>NC_058369.1:33510727-33820284 GCF_018350175.1 Felis catus | reverse complement strand
ATCACGCTTTGCTCTGCTGACTAAAAATACATTTCTGTTCCTTGGCCCAAGTGCCTGGAGCCAGTGGGGCCGGTTGGCCTCGTTCCTGCTATTCCAATTAGACAGCGCTAAACTTTGTAAAGCAGGGGAAAAAAATAAAGACTCCCTCCTGGTTTCAATGGAGTTTGGAAAATGCCGGTTAGTATTGGCAGCCGCTTCTTTGGCCTGAAGCTGGTCTCCATCTGACTTGGTCAATGATTTCTCTGGAACTACAGAAACTGAAGGGTCTTTATCTTCCTTTTCTCGGGAGTGGGGGGGGGGCCTGTGTTCCCTGGGTTTAGTGCCTGCAAAGCTGGGTTCACAGCATGCCATCTGCGTAGATAGTTTTGCTTCCCTCCTTCATGCCTTGCTGTTTGTCAAGGGGACCAAGCAAAGGACAGGGGAGAAAGTAAGCAGCGAGCACCTGGCCCGTGAACCCTTAGCACCTCTGTTCACATGATAATTCCAGTCTGTCAGGCCTTGAAGAGCCTGTTTTGCTGGTGTGTCTGTGGCTCTTTAGAAACACTGAATTAAAAAGTGTCATACGTTCAGCAGACACGTAGTAGGTACCTTCTGTGCCCCAACGTTGGGGCCCAGATGCCATCAGAGAGGGACCTCACGAGGATTCAATGCTGTCCTGTCTGGGAAGCCCCTGACATAGTGTGTGAAAATGGCGCAGGTCACGGAGGTCAGTAAGTTTCTCATTTAATATCCCCGGTCCCCACATTCTTATTTCCATCTCGCCTTCCCTTTGCGGGCAGGCAGAGGATCTGAAAAATAATAAAAATGCACGGAGGGACCAGATGGCCGAGGCCACCCGAGGTAGAGAAGCCAGCACAGCTTTCTTGGGACACGCTCATAGGTAGGTGCATCAGAGAAAGGACGGACCAGGCATATGCCGAGCTCCGGCTGATGTTGTGACCTGGGACAGGTCGCTTCTGTTCGTGTGTTGAATGAAGGGGCTGAGACAGATGGTACAAGGACCGCTTGCAGCTTCCGTAGTCCGTCTGTGACCCGGAAACTGGGAGCGGGGGCAGTAACGCCACAAGAGAAACGACCAGGACTGGCATCCTGTAACCACTCGTGCAGCCCTCTGGCTTTCCGCAGAAGTCTGGGTTTGGGGTTTGCAGCTCTGATGCCTGTGATTACTTTTGCCTCCGGATTTTGTTTGCCTCTGCAAACGAGCTCATCATCTCCATGCTTGGTTTCCAGTGTCTCGCGTCCATGCCCGCAACCCGGCTCCTCGCTCACACGATGGTGCTCGGCGGCCCCCGACTTCAGGGCCTCCTTCCCAGGGGTCACGGTTGGGAGGGCGTCACGGGAAGAGGTTTGTTTTCATCTGGCTTTACTATCGGAGCCTCAAAACAAACTTTTGCGGAGTTTTGGGAACTGAAGTCGCTGAGTATAATTTCAATTGGTTAATACTTTCTGATTAAAGGAATCTAATTCAATTAAAGTATTTGTCAGAGAGCAGATATATTTGTGTTGCGTTCTGAGGGTAATGCCAAAGCCATTTGTTCTTAATAACAAAAAAGCATGAAACTCAAGAAAAGCTGTTAATAGGATTGGGTTGGGGAGTGAGGGAGCTAATTTGATAAAACAGTTCTCAGAAAAAGAAACAGTTTTGTTAAACGGGGGCAAAATCTGCTGGTAGATTTTTATGTGTCTGTTTTTTGGATTTTTTTTTTTTTTTAATTTGAGGTCCAGGAAACTCATGTTACGATTCCCACGGCAACAGTAATTTTGTCTGATGCATAAGTGACATTTCTGGTGAAGAAAAATTTCCGCTTTTCCTGTGGTGTTACTGCACTTGTATCATTGAGAAGATTGGTTACAGTCGAAGCAGTTGGACTTTTTTCAGTCCTGGGAGTAAAAAGCTTGCTGTGAAATCGACATTAGCTTTAAAGCAGGCAGCTCTTTGTCTCATGCGTGTCAGCTGTAACATGTTTCCCATTCAGCCCTGGGCTTTGTCCAGGTGACTTCTTTTCCAGTTGGAGCGTGTGTGTGTGTGTGTGTGTGTGTGTGTGTGTGTGTGTGTGTGTGTGTGTGTAGTTGTTTTTTGTTTGCTTTTTTAACTAATCTCTCTCCCCAACGTGGGGCTCGAACTCACAACCCTGAGACCGAGAGTCGCATCCTCTGCCGACTGAGCCAGCCAAGTGTCCCCCAGTTGATGTATATTTTAGACCTTGTCCCTTAACCATGTGTTTTCATTCATTTTCCTCCACCTTTGGCCTAGGTCAGACCGGAGAGCTAGCTGGAGATTAGTTGCACACGATTACTTGAGACTCTGTAATAGTACTTTTTTTTTTTTTATGTTTATTTATTATCGAGAGAGTGTGTAAACGGGCAAGGGGCAGAAAGAGAGGGAGACACAGAATCCAAAGCAGGCTTCAGGCTCTGAGCTGTCTGCACAGAGCTCAATGATGCGGGGCTCGAACTCACGAACCGTGAGATCATGACCTGAGCCAAAGTCACAGGCTCAACCGACTGAGCCACCCAGGCGGCCCTGTAATAGTACTTTTAAAATCCCTTAGGTTTCTGTTGTATTTGAAAACACATCGAAACACCTTTTACTTCTAGTCTTGAAAAAATTTTTTGTGAAAATTTTTTTATTGAGATAAAATTATCATAAAGTAAAACCCGCTGCTTTAAGCACTTTAGAGCGGCTTTTTAGTACATTCTCAGTGTTAGCTCTCACCAGTTTTGTTTTTTTTTTTTAATTTTTAATGCTTATTTATTTTTGAGAGAGAGAGAGAGAGTGCGAGCAGGGGAGGAGCAGAGAGAGAGGGAGACACAGAATCTGAAGCAGGCTCCAGGCTCTGAACTCTCAGCAGAGCCCTACATGGGGCTTGAGCCTAGGAACTGCGAATTCATGACCTGAGCCGAAGTCAGACACTTAACCAGCACCCCAACCAATTTCTAATTCCAGAACATTCTCATTACCTTGAAAACAAACCTCATGCCCTTTAGGCAGTGATTTCCCCCATCTCCTTAGATGGCAGTCACTAATCTAAAAACTAACTTGTTTTTGAGAAAAGTATTTTTCTCTCATGTTAGCAGGTGTATCTGGAAGACTTAGAATGTGAATAAATAAAAATACCCGAGGTGGGTGTAAATCTCCACAGTTACACATTTTGTTGCGACCTCTTCTTAGCTAAAGAAGAATTGATTAAATAACAGGGATGGTGTATTTAACATGTCTTTATTGTAACTTACGGAGAATAGAACCTGGCACAAATGAAACCTGGTGTCCTATCTGTGACCCCACTCAGAGCCAGTTAAGTGGCAGGAGCCCTGGGTGGAGCTGAGTGAGCCCGAGGCCGTGAAGGATGGAGGGCTGGCTCTTCTCTGCTGATTCTTCTGGGGAAGTCAAATCAATAGTAGTACTTAACTCTCCACGTGCCTGCCTGCTAAACCTCTAGGAAAAAAGAGGCCCCAGATCAATCTTCTTTACAGGCTCATTAAAGCAAAGATCAATTCACATTAAAGTGTAATTAAAGAGCAGGCCTCCCTGGGGAGGCGGTGATGAGGATTCGGAGGCCATGGTCGCTCAGGGCGGAGGGGAGGAATTACTCTCTCAGAGGGCTCAGAAGCCATGGAGAAAGGGAATCAGAACTCAGCTTCAGAAGTGAGGCTCCTCTTGGAGATTTGAGCCAGGTTGTTAGTGATCAGGGGTACAGTACAAGTGGCATTACGCTGCGTAATACATAGCTGGCTGGGGTTCCTAGAAGTGTGTGTGTGTGTGTGTGTGTGTGTGTGTGAGAGAGAGAGAGAGAGAGAGAGAGAGAGAGAGAGAGCCTCCATCTAGTGAGTTGGGATGAAGCCTCTTGTCTTTCTCTTCAATTAGCTGCCTTTAAAACTTTCTCTTGGAGTGCGTGGGTGGCTCAGTTGATTAAGTGTCTGACTTCAGCTCAGATCATGATCTCACCACGGTTCGTGGGTTCGAGCCCCGTGTCGGGCTCTGTGCTGACAGCTCGGAGCCTGGAGCCTGCTTCGGATTCTGTGTCTCCCTCTCTCTCCTCCCCTCCCCTGCTCATGCTCTGTCTCTCTCTCAAAAATAAATAAACATTAAAAAAATTTATTAAAAAAAAAAAGGAAACCCTTGGGCACCTGGGTGGTTCCGTCGGTTGAGCATCCGACTTCGGCTCAGGTCATGATCTCATGGTTCATGAGTTCAGGCCCCTCGTTGGGCTCTGTGCTGACAGCTCAGAGCCTGGAGCCTGTTTCAGATTCTGTGTCTCCCTCTCACTCTCTGCCCCTCCCCCACTCACACTGTCTCTCTCTCAAAAAGAAACATTAAAATTTTTTTTTTAAACTTTTCCATATTGCCTTATCTTGAGGAAGGTCATCATCATCTGCAGACATAACAGAGAATTGACGTTAAAACGTTTTCTTTTTACGTACCATGTTTATCACCAGAAGTCAGAAGTAATAGTTGATCTAGAAATGTTGAGTGGTAATCTAGGACTGTGAAACTCTTTGTGTACTGATCGTAGCTGGACCCATGGGGACGGGGGACTGCAGGTGTGTGTGCGAGAGGTGAGGTGGGGGGTAGCTGTTCTCCTGAAGGGGAGGGATCATCACCCTTCCTGTAGAGGAATTTGCTGAAGTGTCCACAAATCAGGAGGTTAAGAGCAGACTTAATCAGGTTTCTTAGAAACTGTCGAATTGGGTCGCTCTTTCCCCATTCTGCTTCAGAGATGCGCCCTCCACCTGAGAATACCCTTCAGCCGGGCTGGTGAAGGAAGGCCAGTCGGTTTTGGTTTTGGTGTAAAAGGATACCCTGTCTGGGTCATTGGCGTCTTTTCATGCATTCTCATCAGGAGTGTGGAGTTGACAGTGACTGAGACACTTTCGGCAAGAACTGAACAAAGTTGTGTGTAAAAGTCCCAAGTCGACGGGGCATCTGGGTGGCTCAGTCGGTTGAGCATTCGACGCTTGATTTGGGCTCAGGTCATGATCTCACGGTTGGTGAGATTGAGCCCCCTGTTGGGCTCTGTGTTGATAGTGCCGAGCCTGCGGGGGATTCTCTCTCCCGCTCTCTCTGCCCCGCCCCGTTCATGTTCTATCACATGTGCGTGCTCAGTCTCTCTCATTCTGTCTCTCAAAAAAAAAAAAAAGTCCCAAGTTGAGTTTAAGTGACTGTCCTTGTTCCTTGAGCAGTCTGCAGCCTGTTCATTTCCCAGACACTAAAGGGAAGCAATAGCCTTAGTCAGAAAACACATTATGTATAAAAAGGGGGCTGTGCTTCCTGTCCTGTGTCTTCAGAGACATGCTCACTTTCTGCCTTGTTTGCTCCGAGATTGTTGGTGTGAACTGAATCTTTGCTCTGGATGAAACATCACAGCCATTCCCCTGGGAGATGGTGGCTTCCCCATCACCTGTGTGATTCTCAAACTGAGCCACCTGTCAGAATCACCTAGAAGGCCTGGGCTCACACAGGGATGGGGCGGGGGGAGCGGCCCTCCAAGACTCACGTGTGGAGTTGTTACAAAGCCGCTTAACTTTTGGAGGGCAGTAGGCTACTTAGACAACTTCCTCATGTTGCAGGTGTGGCAAAGGCATTTGTTTGGAACAGTGGGGCTCACAATCCTGGTTAGGCATTTACTTCTGACCACAGTGCTGGGGGCGGTGGACAATGACTGAGCAGGGGCAGAACGGCTCTGGCTGTTAGAAGTCTGTCACTTAATTTGCTATGTATTGGTGATGGCTGTGGTCTCCCAGCCAACCTTCCCCAGTTACCACAGAGGCACGCAGTGCTGAGTGAACAGCCTGGTGGGAGACCTGTTCCTGCCTCCGCGTGCGGGTACGAACGGCTCGGCTCAGCGTAGCACCCCGCCGCCCTGGGCAGGACAGGCCGGTGCCGGCAGGTGCGCTTAGCACTGACCTTCCTGCCGATTCAGGCACTGCCTCCAGATGAATCTTGGCCCCCGCCTAAGTCAGGAATGGTGCACTGCTTTGTTCCAGGTGGAAGTGAGAGGGAGGGTCCGAGAGGTGGGCAGTCATCCCCTGCCCTAGGGGGGGATCAAAACCCAGGGCCCACAGCTGCCCCGCACCCCAACCCCCTCCCCGGTTACTCACCTCCTGGTTTCCCTGCCTTCTGCTATGGCCAGGCCGTCATCCTGCTCATCACCGAGCAAAAGACATGACCGGGGAGGAGGCTTAGGGGGGTTCAGGATGGAGAGAGACCAGGGGCTCACGTGCAGTGCGGCAAGGGCTCTCGTGAGGTGAAGCCCAGTGTGACCACACATGTCTCCCAGGCTGGGGCTTCTGCCCTCGAGGAACCCGCAGGCTAGCTGCAGAGAAAGCTGGGGGCACAGCCATAATGCAAGCGAGGGCCGGGGAGGCCCGTAAGGAGGGCTTTTCCCCGCTGACACAGACACGGTTGGTGTAAGAGGGGGAAGTTTCCCAGACATTTTAGCTGAGGCTCCTCCTTACGTGGATCTCCTTTCTTTCCCCCCACAAGAGAGTGTAAGTTACAGGCGTCAGATGGAGCACCTGGCAAGCTGGACCGACGCCCAACGTGTGGGGTGCTTGGGGGAGGACGAACGGGACATGGCTAGTTCCCTTTTAAGGCCAGTCCGCCCCGTTCCCGTGTTTGCCTTTGTCAGCAGGCAGGCTGCTGTGAAGGGCCAGCACGCTTCTGTTGGAAGGCAGAGCAGGACCCTCGGTTCTTAGAACCGCAGACCCTGCAGCGGCTGGAAACCACCAGTGAGCCTCCGGATAGAAAATTAAACACGCACTTTACAAGGGAGAGCAGCCCTCTGTCCCGGAAACTTCCCAGGGGTTCTGTCGTGCAGGCTGCCTCTTGCCCCCAGTCCAAGGGAGCCTCTCTCTGGGAAAGGAGCTCCGGCTCCCCGCCCCCCCCCCCCCCCCCCCCCGCACGCCTGCCAAATTACACACAGTCATGACTTGTCATTTTCCTTCTGTCTTTTCTTCCTTTTTTTTTTTTTTTTTTTTTTGATTTCTTTGTGAGTGGGGGTAGTGAGTCAGCCAGATGAGCGGTCATCTGCAAGTCATTTGCTGAGAAAGTGAAGCGAACACCAGCTGTGGGTCTGGGGAGCCGAGGAAGGGGAGGCCGGTGAAATAGGAGTGTGGCCATGGAGGTCACTTCTTTTTTGGGAACTCAGTAGCATAGGTTCTGTTGTTCAGAGCTGGCTTTTATTGTGTGTTTGGCTCCGCTCTCCTTTCTCATTTTCTCTCATGACCAGTAAGCTCTCGGTAGGGCGTGAGATCCAGGGAGCACAGGGAAGCTGGGGAGGTGTGAAGGCTCTTGCAGGGAAGTGCCTGTCCTCGCCGCGGTGGGTGCTGAACGCCCCCCAGGGCTCCGTGAGCCCCAGCCTGGAGGCGAGCCGCTTTCCGGGGTTGCACGAGAGTCCCCCCTCTCTCCCGTGTGAAAGGAGCAGGCCGTATCAACAGGCTGTTTCCAACTGGGACCATTTCCTCCTCCTCCTCCTCCCTCTCGCCCACTTCCTGCAGGTGGCTTCTGTAATCCACTTACCGCTGGGGAAGCCTCATGAGCGTGTGCAGTTAATCCGAAAATGGCTGGCTTGACTTTGACCCGCGTGGTGACCTTGCAGAGAAGGCAGGGCCTATTGTGTCTGCTCACACCTGGGAGCCATTTTCAGCTTTTATAGCCCAAGTGGAAGAAATGTGTTTGCGTTTATGCTGGGCCTTCCTTTCATAAGGTCTGTCATTGTTGGACGTTATGGAGGGAATATTAGATTCACCCTGCTTATCCAAAGGCAGGGGTTCTTCAAGGTAGAAGAGTTTTTACTCATTACATAGAGTCATACAAAATCACCGTTTGTTTGCCATTCGGAAGTGATCAAAAAACATCAGCCATCTCTTAGGGTTCCACCTTCCGAGATGAAACTCAGTCTGCGTGGTTCCCTGACGGAGGGCCCTGCTCCAGGTGCCTTCACAGGCCTCCTCGCATTATATTGCTTCTGCAGTCCCTGGAGACGGCATAGGGTCTGTTCTCAGCACATTTTACCGATGAGGCACCTGAGGCACAGAGAGGGCAAGAAAGTTGCCTTGAGGTCACACAGTAATTGGCACAGGTGGATCTTGAGTTCTCTTCTGTCCACCTTTGGGTTTTGCACTCCCTGTATACATGGAAGTATGTGGTCTGGGAGCCTGGTAGGGTGTTGTAATGTCACGTGTCGACCTATCAAATTGTGTCAGGAGGGAGAGGCCTGGGGACTGCAGCCAGGATGCTCAGCAGTGCAGATGAGATGCTCGACCCAGGGCAGAGGCCTCTCTTAAAGCCGAGTGCTGGCCTCTGCCACATTGCTGTCAGGTGATCTGACTCTCAGCAGCCCCTCGGTGATTTTCATTAGCGGATGTGGAGTCACAGGAAGTCCTTCTCCTGTCCCGAACAACAGGCTGCCCCTCCCCTCACCGCCTGATCACACCCGAAGGTTAGTTACTCTGAGCCGATTACGGTTGCCCATGTTTTAGGGGCGCCAAGAAGGAAAACAATTCTGTTGTCAGGTCTCCGTGGATGGATAGTGCACATGTTCCAGCAGCCTGTCGGACGACGGCCACCTGCCTGGAACACACAGCTTCCAGGCAAATTCCCGCACCCTTTCCTCGCTTCGTGGATGCCTTTCAAGCCCAAACAGCTGAGATAAAGGTGCCAATCTGTGGTGCTTTCTCCTCAACTCCTTCAACCCGGAGCTCAAACAGCATGTGTGAAGGCTGGTAGCAGGCAGTTCTATGGCATGCATGAGGTGTCCTCCCTCGAGGCCACTGGTCTCTGCCCAGCTGTGTGGGTGGAGAGTCTCTTTGGGGGCTAAGAGACATTTTATTGTTGGGGAAGGACATGGCTGGGCTGCTGTCAGATAAGCTTGTAGAGTCCAAGGCTCCCTCCCCCAAGTAACTGAAGCAAAAGGTAGGTGCAGTGGGTGTTATCAGCTTCCATCAATGACTGCATCATAGGGCGTTATGGGGAGGGGCTGCTCTGCGTGGTGGTTAAGGAAGCCTCTGGCTCAAAAGGATCTCCGCTTAAGCCTGTCTTCATCCTCACCTTTGCCGTGTTCTCTGGGCCTCAGTTTACTTCCCCAGACAGAGGTAGTTTCCGATACAGCAGGCTGTGAGGATTCACTGAATACCACGTGCTGGATACAGTGTGTGGTGTATAATGAACGTGTACCAAGTGCTGGATGCTATTTTAAATTTTTAACGTTTATTTATTTCCGAGACGGACAGAGAGAGGGGATATGGACACAGAATCGGAAGCAGGCTCCAGGCTCCAGGCTGGCAGCCCAGAGCCCGAAGCGGGGCTCAAACTCGCGCACTGAGAGATCGTGACCTGGGCTGAAGTTGGACGCTTAACCGACTGAGCCGCCGAGGCTCTCCTTGCTAGATACTGTTTTAGATGGACCCTGTCTACTGAGCTCCCTCCGGTGTAGGTGGAGCTGGCCCGATCCAGCTGTGTAGGAACACAGCTGGCTGCTGTGTTCCGAGGGGGTTGGTGCCAGACTGGCGCAGAGGCAGTTTGCATCCCTAAAAAAGGGACCTCACTTGCAGACACCCATTATGGCTCCCTCTCTTGCGACCTAGTTGAAATTTATAGATCATCCCCATATTTGTGTGGTGGTGGGGGGGGGGGTCCTTAGCTTTCTCATAGGTGAATTCCTATTACAAGAGCTCAGTGGTGAATCGGTAGCATTGGTTTTTTTCCTCTTGTTGGCTGTTTCTTTACCTGGGCTGGGAGCAGCAAGCCCGTGAAACACTAAGCAAACACCTAAGCAGTGGCTGTCATCCTTGGCTGAACAGTAGAATGACCAGGGGAGCTTGAAAACCAAAAACAGACAAAAACCCTAGATGCCCAGGCTCCATCCCAGACGGTGTAAATCAAAACGTTGGACTGGGGGGCTGCGGAGGAAGGGACCCTGGGCACAGGCACTGGTAGTTTCTTAAAGCTCTCTAGAGGTCATTTCGATGCGCTGCCCAAGTTTTGATGAGCCCAAGCTGGGTAATCGCAAGTGAAAGGTATTGTCTTCCCCTCTCTGCTTCCCTCTCATACCTGTCCCTGAGAGTAGCCAGGTTCCCCCACCTTCCCGTCCTCTCCTTTTTCTTTTTCTGTTCCAGGCGGAGGGGAAGTAAGTGGTAAGAATGACCTTCAGATTAGCACTTAGGATCCTGGGGACCCCATCTGAGGTTGTTACTACTGATTTATCTGGAAGACACTGTGAAGTGATCCACTTACTAGGAAACTGCCTTGCCTTTGGGGTGTGCAGGGGCGGGCCTTGGGGTCTGTTGGACATGCCTACCTCATTTGGTGATCACGGAGCTTGACTGTGGGTCGCCGCCTAATCCAGGTCATTTCTTCGCCCTGAAAACTGGTTTACTATACCATCTGTCAGGTGGATTCCACCTGTAAGTCAGAGAAGAACCTTCCTGACGATGGGGGGAAAGCCCTCTTCATGGTACAGTGACAGGCAAAACTTAATTCATTCTTTTCAAAAACCTTGCTCTTCGTAATTCCAAAAGTAAGACTGTTCTTTTTTTTTTTTTTTTTAAATACTTGTTGGGATACAGCAGGAGTCTAGCGCTAACGTTGATTTTTGATGATCACGTGATGTATGTGATGGGGGTTTGTGAGGGCTGGGTTTGGAATCAGGCCCTTCCGTAGGTTGGAAAGAGTAACTAGAATTTTGGAAATGATGGGAAAAGATTGCCTGAGACTTCTTAGAATGTGGTGTTTGTTCCAAATCCAGCGTGTTCTTTTTTATAAGGAGAAAAACAGTGGTTATCGGCACACGTAGCGAAGTTTTCCCGCCTCGTAATTTTCATTGGGTTCTGGGAGTCAGAGTGAGGACCGGCCGTCCCAGGAGCCCCCGCTCCTCCTGCCCTCGCAGGCGGTAGCGCGATCCCTCCCTTTAGCCCCCGAGGGCTCCTCACAGACCAGGCTGGCCCTGCCCCCTCCCTCATTCTCCAGTGTGTGTTAACAGTTCTCCAGCCATTGTGCGGTTCCACGTAAGAGTCCAGTGCCTGTCTTCGCTGTGCCCCGATCCCTGAAGAAGAGCTCCAGCTTCTGAGAGACTCAGTAAATCGTCCAAGCAGATGGATTCAGAAAGCAGAGTACAGTGCAGTGTGGACGTAATCAGGTCGGTTTCCTGAGTGAGACCAAGGTGCATCCTCTCCCTGCCCTGGTGGCTTCCTGGGTCATCTCCGGGAAGAGAACGCAGGCTGGCGAGGACCCCACCTGCCTCTCTCGTCTGGACATCACCCATCAGAGCACATGCTACCTCTGGACCCCAGAATGCAAGCCATCCTGCAGTGAGAGGTGCTTGACTCCGAGGGGCGGGGAGGAAGCATCCTTTCTCCTGGTGCACATGGCCTCCCCCTTGTCAGCACCGGTACCCTTCAGAGAGGAACGTGTCCAGCCTCTTGGCTTCCAGCCCTGACTCTGCCCAGAGACCCTGCTGCAAGGTCTTCCACAAGTCACTGCGCCTTTCTTGAGCTGCTGTTCCCTCACCAGTAAGGAAAGGAGCTGGTGCTGTATCAGCCACGTTGGAGCAGTGTCCAGAATGCACGTGGCTGCGTCCTCTCCTGTCAGCCTGTGGGACCTGGCTGTGGGACCCTGGGGTCCTCGTAGAGGCTCGGATGGTGCCGAGATCTGTCCGGTGGGCCCGCCGGGCACGGTGTTGAGAAGTCTGGTTAAATGACGCAGGGGGTAGCACCGTAGCCAGTTTTTGCGGACTGCCCCGTCTCTCCAGGGACTCCTCCTGGCCTCGGTCCCAAAGGTGCTCGGACTCAGCTGTTCCCTCCCCACGAGACACCCAGGGAGCCCCAGCCTCAGTCCACATTCCACGCTTACCACCCAGGGAACTGCCTGCTTTGTGGTTGCCCTGCAGTCTGTATTTGTTGAGGAAAAGAGCGAAGGATCCCTTTGTGGCTTCCCCGTTACCTGCGAGATCAGGTCTCAGCTCTTGCGCCTTTGTCCCGATTCCGTTTCCTTCTCCCTGTCACCACTTCCTGCCCTGATCTTTGCACAAAACTGCACGTGGGGAAAGCCGTGGCTTGGATTCTGTGTCTCGTTCGTGGTGTCTCCGTGGTCCGATGTGGCTGTTCTCCTCCCAGCCTGCTCCCCCACACCCTCGAGTCCCCATCTGTCAACGCACCTGTCACATCTGTGTTTTCCTCCTCGACTCCACCGTGCGTGTTTGGGGCATGAGGGGTGGGGTAAGGAGGACGGCGGTGTTGCCGTCAAATATGCCTTTTTTTATTTTTATTTTTTACGGCAGCTGCACATAGTAGGCATGTTCGAAAAATTAAAGCACTAAATCGGTCAGTAGAAAAGTAAGCGATCGTGGAACACGGGGCAGATACTGGGTGGTTCCAGACCTTTATCATCGAGATGACGGGACCACCTCGGGACAAGTGATAACAGAAATCGTCTGTTAGGACCTCCAGCAGGCATGGCTCTTTCCAGCCCAGAGATAGGACTAGCTTTTCCCCGATGTGTTGGCAGGCTGGGCCGAGGATTACGGGAGAGAAGGATGTAGTGGAAACTACTGCGTGGCAGGCCGTGTGGCTTCGAGGGAGGAGTGTGGGCCCTGTGGGCCCTGGTGTAGGTTTGAATCTTTACCTGGCTGCTTTTTAGGTAAGAAATTGCCCTTACCCTGGCCTGCGGGCATCTGCTCACCCTTGAGGGCCACCAGATGGTTTGGGGAAAGACTTTCTCCAGAGTGAAGCTGGAGAATCACAGCCGGTCTGTGCATGCGTCCAGCCCGTCCTGACTACTTGTCTAAGAAACTTGAGAAAACCCAGAGTTACAGATAAGCGGTTTTCTTGGCTGCGGGATGTGTCAGAGCCTTTACTAATGAGGGGATGGAGCTTGGTGTTTCCCACCTTCAGTGAGCCTGTGTTGTGTGGGATGAGTGGCGCCACGTAAACTTACAAACTGCAGAATCCAGCAGAACGAAAGGTATCTTTATCAGAGTCCTCGTCAGTACCTTCCTGTGGCTGGCCTGCTTCGGGGGGTCAGCAAGGACCCACAGGGTGGATGTGTGCAGACATTCCACAGCCGTTTGATGGAGCCCCTCCAAAGCTAGTGTTTCAGGAATGGTGCTTTGGGAATCTCCGGTGTGGCCGTCCAAGTCTGACCCGGGTCAAGGTGTGGCCACCTAGCGAGCCCTCCTGCCCGGCCAGGCAGTGTTGGGGCCTCGGCTGAAGTAGAGGGCACAGGACCGGGTGGTCACTCCTGATGCGCCCCCCCCCCCAAGGGCCGTGCAGTCTTCTAACAGGCTTTGTCAACATCTCCCTTCTCACCAGGAGACCAGGCCCCCTTGTCCTTTCCTGAACAGTGGGAAATAATTAAACATTTCATGCTTACCCATATGAAATGTTTCAGAAATCCCGCAGTGCCCAGCACTGTTAGGCTTTCTGAATGGAGTCATAGGAAGTAAGTTTCTGCTGGTTTGTTGGAATAGCTACCCAGTGAGGTAGCAGATTGGCTGTCTGATTCCACCGTGAATTCTGCCGAGGCCTCTATCTGATTCCACAAGGCAGATCGTGACATGTGTCTTTGGTGTTTTAAACCTTTTACTTCTGAGATAATTACAGATTCACATGCAGTTCTAACAAAAAATAGTGTAGAAAGATCCTCTTATATCCTAACCCAGTTACCCCCAGTGGTAACGTTGTAGAAAGCTTTTTATAACTAGGATATTGACCTTGATACAGTCAAGATACAGAACACCTCCATCCCCAGAATGATCCCTCGTTTTGCCTTTGGAAGCTTCCCCATTTCCCTTCTGCCCACATGCCTTTGGCAGTGTCTAATTTGTTCTCTGTATATGACTCTCATTTAAAGAATGGGATACGAGTGGGTTTATACAGCCTGTACCCTTTTGGGACTGACTTCTTGTCTGGAAGCACAGTTCCCTGGAGATCCATCTAGCTTGTCGCATGTATCAATAGGTGACTTCTGTTATCACAGAATAGTACCCCATGATACGGATGTGCCGCACTTCGTTGACCCATTCACCTGTCGAGGGACATCTGGGGTGTTTCCACACTTGGGCTGTTCAGAATAAAGCCGGTGTGAGCATTCATGTACAGGTTTTGAGTGCATGTAAATTTTCACTTTCCTGGGACCCATGCTGTAGAGCCTAATTGCTGCATTGTGTGATATTTGTATGTGTAGTTCTTTAAGAAACCACCACACTTCTCCAGCACGAATGTACCATCTTAAATTCCCATCAGTGAGGAACGAATGATTGGGTTCTCTGCATCATGGCCAGCATTTGGTGGTGTCGCTTTTTTTTTTTTTTTTAACTTTTATTTATTTGAGAGAGAGACCGCGTGAGTGGAGCAGGGGCAGAGAGAAAGAGAGAAAATCGTCACTCACAGCGAGGAGCCCAGCACAGGGCTCGATCCCACGAACCTCGAGATCACCACCTGAGCTGATCAAGAGTCAAATGCTTACCCAATTGAACCACCCAGGCACCCCTACCTAGCTTTAGATCCCAAAGATTTTCTGCTGTGTTTTCTCTAAAAGTTTGTAGTTTACATCTCACATTTAGGTCTGTGATGATAAATTGAAAAAACAAAACAAAAAAACAACCTGAAGCAAAGAAGAAACTGGAAGCCTGTGGTTTTAAGAAAGACACAGCAAGTGCAGGCTCCTGCAGGAAGCTGTAACAGGCAAGACGAGGGGATGGCGTGGCTGTAGGTGCAGAGCAGGACCACCGGAGAGGGGGCCGCGTCGATGCTGTAGCGGGGCTCACCATCTTCAGGGTAGATGAGGACTGACCTACAAAGGCCAACTCTAATCGCACGTGTACCCGTCCTGAACCCTCCCCAAGTACGGTCGGATCCTATGCTGAAGGCCTGGGGAATTGCGTGGTTAAGAGATACCCCTAAGTCATATGACTGGGAGATCAAAAGGCTTCCAGATGGGGCAGGAAGCGGGCCTGGCTTTATTTTTAAAGGCACATCAGTGGTATCACTCCCAGAGGGGAGAGGGACTTGTCTTGGAAAGTGCAGCCAAGTGCAGAAGCCACTTCCTCCTCTTCTGGAACCCCCGAGCCGCCGGGAAGCTGGCATGGGAAGGAAGCGCCCGGGAGGCTCCTTCTGTGCCCCCCGCCCTCCCAGGGATTGCAGGACCACCCTGGCACCCACACACCCGTCTTCTGTCCTCTTAACCTCAGGCTGGCTGGTAAAACTTGGGTGCATCTCCTCTTGAGACAGCCGCACAGCCTGGAGTCAGAGGAGACCCGCGCTTGCCTGCTGGTGAGCTGGGTGGCTCCAGACCCAGAGCCTGACGTCTCTGAACCTGGTTTAACAGGTGCCTCCCGTGGCCTGAAGAGAGCAGGGGGTGAACAAGTTTCTGCTCCTTGGAGAAGGCCCAGTGTTGTCCTGTCATGCTGTCAAGAGCTCGGCTCACCCATTTAGGGACCACTCCAGTCTTCTTGAGTATCAGTAGGAGAGGGTCGGCTAGGCCCGGCAGCAGCCGTGTGCTGACGTGTGCCTGTGGAGGGGCAGGCGCGCGAGCCCCCTCTGAGCGCGCAGAGTTGGGTCTGCCTCTGATGGAATCACAGACGTGGGGGTGTAGTGTGCCGAGAGGAGGTGAGTGGCCCGGGGGACTGTCCAGGGAAGCCCTCTTCCACCTGCTTCCATTATGAGGCAGTACCACATACGGAGGAGGAGTGCGGGACAAGGACTCACGACTGGGCTCCCGTCCTGGCCGTGCTGCTTCCTGCCGCGTTCCCGTGCCTCAGCGTCCCCGTCTGTGAAATGGGGACCGTAGCAGTATCCATTCTTTGGTTTGTCGTGAGGATTAAATGAGCTAGCCAGAGCCTGCTCCTGGTAAGCTCTCATGCGCTGTTACGTTTGAGACCCCTCTTCCTGCTGTTATGGCCCCTGCTACTGCTCCGTTTGCACAAAGAAGTGTGGTGTGCCTTCTTGGTGGGTGAACGGCAGCCCAGTCGAGCGTTGGAACCGTTTCCGGGAGGCTGCAGGGGCCCCAGGGCACCATTCCAGGCTTCAACTACAAAGGCCCTTTGAAGTTTTTACCACCTGGAGCAGGCTCTGTGCCCCGAGACTGTCAGGATTCACGGGGTCCGAGAGGAGACTCTGGAACCCAGCACCATCCCGGCCTGGAGATGAATGGGTGGGGCCCCCGCCCTGCTGGCCCGCAGGGAAGAAAGGCCTCTACCGCTGAGGCCGGCCCCTCGGCGTGTTCACCCCTGAAGGCCCTCTGCCTCGGACAGTCGGGCAGGCCCAGCGTTTCTACACTTAAGGATCAAGTCCCAGAGTCCGGTGTCTAAGGCTGTGTTCACAGCTTTGTCAAATAGCAGTTTAATTTACTTACATAAAAAAGCACATGAAAATAATATGCAAAAGAGAGGATGGGAAAAATTCCATGGTCATCCTGCTGTGTCCAAGAGAACGTTCTAGGGTATTTCCCATCCTTTTTCTGCTGGCTTCTTGGGGAGAGTGGCGGTCGTGGGAATCACTTCCCAGTGCACCCTGCCTTTTGCTCTAGATTACGGTATGGGCAGAATCCCGAGTGTCCAGGGCTGACGTGGGAGGGCAGCCACGAGAACATTAAGTTTTGTTTGGAAATTGTGAGGACGGTGGGGTTCACAGGTTTCCCCTGCTGTCTGGAAGAAGAGTGTTCCTGTGAAACCTTTTGTAAGCCAAAATGGTATAAAGCAAAAAAGCACTTCTCCTTGCGTTGAAGCAGAAGTCCTCTTTGGGTTTCTGTCAGTTTGCAAAAGCAGGTGCTAAGGTCTGTCCGTCTTTGCTCAAAACGAACCTGTGTTCAAGCCCTGGTGAGGACTCCCAGGGACAGAAACCGCTGTAGCCGAAGACAAAGGCTGTTGCTGGTTGTAGATTTTCAGGTGACCCCTGTGCCCACACCCCCTTCCCTGCTGCTCCCCGGCATTGAGTGTGGGGAGAGGCGCTTGCTCTGTGTGGTGTAGCAGCTGTAACCTGTCACAGGGCAGGGACTGGGATGTTTCCACCCCACCCTCTTGGTGTTGAGTCCTCAGTTTGAG
Organism: Felis catus; assembly: GCF_018350175.1. NCBI lineage: Eukaryota > Metazoa > Chordata > Mammalia > Carnivora > Felidae > Felis > Felis catus. Next base: position 33,803,248 of record NC_058369.1, on the reverse strand, counting down.
GAGATTCACCCCTTGTGGCTTCTTGACACCGTCCACAAGGAGCTAGGGGGCTCCCCTTGGCGAGAGTTTCTGGGATCTGAGCCTGGCCTTAGGGGGTTCTTTGACCACGTGCTCCTTACTGCCACCACCTCTCCGCCTTGCCCACCTTTCTTGGCCAGCCCCTCCTTTCTGGAACAGTCTGTGCCAGGAGCCCCTTGTGAGGGGCACTGGTTTCCCTCCCTACTGCCATTGAGGGACAGAGCCAAGTGCACACAGGCCCAGACACATGGGCCTTGACAGTGGTGATGAGAGTAACTCAGGTGAGCCAGAACGTTCCTGCGGCCCCCACAGGCTCCCTGCTGTGCCAGGGCTTGTGCTTCCACGGAACAGGGACCCACAGCCTGACGCTCTGTGCACTTGCAGGCAGGGCGCCTCCTCCGTGAGGGCTCCAGGGTGCCGGAGAGGAACACCACCCGTGTGCAGGGCGGCAGGCTGCCAAGGCAAGGGGGAAAAGGAGAAGAAATCAAGGGATGTGTGGGTTGGTTTAGGTGAGAAGAAAGCTGAAAGAATTGAGCGGCCATGTTGGCCTTGACCAGGAAAGAACCCCTACTTGAGTTCCTCGTCACCCTTCCCCCTGTGGCCCAGGGACGATGGAGAATGTGGGTAGAGTTGCTCCTCGCCGCTGCCGGATGCGGGAAGGATGGACGGACGGATGGACCGTTGGCCGCTGCACCATCAATAGAGCTGTTCCCCCTTTACCAGCCCTGGCTAATCAGCGAATGTCTGTGCTTGGGGTTAAACTGGGGGAAGTGCAGTTAACCCCAAAGTCCATTTTATTAGGCATTTTCTTTTTAAATATGACGGCTTTTCTATCTAATAAAGGTAATTCCAGGTTACACCTTTAATTTCTTGAAAAAATTTTCTTAATTGGATAGTTGGTCTTGCCTCAGTGTTTTTTACCTAATAACGTTTTTTTTGGTTCAGGTCTGTGATGGTGAATGTAGGAGACTGATCTAAAGCTGTAATTCATTTTTTTATTCAAGAAATATTTATTGAGCACCATTTTTGTTCCAAGCATGGGACTGGGTGCAAAGGATATAGCACTAAAGAAGTTGGGCTAAAAATTCTAATTCCTTTCTAATGATGTGTTGACCATGGGACTACTTAATACCTTAGGAAGCTTTGTTTTAATCTGTTTATAATTAATAGACTCTTAGAGCACTTTTAGGTTTATAGAAAAATTGAATCGAGAGTATGGAGACTTCCTATATACCTCCTCCTCTGGTTTCTGCTGTTAACATTCTACCTTAGTGTGGTAAATTTGTTAGAATGGATGGGCCAGTATTGATACATGATGAAGTAAACCTCTGGTTGACATTAGGGCCCGCTGTTCTACGTTCTGTGGGCTTCCGTAAATGTTTCACGGCCTGTATTCACCATTTACACTTTTATTCAGAGTAGTTTCACTGCCCTGAAAATCCCCTGTGTTTCCACCTGTCCATCCTTCTCTCTCCATAACCTGTGGCAAGTCCTGATCTTTTTATTGGCCCCATAGTTTTGCCTTTTCCAGAATATCCTATATTGGAATCGTAAATTCCAAGATAGCCTTTTTTGATTAGCTCCATTCGCTCAACCATGTCCATTTCCTTAGGAGGTTTTCTTGTGTTTGTTTGCACATGTAAAAACGGAAGGCGGAAGTAGTTGGGATGGGGATCCTCATGACTTATAGTCATTTATGGAGTGGGTCACTCTAGACTCTACAGGACTGTGGTTGCTGACTCTTGGCCGTGCCTAACTTACCTCCTTCCAGATCTTAGACTTCCAGCTTGATTGTGTGTCAGGGTGGGGGGACCAAGTGGGGTCTCCTGCATCGAAGTGCCTGGGGCCACCCACTCCCATGGGGATGGGACATCAGGTTTCCCTTGCGAGGAGTTAAAACAGTTCGTTGAAGACCCTAAGGGGACAGTGACCCTAAAGGAAGTGGAGGGGTCAGGAGGATAGTTGACACAGCCTAGTCCTGCCTTCGGAAGGGTTGACCCCGCCTGGCGGAGGCTGTTTATCCCGCCACTGGGCCACTCTTGTTTTTTATCCGATCTCCACCTGAATAAACAGATCGGGAACGTCATCTCCAGCCAGGCTGAGAATCTGCCAGAATTCCCCAGGGAACTGATGATTCACCAGCAGCGGCGGCGGGGGTAGTGAGAAGAAGAGAGAGAGAGAGAGAGAGAGAGAGAGAGAGAAACCTGCTTATTCTGACTCTCATTTCCTGTCCAGCAAACACCCTAGGCTGGGCCGTTTCTTAGGCGTCGCTCGTCTCTTAGAGCAAATGGTCAGTAGATTTATGCAGTAGATTTATTATGCAGATGGTTTGGTTTTCATTCTTAAGGTGAATGTAAAGCAGGCTGGTGAGAGGGCGATGCTTTGGACCGTCATTCCGAGAGGAGAAACTTCTCCACACTGGCCTAGGAAACCTCTTCTGCGCTCACTTGTTCTTTTTGGAACCTCCTTACCTTCTTATTTCAAGTGGCTTGTGGTGTTCTTCCCAGTACTTCGCATAACATTACTTCTTGCCAACTTGGGACTCAGAATTATTTTCTCTTCTTTGCTTTTTTGGTGCTCATTAGGTGCCCACTTAAAATCATTCTGACACCTGAACAAGATTCGATTGGGCTTGGCCCTGCTCTGTGGCCCCAGGCTGTATTCTTGAGGCTTTTTGTGGGGGACAGGTGCAGGCAGGGGGGCACTTGAGGGTGGTTGCCATCTGACAGTGTGGCTGAATGAAGCAGCACGCAACAGGGCATTTGGATGAAATGACTTTTCGGACACATTTCAACTCTGGAGGATTTGGTTTAAAAGAAAACTACCGAAAAAGGGGGGGGGGTTGGTAAAGAAAAGAAAACTGCCAGTGTTTGATAAGGGGGAACAACGTTTGCATGCCCTGTGACTGTGCCACAGCGCCACTCCTGGACATTGATGCTTGCCAGAAACGCATGCCAGTGTGCACCAAAGATACATGCAAAAGACGTGTGTTCACAGCTGGGACTCTTGCAGTAGCCCACCCTGGAAATCACTCAGTGCCCACCAACGGTAGAAGAAAATATAAATCGCTGTGTACTCTCTCTATAGACATATCACACAGTGACGAAAAGGAATTCCCTACTAAGGCAAGGACGGATCCCATGAACATAATGTTGAGTGAAGGCTGGGCGCTGAAGAACATACCTGGAATGATTCCATGCGTATAAAGCCCCAAAGTAGGCAAAATTAGTCCCCGGTGGTAGAACAGAGCTGTTCCCTCTGGGAAGCATAGCCACTAGGAGAGTGACAGGAAGGAGGCCGCACACATTCTGTATCTCGATGTGAGTGGCTGGCACACGGGTGAACGCCCTGGTAAAAACGCATCGAGCTCTGCGCTTGGAATTTACGCACTTCTCCGCATGCCCGTGCGGTTGCCATAAAAACGTTTACAAACAAATAGGACAGCTGCCACCACTGGGCCATATGGTCTGCTGGGTAGTGCTGTAGTTTTCAACAAAGGAGAAATTACCATCTTCATCCACGTTCCTGAAATGATTAGCATCTTCTGGTGCTTGCCATAGTGCGGCCAAACCCCACAGGCAGGCATCAGGGCCTCTGTGGCCCGTGCTGGGTTTTACACTAAATCGGTGATGAGGTCACTAACTGTCTCGTTTCCTGTGGGTTCCATGTATGGGCTGTAAAATACTATGGCAGCCCCCCACCCCAGCGTCACCGAGCGTATGTGCCTGTGCGGGGGCCGGAGATACGGTGGTGCAGAGCCAGAGCACGAGTTCTGTGGCACCACGGGGTGGGCCGGCTGCAGGGTGCTTCCTGCAGGGTGTGGAGTGGGAGCATCCAGCCGGGATCCTGGTGGCGAGTGCGGGGTGGGGGCAGTGCTGGCAGGTGCGGGACTCTGCCCCCCCCCCCCCATTTCGGGGCTAGATTGTGTGAAACTATTTCTTAGCCAGAAGTTCAAACGGAGAGAGATCTGGAATTTGAATTTTGCTGATTGTGTTAAGTAAGATGTACGGAGAGTTTGATGACTGAGATAACACGGAAGATGTGTTGTCACCAGTGAGAATTCATACTCTGGGAGTTGTCGGTGTGGATTTCTGGGAGTCACCATCATTCTCTGGAAGAGCAGAAGGGTGTGCCTGCTTAAATGTGAGGACTTTGCATTGGCCAGCTTCAATGTGTCTGCCTAATTGGAAGAATTAAAGAGAGTAAGGATAAACTGAGGATCGCTGTTCTCTCTCAGATCACCCTTTGCACCTATCTGTCTCCACTGGCTCCAGGCAGGATCCCGGGTTGTCGTTGGAGGAATATAATAATGATGAAGACTTAGGTCCCACTCAACTTCCTGAAGAGATAGAAAAGACATCAGTGGGAAAGATTCTAATTAGTGATGTCTGACATGAGCCCTGGAGGAACAATAGGAGGGTTCTTCGCTGTAGGGAGGCATTTACTGCCATTTTGTAGGCAGTTAAACCAGATGCCGACAGCGATTTACCAAAACGAGTTGCTAAGCTGCCTCGGAGCTGGAAATGGAATCTGGGGGACTCCCTACACCGACGCACAGTAGTTGCTATAGTGTCGACCAGGGGACAGTAAACTAGAGGTAGTGGGCCACATGTGGCCCTCAGCTGATTTTTGTAAATAAAGTTTTCCTGGAACAGTCACACTCATTCATTTACCCAGTGTCATATTACACTCTAGCATCAGAGTTGAGCACTTGTGACAGAGCATACATGATGCACAAGCCTAAAATATTTACCATCAGGTCTATTCTAGAAGACGTTTGTTGACCCGTGGTGTAGACAATAGGTGCATAACTTCAGGAACCAGCTGCAATCCATTTGCCCCACCTTGACCCTGCCTCCTTTGATCTCCTTGCCCTTTCTTGTGGCTGTTGTTAGTGACACGAGATCTTTTCCACCACCAAGGGGAATACCTTATAAACCAGGCTTTCACAGAACCATAGTGGAGCAGTCACTTATGATAAAAAGTTTTAAATGTTGGTTTCAAATGCCTCTGTCTGTTTTACCGTCCAATTTAACATCAGCTCTGAAAACGTAGCCAAGTGGAGAGGGCTTATCTTGCCTGCTCTCTGCCTTTGAAGACTGATTTTATTTTGAAGCCTTTAACAGGTGTTGGTTTAATAGACTTCTGCTGTATTAAGTTCTCCTCGCCCCAGAGGGCAGCCTGAGGGGTAAACTGCCACAGGGTGGAGGCAAATGTTGGGCCCTTCACCCTTCGCCAGCCGCACAACCTCAGAACCGTCCTAATTTGGTTTAGTGGCAGAGACAGGCTGGGCATCCCTCCCCAGCTCTCCATTCCCTAAGAATAAAGGTAGCCATTCGCACATACAGGTCCCTAAAGACATGGTCTCAAAGCAACTATTCTCTTCTTTCTTACGCAGAATGTCCTGCGTAAGCGCTTTCCCTTCCTCTGCGTTGTGCGCGGAGATGGGGCCCCCCCGCACAAAGCCCTCTGCAGATTTGCTGCTCACGCAGGACTCCGGGAAGCTGGTACAAAAGCTGGGCCTCGCCGCGGCCAGTTAATTACCCAGAGCAGTCTGAGGTGACCAGGAAGTAGCCGGCTAGCATTCAGATCTAGCCAAGCTTTGCTGAAGGTTTATGGATCGAATCCAGGACGAGGTTCTTAAAATTCTGCTGGGAGAGCCTCTCAGATGGCATGCCGGAGGGTCCTCCTCCCCTGAGTTTGCGTTCTGGTTCCCCTCGTCTCTCAGCTGTGTGAGACCTCAGGAGAATCCCAGCAGGATCTCCAAGCCTCAGTTTCTTCCACCGTAATGCACAGAAAATAACGGTACCTTCGTCTTTAATCGCTGTGTGATCTCCCTGAGGCTTTCGCCCAGGGCCTGCTGCCTCTAGGTGTTGAGGTATTGGCCAGCTCTTGCTAAAAGGAACTTGAACAGGGACCCAGAAATTAGATGCGTGTGGACTTACTTGGGAACTGGGCAGTTAGGTAAAGGAGTCACCTGGTGACCGCTTCCATGTTTGCACGTGGCATTAAAAAGCACGGACAGGGGCGCCTGGGTGGCGCAGTCGGTTAAGCGTCCGACTTCAGCCAGGTCACGATCTCGCGGTCCGTGAGTTCGAGCCCCGCGTCAGGCTCTGGGCTGATGGCTCAGAGCCTGGAGCCTGTTTCCGAATCTGTGTCTCCCTCTCTCTCTGCCCCTCGCCCGTTCATGCCCTGTCTCTCTCTGTCCCAAAAATAAATAAACGTTGAAAAAAAAAAAAAAGTTTAAAAAAAAATAAATAAATATAAAAAGCACGGACAGTTGCTTGAAAGTAGACCACCTGATGGAATCAGGGCAGCAACCACATTTTCCCAACTGTCTACGCTCAAGGAGGTAGGAGGGCTTCCCCTGAATACTGGCTGTTGGCTCGAGCCTTTATGGATGGGTGCGTGGAGGGGGGTGGCTTGGACAGGCCAACTTCCCCCGGGATAGGGGGCGGGCAGGGTAGAGTTTGGTGGGCTGGGGTCAGGGGTGTGCACATAAGCTATGCTTTGGCTGCGGGAGCGAGGAGGGGGTGTGATGCAGCTGGTTGGGGATCCATCGGGGTTCTAGCCATGGAGTCCTGCAGAAGCTTTCGTCTGGGATTTACTTTGAGGCACAGCTCCCCAAGACGGCCCGGTCTCCCCGTGGCTGGGTGTGATGCTCTCCAGCCGGAGCACGCTTGTTTCATGCACACAGCCAAGAGGCAGAGCTCTGAGTCAACGCTTCGCTGCTGAGAGAGGAGTCAGGCCTGCCTCCTCGCACCGAAAGGGCAGAGGAGTAGACAGGATCCAGTCATTCATTCGTTTTATTCATTCTCTTGCCAGAGCACCTCCCGCTAACTAGGTCCTGAGCCTGGCTCTGAGGATACAAATATGACTAATAAAAACAAGAACCGGTTTTATTGAGCAACTGCTATGTGTCAGGTCATATCACCCATGGGGCATAGGAACTTCACACGTTGCTTTATAGATGAGGCTCCTCTTGAAGTTCACGCCTGGAAGTTGTGTAACTGGGGTTTGAACTCAGGCAGGGCAGTGCTCGCGGCATGTTCTGTGCTGTGCCAAGTCCCAGCCCAGGAAGAACTCCTGGCCGTGGGTGGAGTTGCCCCGGTCCACGGAGACCTCTCACCCGCTGGGATTCTTGTTTTGAGAAGGAGGGGAGGCAGAGTCCACAGGAACGCAGAACTGTGTGGTCAGTTTTGCAGAGTACACGGAGTTCAGGAAGGATGTGATCAGGGCTCTGGGCTAGAGTGTGGAGCAGAGAGGGGTGCCTGGGTGACTCAGTCGGTTGAGCATCCAGCCTTTGGTTTCAGCTCAGGTCATGATCTCACGGTTTGTGAGTTTGAGCCCCGCATTGGGCTCTGTGCTGACAGCTCAGAGCCTGGAGCCCGTTTTGGATTCTGTGTCCCCCTCTCTCTCTGTCCCTCCCCTGCTCTCTCACGCGCTCGTGCGCGCGCTCTCTCTGTCTCTCTCTCTCTCAAAATGAGCAAGTGAAAATTAAAAACCAAAAAGAGTGTGGAGCAGAGAGCCTAGTCCAGCGGGGCGAGGGCAGTGCATCCTTGGCAGCTGGGAACAGGGGTGTTTAAGCCCTGAGCTGCTGCGGGCCACGTCTCTTGTGTTGTCTGGGCCGTGCTGCCACAGGCCAGTCGACACCCTTTCTTTCCTTCATCTTCCCTAACTGAACTCATCTGCTTGCAGGCTTTTCTTCTGTTGAAATGCCGGCGAGCCCCAGATCTGTGGGGTTCAGAAATTTAACCTGTATTCATTTTTTTTCACCACATACTTATTGAGCACCTGTTATGTGCCTCACGCCATTCCAGTGGTTGGAGACACATTGGTGGACAAAACCGACTGATAGCTCTGCCTTCTTGGAGCCACATCCTGGTGGGAGGGAAGATGTTAAACTGGAAATAAGCATATTGCTGGATATATTAGGTGATAATTAGAGCTTTTGGGAAAAATACCGTAGGAAGTGTAGTGGAAAGTGTGTGTGTGTTTGTGAGAGAGAGATGGGGTGAAGGAGCCTGTGGGTTTAGACAACATGGCCAAGGACATTTGAATAAGATGGGAAAGGGGTAAGGGGATACCATCTGTGGGTCTGGGGGGGGGCGGGGAGGAGCATTCTATGTAGAGAGAAGGGCAAGTGCAAAGGTCCTGAGACAGGTGTGTGCCTGCGTGGGAGAGGGTCCATGTGGGGCAGTGTGTGAGGAACAGTGCAGAGACAACAGGGCGCTGTGTGGCAATCACGTGGGCTTTGGAGACCGTTGTGAGGACTTAGTCCTAAATGAGATGCAAGAGCCATCTTTTGAGTTGTAGGCAGTGGATTCTTGTAAACTGACTTTGTTTTTCGGTTTGGTTTTTATATCGTGACAATATTTACCATCGGAATCCTTTTTTAAGCTCAGTAATGAGAAGTACGCTCACTTTGTGCAACTGATTTCCAGGGCTTTTTCCCTCTTGCAAAACTAAACCCCTGTACCCATTGAACACCTCCCCTTTCCTGCCTCCTCCAGCCCGGGCAAGAACTACTCTACTTTCTGCTCCAGTGAATCTGACTCCGCCAGGAAACTCACAGGTGTGGAACCAAACAGCATTTGTCTTTCTGTGATTGGCTTTTTTTGGTTTCACTTGACAATGCCCTCCGGATTCATCCATGTTGTAGCTCAGGTCAGAATTTCCCTTTTAGGGCTGAAGAGTAGTCCGTGGTCCATGTATGGGGCCCTGTGTTCATCCACTCATCCCTCCAGGCACATTTGGGCTGCTTCCCCTTCTGGGTATTGTGTGTAATGTTGCTCTGAACATGGCTGTGTGTGTAAGTCTTTCATTTTTTTCAATTTTTTTAAATGTTTGTTTACTTTTGAGAGAGAGAGAACACATGAGCATGGGGGAGGGGCAGAGAGAGTGAGAGGGAGACACAGAATCCGAAGTAGGCTTCAGGCTCTGAGCTGTCAGCACAGAGCCCGACGCGGGGCTTGAACCCACGAACCACGAGATCATGACCTGAGCTGAAGTCAGTCGCTTAACTGACTGAGCCCCCCAGGAGCCCCTGCATGTGTCTTTGAGATGTGCTTTCAGTTCTTTGGGATATATAACCAGAAGTAACACTGCTTGATCATGTAATAGTTCTTTAATGTTTTGAGGCTCCATCCTGGCATTTTCTTCAGCACTTTGTTGTGGTTCCTCTTTCCCTACATGCTTATAGGCATCGTATGGGTGTGAGGTGGTTTCTCATTGCGTTGCCCTAATGATTAGTGCTATTGAGTGTCTTTTCCTGTGCTCACTGGCCATGCACTCGTCCATCTTTGGAGAAATATCTGTTCAAGTCCTTCGCCCATTTTTTAATCAGGTTGTTGGGGTTTTTTGGTTGTTGAATTGTAGGAGTTCTTTGTATATTATCGATACTAATCCCTTGTCAGATATATGATTTTCAAATGTTTTCCCCCCATTTCTTGGGATGCCTTAAAGGATCTCTGTGGTTACTGGGTTGGGAGTGGTCCATTATGTGGACAAGGATGGAAGGCATAGCCACTAGCCTAACCAGGGTATTTTAATATTTGCAAACCAGAATATTTAGTATCACTGATGCAGCCTCCAGCTGTCATCTCCGGCTCCCGGGGGCCCCTCTCGTCCTCTTCTCTTGCGTCTGTGTCTGTGTTGCTGCCCCGTCTCTCCTCGACCACGGGCACGTGGGGTCCCTGCTCCCCAGGGTGGCCTGGGGGCCCTCGCCTGGTGTGCTCTGTCTGTCCCCAGTGTCCGGTCCTGCCCCCAGAGCTGGACCCCGCATGCTGGTCTGGCAGAATTCACGGCTCCTGGCACATTTTGTCCACCTTGCCTCCGACACCCTCACTCCCACGCTCTGTTGTGTCTCATCCGCATGGCTGCCCCTTGGGCCAACTGGGGAGCTGTCTACAGCGTGTGAAAGAGCCCCATCCTCATTACAGTAGCCTTCCTCCAGAGTGGGGCTGGTGCCCCACAGAACGTGCTGGAGTCGCTAAATAAACAGACTGGCAGGAAAGACAAAGACAGGTGTAAGATGAAAGGCAGAGACTGAGAGACGAGGTGCAGCGAGAGAAATGTCGGGGGGCTCGCAGCTGTCCCGTGGGCCCTTGCTGTGTGCACGGTCCCTTTCTGCCCCACTTCGGGGCCGCACTGGGGCTTCTTGCCTGCTTTCACATCGTCTCTTCCTGGCTCCTTGGTCCCGCATTCACAGTTTCTGGACGAGGCTCAGCTCTGCTGCCTTTATTTCTTGTTCTTTCTTTCCCATACTTAACATAATAAAGGTTTTCTTTTCTTTTTTTCTTTTTCTTTTGGAGTCAGAAAACTGAAGAGACCATCTCTGTTAGACACATTGTAAAGAACTCAAAGGAAATAGCTTCTGGGGGGTGGGGAGGAGACTCGAAGGGAAAAGCGGCCTTTCATTCTGGGGAGACTTCCCCGTGTCTGGAGTTGTGCCCCTGTAAATGGGTGTTGGGTTCAGGGCCTGGGAGAGTTGTGAAAACACAAAGGAGCGGACAAGACGCCCCAGGGCTTCTGGGAGAGAGAGCCTCGTTTATGCCTGTTTGGAACCGATTTGGCCAAGCGTGTGTTTAAAAGAGGTGCCACTGGGTACGCGACGCCTGGCTTACTCGTGTCGTGTTCGAGAATGCTTTGATTGGCCGGGGCCCCTGACACTGTTCACTCAGAAACTGGGCCGAGTGAGGGCCTGGAACCAGCACAACCCCAGCAGATTTTGAAGTATCTGAATATTGGGATGAGGGCTGCTGGGGTTTGAATCTGCCCCACGGAGCCAAATCCACGGTGGGGGCCACCCCCGGTCCTGCAGCCGTTGTCCGTGTTTCTTGTCTTTCTCCTGATCAACCGGTACTGGCCGGTCGGTTAGACCGTGGGTTTTTCAGGAGGACGACACGTGCGAGTAAGTCACGGTGGTAGACTGCCTTCCTTGGGCGGGGGTTAAACACTCCGAATGCTTGGGTTAACGTCTGCTTTAGTGGGTCTGCCGTATGCCTGAAATAAGGGGTGGTGGCCCCATCTTGCATACGAGGAAACCGAGGAACAAAACTGTCAAGGGGGTCGAGTCGGAAAGATTGGAGGATTCGATTCCAGCTAGACTGAGCGCCCAGTTCCTGTTGCCCTTAGGTTGACAGAATCGTGTCAGTTAAAAAAAAAAAAACAAAAAATCCCTCGTGCCTGTCTTCACACCTGGCAAAACGTGTGGTGCATGGCGGTGGATTAAGTTAGATGAGACCTGAACTCGGTCCTCGGAGCCTCCTAAGTGATGGGGCTGGGCTGCGTTCTGAAGATGCTATGTGAGAACCACACCAGGAGCTGGCTGGTTCCACGGCCACATTCCTTTTGGGAAAGCACCCTGGTCAGTTCTGAGTTGCGGTCTCGCTGCCCTTTGCATGGCGGCCTTCCACATTACTCCTGCGGGCTTCTCCTTGGGGAGAACCTAGGCTTTGAGTTTGGGTGGACAGACTTGTCATCGACAGAGAATTCAATACCGTAGCAGCCAGCCAGCAGGTGGTAAGGTCACACCAAGAAGAATGGGAGAGCTCATTTTAAGAATGCTACCACCATTAAAAAAAAAATTTTTTTTTAAAGGAGGGCAGGTGCACCACCTGGGTGGCTCAGTCGGTTAAGCGTCCGACTCTGGCTCAGGCCATGATCTCGCAGTTTGTGGGTTCAAGCCCCACATCGGGCTCTGTGCTGACAGCTCAGAACTTGGAGCCTGCTTCCGATTCTGGATCTCCCTCTCTCCCCCTTTCCTGCTCATGCTCTTCCTCTCTGTCTCAAAAATAAATAAACGCTAAGAAAACGTGACACCACTTTTATAATTTTCTGGATGAGCAAAGCAGGGAGGAAGACGTGTGAAAAGGGGCGGGGGGGGGGGTAGGGGGAATAATGGTTCCCTTGCAGAAAGACACGCTCAGGTCCCCTTGTCCGTTTGTGTGTTTTAGGCAACACAATAAGATTCGCAGCGTGGAGGGGAGTCAGCTGAAGGCTTACCTTTCCTTGGAAGTGCTGGACCTGAGCTCGAACAACATCACGGAGATCCGGAGCGCCTGCTTTCCGCAGGGGCTGCACATCAGGGAGCTGTAAGTGCCCATGCCCCGCCGTCAGCACCCACGTGCACGCGGAGTGCGCGTGTCCTTCTCCCCCGCGTGGCCTGCCTGAGACTCCGGGCTTGGGCGCACCCCTCTGGCTTCCCCCGGCAGGGCGCCTGGGTTCCTTATCGCCCCTGGGCACAGGTGGAGAGCATTTCCTAAGGAGCGCGTTTCTCTGACAGCAGGGGTGGAGGTGGGCCCAGGGAGAGTTTGGCAAGGGGCCTCTCACACCCACCAGCTGAGGGGAGGGTCTGGCCCTCAGACACAGGTCTGTCTTGATAGAGGGCCTGTGTTCTTTGTCCTTTCCCGGGCTGCCTCCCAGGAGAGCTTGGGGAGAAGGCTGGGGGGCACTTAGAAAACAGCACTGCGGGGAGACCTCCCTGCCGAGGCTGAAGCAGTGGGTGCTGGCCTCTGCGGCACTGACCCCCGAAGCCTGGCGTGAGGTCTCTTCGAGCAGGCACTGACTCCCTTCTGCGGCTTCCCCGGCCCTGTCCTCTTTGCTGGTCTGTGTCTTGTCCGCCCCTCGTCCTAGCCCTTCTCACACCCAGTGGATGATAGGAGGGAGGAAAAACCGTGAAAGCCTGTTGAGCTTGCTGCTTGTTGGTAGAAAAATGGTGCTTCGGGGAAGAAACGAAAAACCCAGGCTCCGGAGAGGTCTTCAAATGACACGAGTTTTCATTTCCTGTGTTCTTTTACTGACCCTGAGTCGTTTTGGAGATCGTCCATGAGGCTGGTTTAGGGGTCGTTATGACCCCTAAGCTCAGGGAGGCCAGGGCTTGGCACAGGGATTTTCCAAGACCCCCAGGAGGGGGCGTGATTTCTTTCTAATGCTGCCTCAAGGCACCAGATTTGGAAACGGGGGGGCCCTGGCCTCTATTAAGCCCGTGCGACCGTGCTCAGCCCCCACTCATGGCTTTGTGAAAGTGTCCGGCCACCGCCTGGCATTCCCTCGCTTGGGACGAAGGACCAACAACTGCTCAACTGAATCACATTGACCTCTGTCTGCACAAAAGCAGGAGGGACTATTTTGGTAGCTACTGGCCGGTGTGTATCTTCATCCCACAGACTGTTCTTCTGTAATGGGGAGTGTTAAGAACACACAGTCCAGCCCCATTTGCACAGAATCCTCTTGTGCCCTGGCCTGGGCCACGGCCGGGTGGGGAGGCAAGAAATGCCTGCTTCTCTTCCCTTCTCTGGTGGAGCAGACTCTCTCTGGTCTTTTTCCTCGCGCTACCAAAAGCAGCATTTGTCCAGGGAAGGCGGAAGGAGAAGTAGTAACAGTAACTTTAAAAAAAAATTTTTTTTTAATTTTTATTTATTTTTGAGACAGAGAGAGAGAGAGAGAGAGAGAGAGAGAGAGAGAGAGAGCATGAGCGAGGGAGGGGCAGAGAGAAAGAGACACACGGAATCTGAAGCAGTCCAGGCTATCAGCACAGAGCCCGATGCGGGGCTCGAACTCACAAACCGCGAGATCGTGACCTGAGCCGAAGTCAGATGCTTAACCGACTGAGCCACCCTGGTGCCCCAATGGCAGTGACTTCTGATAGGAATAGTGTATCATTCCTTCCCTTTCTGTTTTTTCTTTCTTTTTTTTTTTTTTATTGATAGAATTTGTGCACCGTGGAAAGCCCGGATGCAACCTAGTATATTGTAGTGTGGTGTGAGGGGAGGTGCCCTTTACATACATAATCCGCTAAGTGGACGTCCCGTTGCAGAATTGAAGGGATCCTGTGCAGGTCTCCTTCACTAGTGTTTCTCTGGATACCGTTTCAAACGATTAAAATGAATCAGTTAAGACACATTTGTAAGTGTGTGTGCGTGGGTGTGTATATAAACGTATAAACGTATCTGTATACATATCAAGTTGTGTGGTGAGACCCACTTTAACATTTGAGACTATTTGTCTAAATTAGTAAATCCATTCTGCCCTTCGCCTGGAAGTTGACATTCTGATTCCTAGGGCTTTTCTCACCAACCTTGAAACCCAACTCTTGGTTGGGGGGTGTTGAGGGACTCCTGCAGGTAGCTCTGGAGACGGCCGGTGCTCGGCCAGGCTGGGGTGCGAGGGTGCTGGGGTGGAGGTGACTGACGTTGACCCCCCGGCCCTCCAGCGGAAGGCCCTGGCCACAAGCACAGCGCGTTGGGGGGCTGAAATGACACTTCCACCAGGGCCTGAAGTGGAGGGTGCTGACACCCAAGTCTCCTGGCTCCCCCATCCGGGAGTTTAGGTGACCGATGTGTCCCTGGAAACCCACCCCTCTGGGTGTTGCTTTGGCTTCTCCCCACCCCAGGCAACTCCGGTGTCTGTAACGGGGTGAGGGAAGCCTCCTCCTGACCGTTTCATTTTCTGTCCTCTGTCCTTCCAGCAACCTGGCAAGCAATCGCATTGGCAGCCTGGAGTCGGGAGCGTTTGATGGCCTGTCCCGGTCGCTGGTAATGCTTCGCTTGAGCAAAAACAGGATCACCCAGCTTCCTGTGAAAGCATTCAAGTTACCCAGGCTGACGCAACTGTGAGTATAGAAACCTGCACTTTAATTAAGGTTAGCCAAACTCTGCGGAGGCCAGCGTTCCCCACGGACCTCATTCCAAATGCGACCCCTTCCTCACTCCCCGTCAGGCTTTACATACGCCGTCATTAATGGCCTTGTGGCGACACCTAATAAAAGCAAATTAGAAGCCGGCTCTGGTGCCTGTGGGCTGCCTCAGGTTGCTGAGAAAAAGATCCACTGAGGATATATATGCTTGTCCTCATTGGCACTTTGCAAAATGAAACGAGGAGTCCTGCTGGTGAGCTGATCCTGGCTAATGCTTAGGCTCTGTGGCTTGGGTTATTTATCTTGGGCTTTTCTGTGTTGGTTTTTTTTTAAAGTACCCATAAAATCTGTACCGTGGTGGCTCAGTCGGTTGAGCGTCTGACTCCTGATTTCAGATCAGGTCATGATCTCACGGTCTTGGGATCGAGCCCCGCATTGGGGTTCACACTGACTGCGGGGTCTACTTGGGATTCACTCTCTCCCCCCTTCTGTCCCTCTTCCTCGCTTGCACACGTGCGCTCTCTCTCAAATTAAAAAATCTGTACCGTGGACGTTATGGTGTCCCACACTTTTTGAGCAGTCTCAGAGGAAGTTAGTGTAGACCGAGATGGACCATCTCCATCTGCTACCTCTTATGAGGTGGTTGATTTTTTTTTTTTTTTTTTGAAGAAGGCATTTATTTGTTTAGTTCTTTGATATCTGAGGCCGAATGCTCTCCTAAGATGGCACAGGGTTGGATTCAAGAAAACCTGTTTTCCAGAGCCCGGTGGACCGTTTGTTCCCTGGTTTTTCGTTTTCCTGTATTCTCTTTGTATTAGAAGAGACCGTTTCAGGAAAAGAAGCTGATATTGGAAACGGGGTTTAAACAGAACGCACCGATTGTTCAGGGCCAGATTTGGTAGCAAGACAGTGTGCCCCCCCCCCCCAGAGCTCTCACTGCCTGTGTTGTGCACGCGTGTGCATACACACACACACACACACACACACACACACACACACACACACACACACACACACACACACACACACACCCCTCATTAGATCCAGGCTCTGACTCTGCTCTCTTCAGCTCTGGAGAAGGTCTCTTGATGCTCAGGAGGTTGTGTGGGGGACAGAGTCATGAGACACTGCAGAAGTATTTGGGGAAAACCAAGGGCTTTCTGGTTAGCTCTGTGTTCTCCCCTCCCCTTCCCCCAGTGTTACTAATGGATCCAGCCCACCCAGATTCCTGAAATCTTTCGGGCAACTGAGGTTTTGTCACACTGGCGTCGGAAGCCCAATGTGTGGGCTTCACTGGTGTGTCAGCCCCCTCCTCGCCCAAGGGCACTGCCTTCTCTCCATCAGTAGGGACCCCGTTCGTGCCTTCAGTGGGAAGCGTCCTTGCCACTTGGCACCCAGTGGATCGGTTTTTTCCCGGGGTGAGGCGTCCGGTACGGATTTCTGTTGCTGAGCTGACAGACACCTCACCTCAGACGCTCACATCCTGAGTCACACCCACCTCCTCACTACAGAGCCATGGAGAGTTGGGGAGGAAGTGGAGCATTTGCTCACGTGGGGGCGCGGTGCGGCCAGCATCTGGGGAGCCCCGTGCGCTCCTTCCTCCACCAGCTGTGGCCCGGTCAGCGTCCGGGCCTGCGTGGCGGGCAGGAGTGTCCGTGAGACACGTCGCAGCCCCGCTGGGCCATCCTCGCCGCGATTCTCCCGGCCGGGCTTCTGGGCCTGCGTGGGAACGGTGGGAGGCGTCGGCAGGGTGCGTGCCGCGAGCCCTCTGAACCCACGGTCTTCATCTCCTCAGGGACCTCAACAGGAACCGGATCCGGCTCATCGAGGGCCTGACGTTCCAGGGGCTCGAGAGTTTGGAGGTGCTGAAGCTGCAGCGAAACAACATCAGCAAGCTCACTGACGGGGCCTTCTGGGGCCTGTCCAGGATACACGTGCTGTAAGCGCGACGCCGGGGTCCGGGCGCCACGGGCCTGTGTGTGTTCCTTCGGCCCCCTGCCCGGAGGGGTCACGTCGGACTTCAGCCGGCCCCGGGCCCCCGCCGTGTGGCCTCTGGCCGGGCACGGCTCCCTGTCTTCGGGGACTCCGCCCCAGCTGAGCGTCGTCTTCTCCCAGGGTTTGGTCAGGGAAGCAGCTTGGTGAAGGTGGGAGAGGGAGCCGTTTTGCTGGGCTCCCCCCCACCCCCACTCCGCATCCTCCGTGAGCAGCGGGGTGCAGAGTGGGCCCCCACCCCACACCCTCCCCTCTCCCCCATGCCGCAGGAAGTTCCCTGTCTCCCTGTTGGGGATTTGACCGTCTGTCTTGATGTGCAGGTGGGCCTAAAATGTATAGTTCATCCTGGGAGATTTATTTATGTTTCGTGAGCTAATCAAGTCGCTCGGCGCAGATGTTCCGCTTTTATCCAGGGAGCGCGCTCTCCAGACAGATGCGCGGCCCCAGAGCTCGCTTGTGCGCCGAGTCACGTAAAACCATGGCAGGAAGACATATGGAGAAGGGCAGGAAAGGCGGCTCTGATCTTCCATTTTTAAACATTTAAATTAGTTTAGTTTCAACGGGAAGTAACATACACTCGTAACTGAGTAAAATGAGGGTAAAAAAGCAGCCGGGGGTCCCCTTCCCCTGTCCTCTTCCCCCCACTTCTGCTCCCAAGGGGCGGTCACTTACAGTCCTTTCCCGGTTGGTTTTTCTTTTCTCTTCTTTTTTTATTATTTTATGTTTAACTAATCTCTGCAGACAACATGAGGCTTGAACTTAGAACTGTGAGATTAAGAGTGGCACGCTCCACCGACTGAGCCAGCCAGGGGCACCCCTCCTTGTTGGTCTTTCTGTGTGGAGTTTTGTTCGTGGTTATTTCCACGTTCCGGGACGTATCCCACTGTGTCTACGTTTGTCAACGGGAGGTTTCTTGGGTTGTGGTCAGCGATGTAATTTGCTCAGGACCCCGCCCCCTGCCCCCTCCTTTCCAGTCTTACCAGTTACATCACTGTGTTCACATCCTTTGTTATCTTTGCAGCTGAGACAGAGAACAAAAACCCCACATCCGGTTTCATCGGCTCTGCACCCTGCTCGTTTATCCGAAGCGTCTCTGATGAGCGCCTCTTCCCGCCCAGCCCCAGACCCACACACTTTGTGGGGTGGGGGCATTCGCATTAGCGGTGCCGTCTTGCTGGTCCCCTTCTTCCCGGTCCTTTGATTGGCCTCAGCTCTGTATCTGTTCAGAAACACTTGCCCTTGACGTGCTTACAACTGTCGTTTTGAACTTGGAATCCCAGGTGCTTATGTGCTGGGTATGCCGACGTTCAAAGAGAAGTCTCAGAAGAAAATGGAGTTAGCACATCCCATTTGGTTTTTAGTTTGAGCAGATTCATCCCCTGTGGGGGGATGAGTTGCCCGAGAGGTTATTTATAAACGTGCTCACCTTTTGGGCAGTGGTGGAAAGTGAGATAGACAGGGCGGAACCCCGTTGCCCAAAGACCTTGTGATACTGAACGTGGGGCAACATTGGAGTTAGTATGTTTTATGCAAGAGGCCAGTCCAGGACGGTCGTCCTGGGCTAGGGTGTGCAGGGTCGAGAAGCAGGGTAAGAACGTCCTCACCTGACCGACCCGGTGGGGCCTAAGTGCTGGGCACTGTGCTGAAATTGTGACGCGCGTTCTCCTCTGTGCTCCTCGTATCAGCCCTGTGAAGTTGCCACCTCGGGTCTCTTCGTATTATATAGATGTTCCCGCCTCATTCAGCCAGCAAAGTGGCAAAACTAGGATATCGATCCAAGTAGCCTGACCCCAGAGCGAAGGTGTCTCTGGGCACCAGACCTGGGTTCGAATTCTGGCCCCTCGCTGCCCACTGAGCTGGGGACTGAATCTTGGAAGTCATACCTCGCTCCTCCCTGCCTCAGTGTCACGTTACCTGTCAGATGGGGATAAGAGGTCCCTCCCCCCCACCATTCTGTCTTCTTCTCTTCCTTTAATGGGCTCGGCTGCTGCCGGGCGCTGTGTGCCCGCGTGCGCACCTGGGTCCCTTGGAGTCGGCTAACAGGGTCCCCTTGCCCTCTGAACCCCGAGTCCACCTGGACGCTGGCGGCCCCCCGTCGGGTTTGCCCGTCGTCTCCTGCGCCCGTGTCTGAGGCCGAGGGGCCGCCCTCACCCCCGTGCCGTGTCATTGCAGGCACCTGGAGTCCAACAGCCTGGTGGAGGTGAACAGCGGCTCGCTCTACGGCCTGTCGGCCCTGCAGCAGCTCCACCTGAGCGGCAACTCCATCACCCGAATCAACCGTGACGGCTGGAGCTTCTGCCAGAGGCTGCAGGAGTTGTAAGTGTCCCGCCTCGGCCCTGTGCATGGCGACTCTGGGAGCCCGAGCCTGTGGGCGACCCTCCGGAGCGGGCGGCCCCGGGCCCGAGGCACGGCGACCTCCAGGGGCCCGGCCGGCGCGGGCGCTCGGAGCCCGGGCCTTGTGCCGCGTCACTGGGTCATTGACTGCAACAGTGGCACCGCCGGCCCCCCGCTGGACGTGCCGGTGTCCCCCTGTTTCTCAACATGTGCAGAAGACAGGTGGTCTTAGAGGGATAAAGTCGATCCTCACCATGTGGGCTCCTTCCCTTTAACACGCTCCAGGTTTCTCGGTTCCAATTTACTCCACTGTGGTTGTGGGCTTTTTTTTTTTAAGAGGATCTGGGTGGATTTTCTTTTTTTCTAGGCTTGACTGTAGGCAAAGAGCCACCCACGGAAATGACCGGGTGTTAAAAGTGCCAAGCTTGTGTCTTGTGTGTGTCTTGACTTCACCCAGCCAGCAAGGGGGTGCTTGAAGCTCAGTGTTGAGTCTTTTGCAGGTGGTGTTTTTGTCTGTCTTTCCCTCTTCTCCCCCTTCCTCCTCCCCACACCCACTGCACACTGACCTGGAGTTTGTATGTCACTGAACCCGTGATTATCTCAGGCAAAAACCCATAGTCCTGTCTCTTTCCTTGAACGTACCCTCCTTGGATTTTGTGAGTGTGTGCGTTAGCGTTAACCCTTGAGATTTAGCTTCCAGACCTTCGGGGCAGTGCGGCTTGCTCTTCTCAAGTGGTATTGAATGAATGGCTTCTGACCGTCTCCTGCCTCAGGCCATGCGCCCGCCCTCCCGCCGCCCCCCTACCTCCCCCACCCCCACCAACTCCCAGGACTGATCTCCGCTGGTTGCTGCCCGGGCCTGAGCCAGGCCAGTGGCTAAGTGAGGAGGCTGTGTGCACCCCAGGTTTTGAGGCAGCCTGTGAGGGAGTGTTCCCAGTGCCCCTCTCTGGCAGGTGGCCCATGTGGAGCTGTCTTTCCCCTTCACAAGGGGCAGAGAGGTCATGGAAATGCCTTGACCAGCCTGTCAGTTTTCCCGACGTCTGGTAATCTCGGAGCCAGATTTAGGATTGCTTTCCAGCGTTTCTGGCCCTTCCTTTAAGCTAAATGCTTTAACTGCAGGTGAGGATGCAATTTTGATCACTTGCCAGGTCTTTGTGACTGGTAGACACCAGGACTGACTTCTCCAGGAGGGAAAGAATGTTACTTCCTGCTGCCTTTAAAAACTCATAAATCTTCTCCGAGTTTATTTGGCTTCTTCCTGTCCCAACCCAAACTTCCCATTTTTCAACGGTGGAGGACTACTAAGTAACAACCCAGGGCCGTGTGGTGTCAAGGTGCCATGAGGGCGTGCTGGGAGGAAGGTCTGATTCTGATGCTCGGGGAAGATGTGTGATTGGGGGTGTGTGTGATTGGGGGAGTGTGTTCCCTGTCCTGCTTACAGGATGTCACGCTTATAGGCTGGCCTGGATGGGGGCAAGGGGACGGGAGACTGCCGCCCAGGTCGGATGCACTGCTGTGGGAGGAAGGCTCCACCACGCAGCGGCTGGTGGCGCCCTCTGCTGGCCGATGTCGGGACTCTCGCTGGACTCCCTTGCTCACCGTCAGAACCTCCTGGGCTCCCCGTCCAGGGTCTCGGGCCACTGTCGTGAGTGGTCTTTGATGGCCTGAGTCAGGACCCCCGCACGGACCCCAGCGTGAGAGATTGGAACCCTAGGGTTCTGGTGTTGTATGACCTTGCGTCGTCCTCACAGCCTGATCTGCTGTCCGGTCTCCGTGGCTGGCACGAGTATTCCAGGAGCCTAACTGTGTGGGTGTGGGGCCCTGCTGGGTTTCTGGCTGCACGACCACTCTGGCCCTTGGGCCTCGCATGAGCCTGTGCCGCGTTGGTGACGTTTGCTTCCCCCTCCCTTCCCCAGGGTTTTGTCCTTCAATAATCTCACCCGGCTGGACGAGGAGAGCCTGGCAGACCTGAGTAGCTTGAGCATCCTGCGCCTCAGCCACAACTCCATCAGCCACATCGCAGAAGGCGCCTTCAGGGGACTCAAAAACCTGCGTGTCTTGTACGTCGTTCATCGTGGGGTGGGCAGAACGAAGGGGTTCCCTGCTGGGAAGGCGGGATAGAGCAAACATGCCACCTTGCCGAGTCCCCTTCCCGTTGCTGTGCAGTCAGATTTGTGCAGAGGGTCAAGCAAAGAACTAGTGGGGCAGAGAAACGTCTCTCGGTCCCCCCGAGGGTGGTGCCGATAGAGGCGACGACTCAAAACCCTGCCGTTACCAAGCGGTAATTCTGCCATGCCCTCGCTGGGATGCCGGGGCCCCCTTGTTGGGAGCGGCCGTGTGGTCCGTCTGTCGAGTCTCGAATCTTCCCCATGTGCTTTCACAACCCGTGTCCAGGAGGCCCAATTTCAAGAGAGGTATCTCGGGCCTCCTCTGTCTTCCCTTGAACTTCAGTAGGACCATTGAAAAAATAGAGGCACTCATGTCATTTTCTTTCAAATTCCTTATTAGGTGGGGTTGCCAGAAGTTGCTTCAGGATGTTTTCCTGGGAGTTAAGATTTGTCTTTTGTTGGCTCTGGAGAACTTCCAGGCCCCCAGAGAGGGGTGTATGGCTTTCCACGGACAGTCGTAGTAGATCTGAAGCTGCCTTCCCAGCGTGCCCCGCTGCCCGGAGGGCCTGTTCCAGTGTGACAGGAGGCCCTGTGCACTTGCACCTGGCGGGGAGGGCAGAGCGGGCTTCAGTGCTGCGCCGTTGTTGGGGAGTGTGAAACAGCCCGGATGCCAGGCTATTGAAGCCGAGGTCAGCCAGCCTTCGCGCTTGCACGGCCTGAATAACAAGGCCGGGGACATTCAGACTGAGCCAGAAAGAAGAGAAAAGCTTTGGCAGCCAGGGTGAGGAGCTGGGAGACAGGCACACAGAGCGGCAGCCCTGGGTCCCGGCTTTCAGTGTGAAGATAATAAGGAGAGACCCGCTGAAAGGAGAGGTCCCTTCCAGCAGCAGAATCTCGGGGCTCCGAGCCTTCTGCTGTAAGATCAAGGTCAGAAGGAGCACTGTGCCTCTCAGCCGGGGGCCCCCCTCCCTCCTGGCAGTGCTCATTCCTTGTGAAGGCTCCCACGGGGCCAAGAGCAGTGTCCCTTTCTCTTCCTGGCCTGCCTCAGCCAGGGTTTGGCGGAGGAAGGGGTAGGAGCCAAGAACCGTGGCGGGGGAAGTTGGAGGGGCTGCTGGTGGGGGCAGAGAGGGGGGCTTGGTCGCCAGGTGGGAGCATCGCCTGGCGCTGTCCTCTGCCCTGGAAGCCGGGGGGAGGGAGCTGAGTCATCCGCCTTGTGATCTGCATTGTTGGAGGAGACTGGGCTGAAAAGTTGGCCTCATCCGCCAACCCTGGCAAGTGGGTCACAAGTCTGACTCAGCGCCCAGATGTCGTCCCTGGCTCCGAGTCCGCGCCTGTGCAGACCCTGTGAGGAGGGGCGACTCGGGCCTCCGAACCCACTTGCCAGCATGGAGTGGCCCCAGGGAGGACCCCGTGTGGGGGCCTCTTGTTCGCTCTTTCCTCCATGTGCCTTCGGCAGTTTCTCAGTCAAGCCTAGGAAAGGGACTCTGGCTGGTGTGAGAGCAGACAGGAGCCTCAAAAAACCTCTCGGGCTCATTCCCAGTGCCAGTGGTCAGATGCCTGCTCTTGGGGGGTTTCCCATGTGCTGTCCGCACCCTGTCCTTACCCCAGGGCCCTGCCCTACCCAACTGGGGAGCAGCCCACGGAGCTGGGGTGGCTGTGAGTTTGAGGCGTGCCTTGGCTATGCGGGAAGGCTGAGAAGGCCAGGCTACACCGCAAGGCGTGCAGAACGGGGTTCCTGTGGCCCAGTGGCCACACTGGTGTTGGCCATACGTTACAGCTGGGCATCGGGTGACAGAGCGGGTGTCTGTCTGTTTTCCCGCTTCGTGTTAAAGCGGGTCGAGAACTCAGGCTGGATGGTGAGCCTTCTCTCTGTCTCCTCCCTAGGGATCTGGACCATAACGAGATTTCGGGCACAATAGAGGACACGAGTGGCGCCTTTACCGGGCTTGACAGTCTCAGCAAGCTGTGAGTATCTCGGCGTTGGCCTTTCTGTGGAGGGGGCGCACAGTGCTTCTCAGGCTCCCCCGTGCCGCCTCTCTCGTGGGCCCAGCTGGAGAAGGGCTGGCTCCCATTTATCTTCCTTTGTTTGGGAAGCAAAGTCTGAATAAGAGAGCCAAGACGTCCCAGCTTCTCTGTGGCCAGTGGTCTCATCACTGCCCTGGGCGTTGGTTCCTTTGGGGCCGAAGATCCGGTGTTCAGAGGCCTGTTGGATTTTCTGTCCCGCTGAATTTGTGACTGACCGGGAAACGGCTGAGTTTTTTTGTCCTGCTTTGCACAAAGGAGTCTCACCCGGATACTCGATTCCTAGAAATTGTGTGAGATGTCTAAAGCCAAGTGCCATCGACGGTTTTGAGTCTTTGGTCAGTACTTCTGTGGTCAGTCATAACGTCACACAGAAACAGTCATTACGACAGGTAATGTAATGACTCGTTTTTATTCCCGGTTTCTGATGTTTTTATTTTTTTTTAAGCCTCTTGGAGCTGTCAGTTACTGTGCAAGGCATGTGTGTACATGTGTTGTATCTAACAACCAACAACCTCGTGAGTTAGGCTCTGTTATCCAACCTTTTTTGTCGTTGAGGAAACGCGGGTGCAGGGCCTTTGCCCAAGACCACATGCTCTGGAGGGTCGGGACCGGCCGGTCTGGCTCTGGAGCCCACACTGTTCCCCCTGAGTGGGCCACCGCAGGAGCCTCTGGGACGGGGCAGGGGAGTCCGAGGAAGGGTCCGGGGCAGACAGAAAGAGGCAGTCACTGCTCAACCTCCTCGGGCCTGCTCGGGTGACCGCGAGCTGAGCACAGTACGAGTGTCAAGCAGATACTCTGAAAGCAGCCGCGGGGTGGAAGGTTCCGGAACAGCCTGTCGGGGGTGCGGTGGATGTCTTTCTGTAGAGGTGGTTTTGAAAAGTGTGGTTTTTCACACCATTTATACTCAGAGTTCTGAGTAAGATTAGCTCTCTTGGCTGTCTCAGGATTCTCGCTCTTCTCCAGCGTGTCTCTGTCTTCCTTTCTCTTCCCTAAAAAAACACCCTCTCCTCCCCGCCTCCTAGTCAGTTTGCCCGGCAAGCGCTGGGACAGGACAGCGGCTGTGCCCCTGGGGCGGAGGCCTTGCTCCCCGGGGCCTGCCTGGCCAGGTGTGTGTGTGCACAGGGGGCGGGGGCGGGGGCGGACGTGTCTCCAGAGCTCTGCCCTGCAGGGGCAGGGGTGCCTGTGCCGGGACTCCTGGTTCTGCAGAGTCCAGCCTGATGCTGCCGCCTGTTCCCCTGTGTTCTCTCGTCCTTTTACCCGCTGGACCAGGGTCAGCAGCTCTGCCTGAGATCCTAAGTCCTCAGGCCTCCCTTGCTCTGTGCTGTTTGACACAGGCTCCCGGAAGGCAGCGCGGGTTCCGCACCAACCCGGTCCTGAGACTCCAGGGACCTTGTTGAAATACGATACCTCCAGCCTCCTCCCCCCCAGCCTCACTGATCAAAATTGTGGGGCTGGCAGGTTTCAAAATAAAGGGCGGACACACACAGTTGGGGGAACGGGGATAGTAGTTGCTTAATCTGATTAAATATATATAGTTGTTTAGGCGGAACGGTACTGTGGTTACGTCGCAAGAGAAAAAAAGAATCCTCGTCCCGGATGGAAAAACAAATGCTGTGGTGCCCGTGACTTGGGTTCCCGTTCAGCCTGTGGGGCTGGGGAAGGGGCAGTGGACAGAGGTGAAGTAGTACCAGCACCCCTGGGTGACGAAGCAGGCACCCATGGGGGTCGCGATGCTCCCCCACCTGCCTGTGGTGTGCGGTGTCCTCCCCGGGAAAGGGGAGGAAAGGAAAGCCCACACACTTCACCGTGATGGTGGCGCGTAGCTTGGGTAAAAACCACTCCCCCGGGTGTATGGAAGGTGTTGAGTAAACGGTTGACAGCAGAGCGAAGGAAGGGACCGGTGCTGCCTGGCTCTCCTCCCCGCCCACCTCCCCCACGCGCTGCCCGGACGCTCTCTTGCGTGGCCGTGGCTGGGAAATGTGGCCCTCACACCTCCCTGCCTTACTGAGCGGCCCGGTGGCAAGCGTGTCGGGATCCATTAGAAAAGGGCAGCGTGTGAGCACAGGGAAGGGCTGCCTCTCGAGAGCGGTCACGTCACGTGGACTCATTCACGCGGTGGGGCTGCGGTCAGTGCTGGGTCCCTTGGACCTGGTGGGGCCCGCCTTTGAAGCCCTTGGGGTCAGGTCTTCAGGGACCTGAGAATGGGAAGGGAGAAAGTTTTGCCTTCACCCATTCAAGGACCCGGGGTCCTTCCTGTCATGGAAGAGGCCAGACCTAAATTAAAATCTTTTCCGAGAAGGGAACACGGGAGCAGCAGAGCCTTAAAAGGCTTCCCTGGGCAGCTGTGGTGGGTGCTGTCCTGCCCGTAATGTTTCCGCCTGCTGAACACGGCCATGTGGACAGCTCTTCAAACCGGAGCTTCCTGGCAGGGCAAGTGTTACCTGCTCACCTGTGGTCAGTATGCTCACCTCCCATTGGCGCCCCCATCATCATGTTGGTGGAAGACCTTCTGGGAAGTGTGCACAGCGTCCTAGTATGTGAGCAGGGAGGGAGGCTTTCTGGAACACAGATTAGCAGAGAGAGGAGCACTTAACCACGTGTGTACGAGGGGTGGTGTGAGTGCCTGCCCCATGGTTCCAGCTCTTTCCGTGGCTTTCTTCGGGGCGGGGCCGTGACATGCGCGAAGGGAAACGTTAGAGGAAACCTGGAATTGGACCACGAGGCCAAGCCTCTCCCGTGAGGCGGGCCTGGGTGAGTGCTGCCCCCCAGCCTGGGCAAGATCGCCCTCCCCCGTGTGTTGACAGAGCAGTGGCAGGGCCCACGGAGTGCTGTTCAGTGTCTCAGGTGGAGGAGAGGTGGGGAGGTGAACGTGAGCTGGACCAGGCCTCCCCTGGCGTCTGCCGGGCGGTGTTAGCAAGAGCTGAAAGGCCTTGGGGAGCACTAGAGATGCACGAAGGAGTGGACGGCTGACTTCCAGGGTCGCTGTCCGCACCGAGGCAGGGGTGTGAGGCGCATCGGCCCTGCGGTCCCTTCTCTGGGAGCCCCTGATCTGGGACAGTGGAGTCTCAGCTGCCCGCTGTCGTGTGGACAGAATGAGCACCACCCGGCCCGCGGCCCCCGCCATCCGTTCTGCGCACGGCTGCCTTTATTGAAACTGTCCCAGTCTGCCAGCTTGAGCCCCAGCCCCCAGATGTCCGCCTAGAGAAAGTAAGGGGCTATTTTAATCCCGCAGCAGGATGATTAGCCCCTACGTAATTGAGAATTTGTTTTATTGCTATTGTTACCATTAGAAATAACAGTCTGCCCTCATTGTAAAAGAGGTCAGTGTGACTAATACGTAATGCATGAAATAAAGCACAGCTTTTTCCTGGATCTGGTTTACGGGAGATTTCACTAAACAGTTAATACATTTTACTAGGGCCTGGAGCACAGTGACCCGGCCTGGGGGATCTGAGTAAGTGAGAAGTTGGCAGGCTCTTGCAGATACTTGGGTTTGGTGCCGTGTGCTGGTGTTTGCTGGGCTAGTTGTGTGGTTAGGGGAAGAGAGTTAGTGTGGCCGCCGGACTTCTGCGTGTTTGGGCTGTGTGTTTGAGAATCAAAGCTTCAGATGGAGAGAGAGTGGAAATATGCAGATTGCCTCCGAGAGAAGGAGCAGTCAGAGGGGTCTCGGGCCGCTCCATCCTCCCCGAGGCAGGAGGTGCTGGCTTTGTCCGAAGGCTGCAGGCTCCGAGAGGAGGGGTCTGTTCGTGATCAAGTGGGGGTACCCGGAAGCTCCTGTGGTTGCCCTGCAGGTTCCCCCCAGGCTTTTGGTGCCCTGGAGGGCAGTGGGGCGGGGCGAGGAGCACCTCCTGTGGTTTGTGGCACTGGCCCGGTCTGTCTGCATGTGACCCCGTCTTCCCGAA
The DNA here is from genome assembly GCF_018350175.1 of Felis catus. Classification (NCBI taxonomy): domain Eukaryota; kingdom Metazoa; phylum Chordata; class Mammalia; order Carnivora; family Felidae; genus Felis; species Felis catus. Next base: position 33,776,231 of record NC_058369.1, on the reverse strand, counting down.
GGCGGCATCCTAGGGTTTGTGTAGGTGGTGCCGGGAGCCCTATGCAGGGGGGGTGACGCTCGGGGCCCGTGTGGCAGGTGCCACCTGGGCCGCCCTGCCATCTTTGGTTTTCTTCGAGGCTCCTGTTGCTTTCCTGGCCCTTTTCAGGGAGGGGCTGGTACTTGATGTTTTCTCTTGGGGGACCCCATCTTAACACGGGTCTCGGTGGGATCCCAGACGAGACCGCTGCTCTCCGGAGGCTGTCTGCAGTGCCCCCTTACGAAGCCCCCTCCCGGAGCCGGTGAGATGTGGCAGGAGTTGACTCCCAGCATTCCCCGTTCCTGACTAGCCCTTTAGGTAGTCTGGCTGGACGTCACGTTGAAGAGCCCACGTGTCTGTCAGCATGACTCTCAGGGGCTCACGGCTGCCCGCACCTACAGGAGGTAGAGGGAGTGCCCCAGTCGGCTGTCAGAGGAGGGAAAACTGGAACACGGATGCTTTTCGTTCCCAGTGTCCAGGCATTCTGGGTGCCCCCCCCCCAACCCCTCATCCCCCAAACAGACTGGAGAGTCCGTTGGCTTATGTAGCCCATTGGAGGAAGCCTTCATTTCTTCCATGTGCACTGCAGGGGACGAGAATTTGGTTTCTGAGAAAACTCTTAGGAGTTGCCGTTGAAGTTGTGAATGCAAGTGCCGGGAAGTAGGAGCCCTTTCTCGTGGGTAGGCAGTCCACGGGTCTGGGTATTAGATCACCTCGGAGGTTGACCTTTTAGGATGCGTCTGCGATTTAAAGAACCTTGGGCCCCTGGGCATCATTTAAGGTCTGGGCTTTTGCTAAGAGGCCACGGCGCCAGGGCATGCCCTGCACACCCCGGGTGGCCTTCCCAGAGGCGGGGGCGCAGCTCCCTGTGGCCACGTCCTGGCTGCTCGGGTATGTCTCAGTGCAAATCGCTGGGGAGCCGTCTTGATGGAGGCCGGTTTTCCTGCCCTTTTCTTGCCTGCTCGGGGAACCTTCACCCCCACTTTTCAGAAGAGGGTGGCGGATTTTAGTTCCAGTTTTCATTACATTCCATGACTCTGCTTCCTCTCATGGGAACAGTGATGAGTCCCCTCCTTCTCACGAGGCCCTTGGGTCCTTGGGCACAGCCCGGGCTGGACGAGGGGATTTCCACAAACATCGCAAGGAGCCTTTTCAGGCGAGATGGTGCATCCTGTCATCACGTTAAATTCTAATAAAGATCAAAGCATTTCATTTCAGAAGGGCAAGGCCTGCATACTTCGGACCCATAGTCTCCACGTAGGTCAGATTTCCACCTGGCCCTCACTGGACAGACTTATCAGATGGCACTGGCCTAACTGTGTGTTCTCTTTCTCCCGTTCCTCCCTTGTCTCTTCCCCTCCGGTTCTGCGTTTTGTTTTTTCCCTGTCTCTGGATGATGTTTGGAAATGGCAGAACTCTGTTTGGAAACAAGATCAAGTCCGTGGCTAAGAGAGCCTTCTCAGGGCTGGAGGGCTTGGAGCACCTGTGAGTATCTCACCAGACCTTCCCTGACCCACAGGCCTGCCAAATGCGGCTGCCGGGGAAGTCTGCTAGCAATTTAATCACATCTTTGTAAACTGAGAAACAGCCTATTTGGAAACGCCAGCTGCTTCCTTCTCGTTATAAGTCAGCTTCAACTTTGGCCTTTATTTTGCCTATGCCAGGAACAGTTAGAGAACACATGGCCGGTCGGTGAGTTCCTAACGAGTGCGGCTGCCGACTGGATGGATACCCTCCCCCGTCCTCCAACCCTGTCTCCCCCTGGCGCTGGCTCCTCCACAGGCCCCGGCCTCCCCTTCACCTCTGTGAGGGCGCGCGTTCCTGGCGCAGGCTCCCAGCCCCACTGAAGCAGCTTCACGGGGCCGAGCACACGCTGGGCTCAGCCGGGAGGTGTTCTGGCCTGGTTGTCCCTGAGAGCCCGGGAGGACGAGGATGAGGCCAGCCCGGACACATTTGTGTGGTCACCATCGAGGGCAGATGCCTCTAGTGCTTGATTCTTAGTCTCTTTGGCCTTGGAATCAAGGTGGACCTGAATTCTGTTGGTAAAGCTTTGCTTGTTGACTTGCTGAGCCGGCCTCACCGTTAGCTGTGATGCTGCCCTTCAGGCTGGCTTGGTTCCAAGGTTTTTCCGTGTGCTTGTGCCAGTGTCTGGGAGGTGACAGCCACTTAAGTGGACTTGGGACACGGGGTCTGGGTGGTACGGCCAGCACACTGGGGAAACTGGGACTCTCTCGGAAGCCACCTGAGCCTCTTGGCTCAAACAGGTGGCTGACCTGAAGGGCGCCCAGAGAGTGTGTCCGTACTTGAAGAGTGTTCTTTTGCAGGAACCTCGGAGAGAATGCAGTCAGATCTGTCCAGTCTGATGCCTTTGTGAAGATGAAGAATCTCAAAGAGCTGTAAGTACCCGGGGTTCCAGGGTCCTGGTTAATATGACTAGAGAATTTGGAGTCAGAAACGCCTTGATTCCATGATGTGTCAATATATGTAACAGATGGGGCTGTTAGCATTTGTGTGTAAGCTGTCTTTTAGAAAAGCAATGCCCCCTGGGGGCTTATTCTGGATCAGGGTCAGCACACCTTTTCTTCTATTTTTTTTTTTTTTTTACGTTTATTTTTGAGACAGAGAGAGACAGAGCATGAACAGGGGAGGGTTAGAGAGACGGAGACACAGAATCTGAAACGGGCTCCCTCAGAGCCCGACATAGGGCTCGAACTCACAGACTGCGAGATCATGACCTGAGCCAAAGTCGGCCGCTCAACCGAGTGAGCCACCCAGGCGCCCCTCAGCACACCTTTTCTTAAAAGGTCACATGGAATTTTCAACTTTGTGGGCCATAGGGTTTGTGTCATTAGCAAGCAGACTCCCTTGTTGTAGCAGAAAGGGGCCATAAATAATACACAAATAGGCGGGCAGGGCTGTGTGCCAGTCAGTTATTTATTAAAAAACAGGCTGGCAGGGCAGGCTGTAGCTTACTGACTGCTGCTCTAGGGGACATGAACTTTCTTCTAGAAAATGGGCGATCATTCCTGAAATGATGTCAGGGCAAGTTTTCATCATTTAGGTCTGCCTAAAATGGAGGACCTATACTGAGAGTGGCTTCTTTGCCGCGTTTGGTGGCCTGTGAGTGAGGCAGAGATATCTGGGGGGTGGTCACAGATGACTGTGGACTAGTGATGTGGCGCCCAGCCCACATCTGTTCCGAGGCCACCACAGCGGTTCATAGGTGGTGGTGCCGCCACCATAGATGTTCACCATGGGCCCCCGGGTCACGGGGTTGGAAGAGCTCGCCTGTGCCCTAGTCTCTGGCAGAGGAGCTCGTCAGGGTGTGCAGGTAGCAACACCCAAGCTTCCTTTCTTCTTTCTGTGCATTAATCTGATTCTGCTGCCGCAAAGTCTAGCTGTAATACTAGTCCCTGAAAGATGTGGCTTTTGGTTCTCAGAAGTGCTGATGGAGGGCAGACGACAGAGGACAGCCATCTGTGCATCCTGAACTCATCCTCATTCCTGAGGCCACTCTTGGTGGCCTTCGGGAGAAATGGGGGAGTAGGGAGGCGCAGTCCCCATACTTTAAAAGCAAAGCAGGCCCCTGGTGATATTCCTCTGGGTGAGGAGAGAGGAGGTCTTTTAGGCACCTGCCTCATGGCATTTACTTAGCTGTGAGATTCAGGCCTGTTGAGTAGAACTGCCTTCTCCAAAGGGTCACGGTCTTAGAATGGTTAAGTGTTCACTGTGCATTTCTTTCAACTTCTCTGTGTTTGCAACTTTTCAAATATAATGTTGGAAGTAATCTCATTAGATGGGAAGAGGGTATAAGAGAAAGAGGGAAGGACAGGGAGAGAAGATTGCTTCTCCTTAACAATTGAGGTTTTCTGAGATACTTTCCTAGTTGGGAAGGACTGGACCCTTCTAGGCAACTGGGACCCTCCACCACACCCCACGCCCAAAATCTGCTTCGGCGTGGTTCTGGAGGCTCAGCCTTGGCCCCTGCCTGGGTTTCCCGTCGCTCGCTGCACGTACCCAGCCGTGGCTGGCCCTGGGCCCAGTCCTCTGCTGGGAGAAACGGTTAATTCCACTTGGTCATTTTCTTCCTCCATCTGATCAAGGCAGGTTGTACCGTGCACTTAGTCATGCTCTGGGTAAATTTCCACAAGCGATGATTAGAAACACACTTTGAGTTGGAATCATGAAAATGCACCGTAAGCCAGCAGAGTGATGGGACGGCCGGAGGCGGGAGTCGTGGAGAGCCGCACCCCTGAGCAGCTGACCAGCAGGAAGAATAGCGGAAATCTGCAAAGCCCCGGGGTTGCTGGCAATTCCTGGTCCAGCCTTTCAACCTCACCTTTGTCCTTAAAGCCATGTGTGCATGTGGAGGGAGGTCAGGGGGTCAGTGTCCTCACTGTCTGTCTTGTTGGTCCTGACTCGCTCTTCAGGAACGCTATCTCTACACCCTTAGTACCTCTTTCTGAGGTCTGGTCTCCTCTGTGTGAGGTGGGCCTCGTTGTGGGAGAGGTAGGACATCTTCAAGCCAGCCAGGCCTACACTCGTGGTGTAAGGAGTAACCCTTCCCACACACATCTGTGACCAAGGATCACTGTCAACTTGGCCTTCCTTAGTTTGCTCCTGTCCTCCACACAAGTGCCTGAAGCCTCACAGCCATAGCCCAGCGTCTTCCTCTAGACTCTACTCAGGCTTTCCTGCTGCCAGCCCAGAAAGGGGCAGTCGCGCCCAACACTGGCTTGATGGGGAGCTCGTGACCGCGCTTCTGACAGAATCCCTGACCCTCTGTCACTGAAGCTCAGTGTGTGGTACCTGGCGGCAGCCGGTCCACCCGCCACCACAGCCGGCCCGGAGTAGCCCCCCAGGTACTGGGCCGGAACCAGCCACTTCTCAGGCTCAGCTGGGGGAGCCCTCATGCTACCTGGGTAACTCCACAGTACGACCGCCCTCCGGGAGATAGCTCTAAGCACACAGCTACCTGCCTGTCAAATAAAAATACAAAAATTAAAAAATTAAGAGTAGGAGCCAAATGCCGACCTTTAAAGGTCTGATGTGGGCAGACATCCCAGTTAGCATGGCTTTGAGATCAATTATTTCAGTCTTTGAAAAAGCACTTTCCAAAAGTAATTTTTAAAAAAAAATTTTTTTTAACGTTTATTTATTTTTGAGACAGAGACAGAGCATGAACGGGGGAGGGGCAGAGAGAGAGGGAGACACAGAATCAGAAGCAGGCTCCAGGCTCTGAGCCATCAGCCCAGAGCCCGACGAGGGGCTCAAACTCACGGACCGTGAGATCGTGACCTGGCTGAAGTCGGACGCTTAACCGACTGAGCCACCCAGGCGCCCCCCAAAAGTAATTTTAATAAGATGGCTAATCTGGTAACCATGAGGAACAGGAAGGAAGAGAAGATTTCTGAGGGAAATGGTGGGTGGTGGAGGCTATTGCTAGGATCCTGGCCCATGCGATGCTTGTGGAATTGTTTTTTTTAACATATTTTTCTTGAGAGAGAGAGAGACAGAGTGTGAGTGGGGGAGGGGCAGAGAGAGAGAGAGAGGGAGACACAGAATTAGAAGCAGGCACCAGGCTCTGAGCTGTCAGCACAGAGCCCGATGCGGGGCCCAAACTCACGGACCATGAGATCATGACCTGAGCCGAAGTCAAACATTTAACCAGCTGAGCCACCCGGGTGCCCCTTGTGGAATATCTAAGTACACTTCAGCACCCCTTCTGTCACTGTGTACTTTGTACCTTGTACCAGAGGCGATTCATGACAGGGGAGCCCACGTGCCTTCACCCTTGCCATGCACTGACCTCTGTTAGCTCATAGCCTTGAGGTCTCTTCCAGGAACAGGGCAGCTAGACTCTTCGGTTGACTTATCTTCGAGTGACTCCTTAGGAAGGAATGTCCGCTGAGATGGTGATTCCGATTTCTGTTTAAAAAGCTGATTCTCAGTTGCTGAGAAATGAAAAAGAAAATATTCTCTGTTTTGGTTGGAGCCTCACAAAACCAGTATTGCATTCTCATGCTCCCTGGGCAGTGGCAATTAACTAACAAGCACTATTTAGGGAGCGGAGCCGAATTCTGCCGGCCTCCTGAGCGGTGCTGTAGAGATCCACAAACAAGAGGGGGCCGCATTGGCAGGGCTTACGTCTGGACGTAAGAAAACATGGAGCTTGGCCAAATGAAAACTAACAGCAATATAGAAAAACAGCCCTCCTCAGGACCTGAGAGTCGAGAGCTAAGTTGCAGATGAATCTGGAAGCTCCACGTAGCTTATCAGGAGGGTGGGAAAAAGCAGAGAGGGCACAGTGCTCCTCAGCTCTGTCGGGTGGACAGAGTCTGGAGGAGGTCAGATGGTGCCCCCAGGGTCACACAGGAGCAGTGTGTGCCCGTCTTGGGACACGTGTGAACTGCGGGCTGTTGGTATGCCGCGGCGTTGTTGAGGCTGACGGTGTCCACATCACCCGGGAGCTTGTCAGAAGTGCCGCATCTTGGGTTCCACCCCGAGCCTTCTGAGCCAGAGCATCGTTTTATCAAAATCTCCAGGTAGATTATATGTGCTGCTCTGGGTCACTGAAGAGGAACAGAGAAAAATCTCTTCCCTTCCCAGATGGCTGGTGTTGAGGACAGAAGCCGATCAGCGGTGACTGGGGGAGGAGTCTGTGGGCCGAGGGAATATCCCTTTCTGGAGGTCACACCTCACATGTCCCTTTTGTTTCCCTTTCAGCCACATCAGCAGTGATAGCTTCCTGTGCGACTGCCAGCTGAAGTGGCTGCCCCCGTGGTTACTGGGCCGGATGCTGCAGCCCTTCGTGACAGCCACCTGTGCCCACCCGGAATCCCTGAAGGGCCAGAGCATTTTCTCTGTGCCGCCGGAGAGTTTCGTGTGTGGTAAGGCCGTCCCTGTGATTTTCTTTCCTGAAGGGCAGGGAGGCCAGGAGGAAGTCCTCATTATGGGAGTGATTTCTGTGATCAGAGTCAACCCCAATCCGTGGTTCCCAATCAGCTGCTGGATGCAAGTTCTTTCCCGCTGAAACCACACGTAGTACTTACTGTGGAGTCGCCTCATTATGTGGTTCCTGGAGTGCATGCATTTAATGAGAAGGGAGCAGGACTTGGTTCGGTTACAAATCAGGAGAACCGGTTATTGGACGAAAGTTGTGTCATCTCAGGATGGCTCTGGTGCCTGGGTCTAGCTGTGAATTTACTCCGTGTCTGAGGCTGGGGTTTTAATGTGTGTTTTTTTCCAGCCCCAAGAATGGAAGGTTAAATACAGGAAGAACAAGTCTCAGGAGAACAGTTAGTGTCGTAAAAATAATTCCTTGTTGTTGACTTGCACTCTCGCTGTTTCTCCAAACCACTGAAATCTGCACTTGTAGCTATGAGCTCTCTTCTCCTTCTGACTGTTGGAGCGTGGGTCTTGCCATCTTTTGGACCGGGGGTGGTCGCGATCCGGGTTTGGTTGCAAACGGTACAGAAGATGCTGAACGACTGGAGGCTGTGCACACGCTGCGTGCCATACGCCACACTCACGTGGAAATGCGCAGCCTCGTGGTCAGTAAGATGTGGTCAGAGAATGAGACGAATCTTGGAGGGTTTCCAGTCTCTGCTCTAAGCAGGAGCGAGGGTGGGCTTCCCGGGCGTGACCGGAACTCCTGTGAGTGCCTCCTGCCTTCTGTCTTCCCCGGTCTGCCCCTGTGCCCTGGGTGTGACTGATGATCCTAACCAGGAGCTCCCGGAGCAGTGCAGGCAACCCTGTGGTCCACTTCTCCAGCCTCCTCCTTGGGCACGGCAAGAGCCAGTGTGCCTGCTGACCTCAGGATACAAGTGCCCCCTTCCATCATCTACCCACCACCACCTCTGCCAGCAGGCTCGCCCTCCTTTGTGCTGATCCAGTCCAGCGAGAAGCCTTAAAAGCATCCGGTGTTTTCTTAGTGGTCAGTCTTCTGGGAACGTCCGTGCACAATGTCGGGCTGTGCACGCCTCGTGTTCCAAGTAGCACACGATGACTGTGCCGTCCATTGTTCACCACGTACCTGGGCCCTGACCATTAATTTGCTAACTAGCTGCCCTGAAGTGGGGCTTCCTGCGCCTTCCTCCCTTTTCCTGTCACAGGGCGTAACTTACCCTTTGGATGAGCCAGGGTCGGACTTGTGACCTGCTGTGCCCAGCCTCCGGCCGATGGCCCTGGCATGTCCCACGGCAGTTCACACTCGTTAGCCCACCTCCACATGGCAGCGCAGGATGCCGAACCCGTCGTCACGTAAGAATGGGCATCAGGAAAACACTTGGCAGGAGATCAAAGTCTTAAGCTGTGTGGGAGTCTCCACCTCCTTCTTTATAAAAGGAAAATAGAACCGCTTCGCACCCACCAGCATTGCTAGAATCAAAAAGTCAGGCAACAACAAGTGTCGGTGAGGAGGGTGGAGTCTGAACCCTCCTACAGTGCTGGTGGGAGTGCACTGTGGTGCAGCCCCTTGGGAAAAGTTTAGAAATTTCTCAGACAATTAAACACAGTTAAGCCGTGACCCACTCCCAGCTATGTGCTGGGGAGAAACAAAAATAGATCTACATAAAACCTGGCCACAAATGCTCATGGCAGCATTACTCGTAACAGCCAAAGAGTGGAAATAACCCGAATGCTCACCACTCCAGGAGTGGATAAATAAAACGTGGTAGAGCCAGGCGCTGGGATATCATCAGGCCATAAACAGCAATTGTTCACACAACAGATGAACCTTGAAACACTTGAAGTGAAAGAAGCTCATCACACAGGACCATACACTGTATGATTCCATCCACATGACATGTCCAGAATAGGATCCCATCTAAGGGCCACTCCAGGGGTGGTAGGAGGGTGAGCGATTACTGGTGGCTTAGAGTGGAGGGAGAAAGGATGATAGCTGAAAGGTAGGGAGTTTCTTTTTAGGGAGATTAAATTACTTTCAGGGACTGTGATGATGGTTGTATCATTTACTCACTGTAACATTCACCTGTTTCAGGTGTACCAGTCAGTAGTGTTTAGAGTATTGGGAAGCCGTGTGACCCTCACTACCACCTAATTTTAGAACATTTTCATCATCCGTAAAACAAACTCCATGTTCACAGCAGTCACTGCACTGTCCCCTGTCCCTGAGGACCTTCATATAAATGGAATCCTATAATAATGGTCTTTTGTGACTAGGTTTTTTTTAACCTAGCAGAATGTGTTACTATGTATTCATTATTTTTTTTAATGCAATATGACATTGTATGGATATACATGTATTTAGCTGTTCATTAGGTGATGGACATTTCGGTTGTTTGGATTTCTTGGTAATTCTAAATAATTCTGTGAACGTTCATATGTAAGTTTTTGTGAATTCTCTTGTGGTTCTTAGGAATGTCATTGTGGGTCATACAGGAACTGTTCAACTTTTTGAACACTTGCCAGACTGTCTTCATCAGTAGCCGCACCACTGCCTATTCCCAGTAACAGTGAACGAGTGCATCCTGCCTCTGTATTGAAATCATTTATTAATTCTAGTAGTTTTTCACTGAATTGCTTAGGATTTTTATATTTGATCGTTATGTTATTTGCAAAAAGACACTTGTACTTCGTCCTCTCCAGTCTCGATAGCTTCTTTGTTTTTTCTTTTTTTCTTGCCTAATTGCCCTGGGTAGAGCTTCCAGTGTTGGCTAGAAGTGGTGAGGGCAGACTTCCTTGTCTTTCCTGATTTGGGCAAAAGCATTCAGTCCTTCACTGTTGGATATGGTATTAGTTGTAAGTTTTCCATAGATGACCTTTACCTGGTTGAGGAATTCCCCTTCTATTTCTAACTTGTTGTGTATTTCTTTCATGATAGGGTGTTGAATTTTGTCAAATGCTTTTTTCTGCATCTGTTGAAGGATAATGTGCCCCGCCCCCAAACTTTATTGATATGGTACATTGATTTTTGGGTGTTAAACCAACCTTGCATTCCTGGGATAAATCCAACTTGGTCGTGGTGTATAATCCTTTTTATATGTTGTGGGATTTGCTTTGCTGGTATATCGGTAGAAGATTTTTGCATCTGTACTCAGGTGTATAGTTGGGTTTCTGTCTGATTTTGTTGTCTGGGAATATTTGACTCCTACAGTGGAGTGAGATGTTCACTCATCTGTTTTTTGCAAGAATTTCTGAAGGATTAGTGATAATTATTCTTTAAATTTGGGGAAAATTTATCAGTGTAGCCATTTGGGTCTGGCTTTTTGTTGGTGAGAAGTTCTTAAATTATTAAAAAAAATTTTTTTTAATGTTTATTTTTGAGAGAGAGAAAGAGACACAGAGTGCAAACAGGGGAGGGCAGAGAGAGAGAGAGGGAGACACAGAATCCGAAGCAGGCTTCAGGCTCTGAGCTGTCAGCATAGAGCCCGATGCAGGACTTGAAATCACAAACCATGAGATCATGACCTGAGCCGAAGTCAGATGCTTAACCAACTGAGCCAGCCAGGCATGCCAAAATTATCCTATTTCTTTACTTATTAACATCTATTCAGATTTTGTTTCTTCTTGAGTCAGTGTTGGTAATTTTTCTTTTTTAGAATTTGTGCATCTATCAGCTTATCTGATTTGTTGCCATACAAATTATTCATAGTATTCCCGTTTGCTGCTGTGAGGTTAGTTGGTAAGTTTTGTTCCTAATTTTAGTATTTGGTGTCTTCTCCCCCCCTCCCCATTCTGCTAGTCTACAGATTTTTCAATTTCATTAGTATTTTCAAAGAACTAACTTTTCATTGATTTTTCCCCCTTTTTTCTCTTATTTCTGCTCTATAATTATTTCTTCTGCTTCGTTTGGGGATAGCTTGTTTTTCCGATTTCTTAATGAGGAAGGTGAGGTTATTAATTTGAGGTCTTCCTTAACGTAGACAGCTCTCCATCTCTCCTCTAAGCACTGTTTTAGCTGCAACATTTAAGTTTTTGTATCTGTGTTTTCATTTTCACTCATTTCAAAGTATTTTCTAATTTCCTTTATGAGTTCTTCTTTGACTTACAGAAGTTCAGTTTGATTTCCACAAATTAGACTCCCAGTGTTGCTTTTGATAGTGATTTCTGGCTTCATTCCATTGTCATTGAAGACACTGGGTAGGATTTCTCTTTTTTCATGTACTGAAATTTGTTTTTCAGCATAATATATGGTCTCTGTTCGAGGGTATTCCATGTGTGCTTGAAATTAATGTTTATTCTGCTCTTGTGGGGGTGGAAAGTTCTATAGATGTCTGCTAGGTCTATTTGGCTTATAGTGTTATTCAAGTCTTGTACTTTTTTGTTGATCATCTGCCTAGTGGTTCTAACCATCATTGAACACGGAGTATTGAATTCTACAAACTTATTGTTGCACTGTCCATTTCTTTAGTTTTTGCTTCATGTTTTGTGGAGCTCTGTTAGGTTCATATATGTTTATGATGTTTATGTCTTCCTGATGGATTGTTTTACATTATAAAAAGTTACTTTGTCTCTAGTAACCATTTCTTTTTTTTTGACATTTATTTATTTTTGAGACAGAGAGAGCGCATGAACTGGGGAGGGTCAGAGAAAGAGGGAGACACATAATCTGAAACAGGCTCCAGGCTCTGAGCGGTCAGCTATAAAAACTATCTAGTTTTATAGTTTTTTGTTGGAAACTGAGTCTTTAAAATAATGTGGCAACTCTGGGCATCAGATTCCCTCTCTGTCTTCCCCTTGGTTTGTTGTTGTTCTCTGTGTTACTACACTTCTGGACAAATACTTTAAAGTCTGTTGGATGCCGCCAGTAACCAGTAGCCCTGGTTAGCTACTACCTGGACAGACAGTCCTTAGATCACTTCAGAAAGTCTCCCATCCTTTGTCCAGCATCCACATTGTGTGCTGGGGGGTGTGCCACCACTTCCTGTTTGCGCTGATCCCTAATCACAGGTAAGAAATTAGGATCCTCTCAGGCCTTTCTTGGGCAAGCATACGGTGCTGCACATGCCTGTGGCCTTCTACATCCTCAGGAACACGGTAGACCTTTTCAAAGCCCACCATCAACATTTCACGCACTACTTTTCCTTTTTAGTTTTTTGGCCAGTGTCTTGTTGGCTCCAGCTGAAAGTGCTTCATCGGTGCCTGCTGACTGTTTTCATCAAATGGAAGCCCAGGGGGAGGGCTTCCCTGCTCAGCAAACTACATCAGATCCAATCATGCCAGCCCAGAGGATGGGGCTTTTGGGCGGGGGGTGGCGGGGGCTCCAAACCTACTTTGCCCCTCTCAGTGGTTACTATGCTGCTGGGTTTTAAGGCTAGGGGAGAGAGGGATGGGACGTAAGTTAGAATGCCACAAAGCTCACTTTTCTTCCTGAGATTCAGACTTGTTCTTGAGTCTGCCCTTCATGAGCTGTTACAGCCTTTGGTTATTTTCCAGAATTCTGAAACCGTTGATTACAACCATTTTTGCTAGTGTTCTCCCTACATTAAAGAAGGGCAGTTTTGGAAGAGCTCTTCTCACATTCTGGAAGTGCTTTCTACCCCACTCCTTTTGGAGTAAAGTTTATGGTAAGGTCTGTGCAGTCATGGCGGGTGGTTCCTGTCTGTTAGTGTGTTTTGTGTTAAGGTAAGCAAGTGAAGCCAAGTGTAGTATTCTCTTGGAAACTCCTAAAATCGATGCTTTTGGTACATGAGTAATAGCAGATGCGTTGTAATCAAGGAGTGTGGTCACAGAGGTGATCACTGCTCATGGGTTTATAACTGGAGAAAGCCAGATATCCATGGATTTTCCTGGCCTTTACAGTGTGGGAGGCTGTGCAGGGACACTGAAAGATGAGGTCCCCGTGTGTCCTGAGAGCCTGGGTTGGGGAGCCTTAAATTTGGTTCTTCTCTCCCCAGACGACCTACCGAAGCCACAGATCATCACCCAGCCAGAGCCCACCATGGCCGTGGTCGGCAAGGACATCCGCTTCACGTGCTCGGCAGCCAGCAGCAGCAGCTCCCCGATGACCTTTGCCTGGAAGAAGGACAACGAGGTCCTGGCCAATGCCGACATGGAGAACTTTGCCCACGTGCGCGCGCAGGACGGGGTGGTGATGGAGTACACCACGATCCTGCACCTGCGCCGTGTCACTTTCGGGCACGAGGGCCGCTATCAGTGTGTCATCACCAACCACTTCGGCTCCACCTACTCACACAAGGCCAGGCTCGTCGTGAATGGTGAGGAAGTGCTCTTTGCCCTGGTTTAAGAGTCCTGCACATCCACACAGGAAGGATGCAGATGGGAGACGCCTAAGCTTCACTGGGATATTACCGTCCAGTCGGCCCCAGAGCGTGTTTTATAGATTGAAGTTATTCTCAGTGAATTGTCGTTTTGGTTTTGGTGACTTTTTTATCCGGTTGCTAAGTGACACGAAGGGCCTCATCCTTGCATTTTTATACATTTGTTCTCCATCACCCATGATGTTTGGTGTCCAGGTTCCAAGCATGTGCCCTGATTGTGGGGAAGCTCCTGCCCTCTGAGTAGATGGCCACGGAGCCTGTGGACTCCCAGCCCGATAGGATGGCCCTGGGGTGTCTGATGAGGAGTTTTTACTCTGCAACCAGCTTTAGAGCCTATCAAGCTGGCTTTTTTCAGGGCTTATTTCAGGGCTATTGTTGCAGTGAGTTTAGGGCAGAAGAAGAGAAGTTAATAGCTGGAGTAGTTAAGCACCGCCCCCCCCCCCAAAGTAACCTGGTAAGGTTTTCCTGATTATTAAGCCTCCAGTTAAGAAGTGCTGGAACCACTGTCTTTAAGCCCTCACAGACCACAGGAAAACACATTCTTTACCCCACTGTGGCCTGTTGTCTTGGTTTATTCTGAAGGAGTGTTCTTTATCAAAAACTCAGTGAACTGTTAGACTTTTCCAGCAAAGTAACCTCGATGGGAACGGCAGCGATGCCTGGCGTGTGGCTGGATGTTTCTTGGCTGAAATAAGCTGGTGTATACTTGAGCTCGCGTGGGTGCAGTACTGTGGCCCCAACACCAAGTCTCCACCATAGGTGACTTTGGGAGGGACATGCCGTCCTGTCGCTCTGCCCAGGTTGAGGGCATGTCACTCTCCCTGCCGTAATCGTGTCTTGCCGGAGCAGATCATTTGTATTTCCCAGGCTCTGTTCTGTTGCTTAATTAAGGCAGTCACGTGTCAGACCCTAGTATTTACCGAGTGTCCCCGCATCGACAGCCATGTGAGAAACAAAAGGCCAAACGCTTCATGAAGTCTTCATTTGAGGGGACAGCCAGGCTCAGGTGAACAAGGGCGGCCCACGGAAGGGAGAGGCGGGCAGTTTGGGGAAGCCTGCCGCTCTTCGCTCAAAGATGGCACGAGTGGTTCTAAGCAGACATTGGCACGAAGGGTGCCCAAGGGGACACGCGGACACAGAGCAGGAGGTCTTCTTGGCAGAGGGTCGTCCTGGCCTTTGCATCTGGCTTTCCCATGACACGAGCCTGACCGTACATCATATGTATTTTGCAGTGTTGCCATCATTCACCAAAATACCCCACGACATCGCCATCCGGACGGGCACGATGGCCCGCCTTGAGTGTGCTGCCACCGGCCACCCCAACCCCCAGATCGCTTGGCAGAAGGATGGAGGCACAGATTTCCCCGCTGCTCGCGAACGACGCATGCACGTCATGCCCGATGACGACGTGTTTTTCATCACGGACGTGAAAATAGATGACATGGGGGTTTACAGCTGCACCGCCCAGAACTCGGCCGGCACCGTTTCAGCCAATGCCACTCTGACAGTCTTAGGTCCGACCACTCATACGCGGAGTACATAAGGGCACGTGGGTGTGGGTGTGGAAGAGGGGCCTCAGGTGCCAGACACCTAGAGGCCAGGTTCTCCGAGGGTGGAGCCTACGGTGTGGAGCGGCGTGTGGTGTGCTGGTTCTGTTGGTTTCAAATTTTGAGTTGCTTTCTAATATTCTCTTCAAGTGGTTTTGTCTTTTTTCTGTTTTTTTTTTTTTTTTGTTTAAGATCCACAGTGAATTAGAGTATAGGGCTTTGGTATGGAACATTCTAGAACTGCCCTTACGCTGGCTGGGTGTGGCCTGCTTTAGAAGCAGAAGTGTGGCACAGGGCAGGTGGGGGACAGTAGGGGCTCCTGTGGCTCAAGGTTCCTTCCTCCTCCTTGTGGGAGCCACCCCCCACAATGGGAAAGATTTAGTTACTGTGGTAGGTCTTCTGAAAAGCTTGCCAGTCTGCTAACGATCTCATAGGGCATTTCATTGACATGCTGGACTGTTCTTTGCCCAGAAGACAAGGCAGGCCCGTAGAATAACCGGAAGGCTTCCTCTAACTTCCTGCAGAAACCCCGTCCTTGGTGGTGCCTCTGGAAGACCGTGTGGTGTCCATGGGAGAAACGGTGGCTCTCCAGTGCAAGGCGACCGGGAGCCCTGCGCCCCGCATCACCTGGTTCAAGGGGAACCGCCCTCTGAGCCTCACCGAACGCCACCACTTCACCCCCGGCAACCAGCTGCTGGTGGTTCAGAACGTGGTGGTGGAGGACGCGGGCCAGTACACCTGCGAGATGTCCAATGCCCTGGGCACGGAGCGCGCCCACAGCCAGCTGAGCATCTTGCCCACTCCTGGCTGCAGGAAGGATGGGACCACCGTGGGCATCTTCACCATCGCTGTGGTGTGCAGTATTGTCCTGACGTCCCTGGTCTGGGTGTGCATCATCTACCAGACCAGGAAGAAGAGTGAGGAATACAGTGTCACCAACACAGGTTAGCCACTGCTGACTATTTTCAGGGCAGGAGAAAAGCAGGGATCGCTGTGGAGGAGGCCGGGTCCAGAGGCGCCCCATTGCATGGTGGCCACGTGGTGGCTTGTTGCTGCAGTGACCTGATGGTGTTGTGGTTCTCTTGGCATCATTGCTCTCTCTGGTGGCCTCAGGCCTCCGACTGCCACACTGTTTTTACACCCAGGTGGAAAGGAAGGCTAAGCTGGGCCCTGCGGACAGTCTCTCTGCACAGCCTGGGCCGCTGCTGGTGGCCGTGCTGTGTCTGGGCTTGATACTGAACAAGTGTTTCATTTCCTGTCCCCACGAAGGATTGGGACACCTAGTGTCTGACTGTCCTGTCTCCTCGCAGATGAAACCATTGTGCCACCAGATGTTCCAAGCTACCTGTCTTCTCAGGGGACTCTTTCTGACCGACAGGAAACTGTGATCAGGACTGAGGGTGGCCATCAGGCCAATGGGCACATCGAGAGCAACGGTAAGGGCTCCAAGCCTGATGTGATCTTGTCCTCAGGAGCTGGAGGTGGCCTCTGGCCCCTTCCCCGGGGCAGGTGTGTGGCCTTAGGTTGAGCACAGCTGACCTAGAAGGCTGGCAGACTCCAGCCTTCTGTTACACTTTTGTTGGCTCTTCCCTGTGTAAGTTTTGCAGGGTTTTAAAAGTCCAGACCGCAGGAGGTTGCTTTATAAGGGGCTCAGGATCTCCTAGTCGGGATAGGGTAGGATTAAAAGAAGAGGTCCAACAGGACATGACAGGGCCTGAAACCAGCCCATAGGGAAAGGGCCCAGGCCTGCGCTGTAGTCCGGTCCCTGCTACTAGAGTGGTCTGCCAGGCGAGCCTCCTCCACAGGGGAGACTGTTTGTTGGGGACAAGTTTATTCTTAGAATTGCTCACCACCATGGCTCTGCACACTGGAAGGCCTGACTGCTGGGAAGCCTGTTACAAAATGTTTCTTGCTGGTCCGCCCAGGCACCTACCTCTGTCAAGAACATTGTAAGAAGGACTGTTCTGTTAGCCTTGCCCATTGTTCTCCTAAAGCTTACTCTGAAAAGGTAAGTCTGGCATTTCTAACTGTGGGAATCTACTACAGGTGTCTGTCCAAGAGACACAAGCCTCTTTTCAGAGGTGGACACTCATGGCATGACGTGCAGGCAGCCCAAGCCCTGTGCTGGTTATAACAAGGAGCCCTGGGCCGTGACTGAGAAAGCCCAGCGGAGACCTGGCCCACAGAAGATGGGTAAGAGATGCTTTTATCCGGAATAGTTTTTGGTTCTTAAAATTTGGGTTGACTTGTTCATTAAATGAAAGGGAAAGAGGAATTAATGGTCTCAGAATTTGGTATTCAGTGTGTAAACAGGAAGCTGTGGTCTGGCTCTCATAATTCTGGAGTAGGAGGTGTCTTACATCAGTCTGTGGTATGGTGATCCTGGGCTTGAAGTTTCCAGATTTACGGGCAATTTGAGTAAAGGGCATGGCCCAAACTGAAGAACCTTTTCACCAGGTATTTCTGATCAAGGTGCCTCCTGCCCCTACATGGTATGTCATAACAGTAGGGCCACTTGCTCTGATACAGAAATTAATCTGAAATGTTGAAACGTGGAGGACCCCACTCTTCGATAATGACTTCCTGTTTGCCCAGGCCTTTTTCTGTGACCATAATTGGGAGAGAGAGGACTTCCACAGCGTTGGTCTAAGCAGGGCTGCAGCCTCACAGCAGGGGACTTCAGCTCCCTCTCCTGTGTGGGGACGCACACTTCGGTGGCCATGGCTCTAATCCGGCTTTGGCTTGGCCCTGCAGAGCACAGCAGCCTGGTTGTGTGCGGTGACTACACCACTGACCCGGACAGCAGTTGCAAGGAACAAGCGTCCCGTCCTCAGCCTGTGCCCAGAGACCATACACAGGCAGGTACGCTAAGCGGCCCGGAGCCCAGTCAGAGTGACCGAGAACATTCTCCGCACCATCTGACCGGTGGGACTGTTGACGGGTCCCGCGCCGACTGCAGGGGGTCCCTCTACCCCAGTAACCACGACAGAATGCCAGCCTCCTTGAAGAAAAAGCCCACAGCACCTCTGGATGGAAAAGGTAGATGTTCAGTGTCTTCCAGGGAGTTCCCGGCAGGTGGGTGGGGGTAGGGCAGCAGCCAGACTGGAGGCTCTCACGTGTCCTCTCCTTTCTCACAGGGGCGTCTTCTTGGACTTTAGCAAGGTTGTGTGAGTCAGACTCCGTGGACCTCCAGCCCCCCTTGACATTAACTCCAGGCAGTCCTGAGCTCACAGAAGCCTCCTCGGGCTGTCCCGACATCCCCGGCGAAGGCCAGCACTTGCTTCTTTACAATGGACACCTCCCCAAAGCATGTGACTCCAGTCCCGAGTACCCACCACTGACAGGACAGCCGCCTGGGAAACGGGGCGTGCCCCTGCTCTTTGCACCGAAAATCTAGGCTTTGTCTACCTCAGCTCTTGTGTCCGTCTCTACAGGAAGGAGGTAGGAGAGGCTGTGAGGAAGCTTGGGTTCAAGCGTCACTGATGTGTACATAGGTTTTAAACTTCCATGTGGAGTATCCGTAGTGTAAAGGACTTGCAGCCACAGCACAGAACTGCCAGAGGCTGTTGTGTACAAAACAGAAAAGTATTTGATACCATTGTACATAAGAGTTTTCAGAGATTTCATATATATTATATATCTTTTGCAGAGGCTATTTTAATCTTTAGTGCATGGTTAACAAAGAAATCATACAATTTTGACAATATTATTTTTCCTATCAGGTTGCTGTTTAATTTGGGGAGGGGGGATGGTTCTGGTGCCTTAATGCATGGATGGAATTTCTAGAAGCTAAAAACCGCATTTGCTCCCAGGAGTTTCTGGTGGGTGGGAAGGATGGAAAGTCCTTGGATTCGTATTGCACTTCACAGGACAGACCCCCTAGCCTGCTTTCCCGCCACAGCCGTCGTCTGCGTGGGAATGAACTTCCTGTCAGTATTGCTCCTGTGTGGAGGCTGTTGGAGCTCACCCCCCCCACCCCCCGCAGAGTCCCGAGACGCCCGCGTCACGTACCTTTGCCATATGTGACTTTTTTCTTGTAAGTTCCTCGCCAAGCAGAAGGGGGGTGAACCCACCACAAGCATTTGTTCCAAACAACTGAGCACTGCCTTTCTTCCTTCCGTGAGAAAAGCGAATGTGGTGGTTGTATCACTCGATTGTCATTTGAGGCTTTTTAATAAGATAGAGGCTGCTGGTGTTGGTACCTGTGGATTTTTTCAATAGTGCTGTTTTAGTTCTGCCAATATCCTTAATACTGTGTTGACCGCGGGGGAGGAAAAGGATCGAGTCCTTACTTTTCAGGGCTAGCTTCTCTCTACTGAGGATCCGGGGCATGTCTGTCCACACCCTTCCCTCCCATAGCCGACCCGGGCTGGGACTGTACGAGGTTAGGCCCCGCACCTGGGTATACTTGCACTTTTGAGACCCGAAGCTAACCATCTTGTGAGTGCCAATGTGTAGTTCAGGAAAACTGACATTGAAACAAGGTCCTTAAGATCTCGGAAAGCAAGTTCCTTTAGCGAAAAGGCTGAAGGCAGAGATTGACAAAAGGGTTGTTAAATTTCACTGTCTGATGTCATCACTGTTGCAAAAGGTAAGCACATTTAGAATTGTGTTCTCAACAGTCAACTGATTCATGTTACTTCCACAAAATATGTGAATTTGCTGCTTCTGAGAGGCAATGTGAAAGAGGAAGTATTACTTTTATGTACAAAGTTATTTATTTATAGAAATTTTGGTACAATGTACATTGAAAAACATGTAAAATATTGAAGTGTCTAACAAACGGTGTTGCAGTGTCTTTAATAAAGGTTCATTTATAAACGTTCATTGGGTGGCTGGGGTCATTTGTCTAGTGACATTGTAAGCAGTATGTTCCATTCCAGAAACTCACAAACCAAATGCACTTATTCTGCCTTTAATTATCTTTTTTTTCCCCCAGAACGGGGGAAATTTTTTTATGCGAAGCAAAATCCTATACTTTAGCCCCAGGGAGGATACACCACCACTAGATTCCTGAGATTTCTCTCTGAATTTTTCTAACACCTGGAGCTTATTAGTCAAGCTCTGAAATGGTGACCTCCCCTTCTAACTGCAGACAATAAACCTTCCCGATTAGGAACGAAGAAACCCTGCTCTGTTCCCCAGCCAGCCCAGGCCCCTGGGGGGGGGGGGGGGGCTCAGCACCCTCCGCGGACGCACCGGGCCCACCTCGTCCCTGGAGCTGCAACTACCAGCTTGCTTTCACACACACCACGCCGGCCGGTGGATCCTTCTCTGTAAACTCTGTAAAATAATACAACTGTGTGTTTTCCGGGGAAATCTGAGGGTAATTAAGAGCAGCAGCCCAGTTGCCTAATAGAATGCCGGCTATGCACCTGCAGTTCATGCTTTTTAAACAAAGCCCTAAGCTCTCACAATAGAGAGAAACCCACCCACGTGCACTTCTCCTGAGTCTCCTTCCTGTTCCCGGTCTAGCCATCCTTTCGGAAGGAGAACCCTCTCTGCCTTCTGCTGCGTCCACTGGCAGGTGGCAGGAAGCTCAAGATCAGATACAGATCAAATGACGGCTCTGAGCAGCCTGGACTCGGCATCACCAAACTTATTTATTAACGGGTTCTGAGAAAATGGTCGCAAGTACCGCTGTGGACACGGTCCTCTTGGCGATCTGGCAGACAGGCGGCAGTCGACATTCCAGCCAGGCTGGAGCAGGCAAGACATCCTCAAGGTCCTATCCTCACACAGGGGCGCGGTGCGGGCGGTTCAGATGGGCGAGCAGCTGCTCGCCGGAAGGGAGCCCGTGCGCACAGCAGCCCCCTTTCTGGACAGAAGTGCATGTGGGGCCGTCCTGGATTCAGGGGCTCCCTCTGCCAAGTTCCAATAACAAGCTGCGGGTTTGGTCATAAGCACCAAGAAAGATGAAGCCTCCCAGACTGATGGCTGCCGTTCGAGGGAAGACGCCTGCAAATAATCTAGGGAAGGGAAAAAGCAGGAAAGATTTTTTTTCAAATTGGTGTGTGTTAGAAAGGTTAAATTCCAACACCCACAGCTTGCTCAACTCAACACACCAGGATCATTAAACCCCACACAGCACTTAAAACGTGTGCTTTTTCCTTTCAGAATGGCACTAAATTACATTCCCAAGTAGACTTGTTGAAGTCTAGGCCCAGCTGTTTGCTGGCTAACGTGGCTCAGTACCAAACAGCTTATTTGGGAGCCTCGCGATTAGGTCCAGTAATTAGCCAAGAAACAAGAACTCTGTCCCCACAGCAGTCCTGCGGAAAACTTCCAGACTGGCTCTTTGAGAGATGGAGAAACAGACTTTTGTAAAGGAGTCAAAGGCCTGACTCCTCGGGTGGGCGCGGCCAGCCACAGCGATGGAAGGTGGGCTCGGGTGTTGGAGATCTTCCCCACGACTCTGCCTGCCCCCCTCCCAGTGACTCAGTTGCATTTGGTCCTTAGAGGCCCACGGATGTGACACCAGAACAGGGAGGCCAGTCTCCGTGGAGTCCCTATTTGTCTTCTCCTCTGAGGAAGGACAAGAAAGGTGAACGGGCTAGGCAGAGTGCACGTCCCCCCAGGTTCTGTCCCCACGCACACGAGGCCAGTCGGTGGCACGACTTTAGAACCAAGAAAGGCCAAGTCAAAGAATGTTACTGGGGGTGTGAAGTGGAGCTTCACTCTGTAAGAGCCATCCTGTAGCTGTCCCCCGGTAACCGTTCAGAGGTGTTCATCCTGGCATTGCTGGTACCAGAGAAACTGCAAACCCCCGCTGGTGACACAAATTCTGGTGCCATGTCCACACGGGGGGACACTACGCAGCCGGTAAAAATGAGGTAGGCCCCGGGATCCACGACCAAAAATCCAACAGGTTCTGACAAAAGTCCCAAAGCCATGTGTGTCATCTGATTCTGCGGCACGGATGGGCCCTAAACTCTCTCCCGGGGGGCAGGATTAGAGGAAACAGCCCCTATCTTTCTCGAATGACTGAGTCTTCTTACCAAAAGCATTTACTTCTGTAAGCAGTAAAAATCAGAACTAGCGGACTTCTAGTGAGAAGACTTTGGCTCGGGCCCAGGTCAGGGCCCGAACATACAGGTCAGGTTATGTGAAAAGGACATAACCGTTTAAACAGGAAAAAATGTCCACAATGGTGGACAATGGTGACTGGCCAAGACGGTGGACAGGAGACAAAGCCCCCACCGCCTGGTTTCTGCACACCTGCTGGGAGAGGTCAGTTGGCCTGCCCTCTGAATGGCGTGCTTAGCACTTCTGAGGAAAATGGGACTGAGCATTAGGGGGCCCTTACTTGTGTTAGCTGAGTAAGGATTTAAATCATGAAGTAAAATCCCACAGATGAAACGAGAACCTCTTCTCTAGAAGCAACCGTGAAAACTATGCAAGGAAAAAAGTCGTCTGCCTCAGCACGATGCAGGTCGTTCTTGCAGAAGGTGGTAGGTGAAGACAAAACTCCTCCATTACCACACGGAGGCCACTGGGACCTTGTGGCCCCAAACAGGGATTACTCCTGTCGCCCCGCCTACAAAGAGAAGGGTGCCGGGAGGGAGGCCAGCAGAAGCTGAGATAGGAGAGCACTTAGGCCACGATACCCTCCCTCGCGATCCGACTTCTGAAACCCGTGTCTTGGTGCAGCTTTTGCTGCTAATGAACTCAGCTGCTTCTGGCAAGAGGCAGATGGAAGCAGTTTACGGTCTCACCAGATGACAATTGAATCCATTAACATAATTATAGCCTTAAAGCAGGGTAATTTGTACAGTGAGCGCCCCAACCAGACGAGGAGGCAGAGACCTGAGTGGAGCGCGGCTGTGTTCTGGGGACCACAGATTCAAACGAGGTAACGTACTGGGCAGAGCACGGGGCTCGGAGGGGGTGCACACGGGGCAGCAGCGGTTAAGACATAAAGGGCACAGTCAGGAAACACGAAAAGCCGGCTGCTTATTAACAGGACGAGTAGGAATGAACGACGCGGCACAAACGGGCGTCCCGTCTACTTTCCGGCTGTTGGACTGAATAAGCATGTGGTGTTTTTATTTTGGAGAAACCAGTTTGCCCTAGAGCCTGTATTCCAAGTCTGTGCCAGAACACAGCCTTCCCCTGTGTGAACCGACACAGAGATCAAAAAGCGCCCCCACTTCACCCTGAGAGGCCAGCAGGGCCTCACGGCCGCCAGGGAAGCTACCTGCCAGGATCCAGAACACTCAGGAACGCGGCAGGTGTGTTCAGAGGCAGCAGGAAGGGCCCGCAGGGCTGTGTCGGAGCCGGACAGAAGAGGCAGGCCGAGACCCCGTCGGGGCTGAGGACGCCCAGGGCCGCTGGGAGAGCAGCCGCCCACGTGGGCAGGGATTTGCTTTGTTTGCGTTCAGTTAAAATCTTTTGTCCAATTATTCGTTGCCTTCTATCGTCTTACTAGGAAGCTAATAAAACTATCATTTCTTTTTTTTTTTTTTATTTATTTATTTTTTCAACGTTTATTTATTTTTGGGACAGAGAGAGACAGAGCATGAACGGGGGAGGGGCAGAGAGAGAGGGAGACACAGAATAGGAAACAGGCTCCAGGCTCTGAGCCATCAGCCCAGAGCCCGACGCGGGGCTCGAACTCACGGATCGCGAGATCGTGACCTGGCTGAAGTCGGACGCCCAACCGACTGCGCCACCCAGGCGCCCCAAAACTATCATTTCTTAAATGACGAGCGTGGCTGCTTGAAACGGGCTGCCAAGGACCACAGCGTGTATGCTAATGAGAGCCCAAGGCTTAAGAAGTAAGCGAAATTCCAAATTACCTTTCCAGGGCCCCGGAAAGGAAGGCTCGCGACACCCATCCTCTGCCGGAATTCTGGCGCTGCCGGGTCACATGACAGCAAGTAGACACCAGCACTGGGACAGGGAGGGTTTCGTTTCAGTCATCTGCTCAAGGGAGCTCCTGCCTCTCAGGCTCCCGGTGGCCAGGGTTTTGCCGACCACACCACACCCACATGTCACCGCTTTCTCAAGAAAGGCGGACGCACCTGCAGCTCGATACCAACTCCACAGAGCAGAGGTGTGACCAGCGGTTGCCAAAGAATCCAGTGTGAGCCACACGGGAAACAAAGCGGGGCAGTGAAATCGAGCACTGTGACTTTAGATTCAACAGAGCCATTGCGAGCACCATCTCTGTGTGGCCCACAACTACCTGGAACCCTGAGAATCTTTCACCCGCTAACTGAAAGGCTGCTCCAGAGCTTTCTCCTCCCACGCCACTTGGGTGTCCGTGTGAGATGTGTGTCGGGACCGGCGTGTCTGCGCCGCGAGCAATCGCGTTCTCCCCTCCTCACGCCACGTTAGCTGTAAACGGCCGGCCTGTGGCGCACAAGCCACCGCTCTGCCATGCCCTTGGTCGCCCTCAAGCGTCCCTTTCTGGTAAACCCAGTCCTCCTCTCAGAACCCGGAAGTCTGTCAGGCAACCAGCATCGGTCCCTCAGGGCCGCCGCATACAAAAAACCACCCAACAGGACCTACTTTTGCAACTAACGGTTGCAAATTTTGAAGAGAATGGGGCCGTTCTCCTGCAAAAACCTTACCTGGGGCCTGACCTATGTGCCCCACTTTCCCCAACTATCAACTAGCCGAAAGAAAAGCCTGTCGAATGCACACGACACGGCGATCAGATCGAGTCACCCACACGGCACTACGATGAGGAGGTGGCGCTGCCACGGATGGGCTGTCCCCACCGGCCACACCCTGTCAACAGGCTCACTCCTGGCCCTGCAAGAGGCGGCCGCAAGCTGTGCTCTCTCAGGAAAACCCCTCGTAGGTCATTCCAAAGAGAACATGGTAATTTCACAGACTGTACGGATCCCAACGTTTAGACATGTTTACAGACTGCAAAAGCAAGGTGAAAGCAAGCTTTGCAAGGGAAGCATCTTAGGACGTGATGCTTGCAGGGTGAGGCACCGAGGGGAAAAGAGAGAGGGTTGCAAGTGAGGAGCCACACACTGGGGCACTGAAAGTAATTTGTGACTGACGGCAGTTAAAAGTAGCCCCAACCCCAACTGCTTTCTTCTAAATGTTACGCTGGCTCACGTGCATTCCTGCATCACCTAACTGAGCCCGTCTGCTCAGAGCTGCAGCCCAGAACCGAGAGGGGGCCGAGCCTGCCGAGGCGCTCCAGTATCAAGATAGCCAAGGCGGGCAATCACTTGCTAGATGCCGCATCGACTCAAGGGCACACGGTCATCTCACACAGGCACCATCAAACGGGTTTTGTGCAATGTGAACAGAGACCCAACCAGGACGGGCAGAAGGAGGCAAAGCGGTTCCTGCTCAGGCTAAAGGAGGAAGAGCTGGGAAGAGAGGCAGGAAGGCAGTCGAACATTCCATCTTGCACTTACCCCGCCAGCCCCTGTGTCTGCCAGACCCCGTGCAGGGCAGAGAGCACATTCCCACTAGCGGTGCTGGAACCAACCTGCACGACAGGACAACAGACAGGCCATTATCGTAGGAAATCCCCCAAATGACGTCCTCAGATGCCTGGCCCCCAACCAGTGTCTTCTAGGACAGTTTGAAGTAGACTGGGGAGCTTCTTTGCAATCAGGACCCCAGGACCTCACCAGACCAGAAGCCCCTCCACTCAAGCCCACAGGGAGGCACTGACTGACAGGAAGCTGCATTTCTAGGTTGGAGCCAGGCCTCATCTAGATAACTCACCAACAACTGTTTGACAGGAAAAAGACAGAAAGCAACAGTAACTGATCTGAGAAGAGAGGGGAGTATCAGCATAAATGGCCCAATTATGAACTTATCGGAGCAGCTAATGACCGCATTTAACGAAGAGTACTAGCAAGTTCAATTTAAAACAGGACCGATACTCAGGTTTGGCCTTGTCAACCTCCATACTAGATTTCCGCCCTTATGGCTGCACTTTTCCCTAATGGTATGTATGCCTCTTTCTTTTCTATTGTTTGGCCCCAGATAGGTTATGTGCATGGCATTCCATGAACCTCGGTCCAGACTGCTTTCTAACAATGTTTCTTTTCAATGAAAACTTTTCAAACAATTCTGACAACTGTCCTGATCCAGACGGTTAAGGCCAAGCATCATCTGAGTTCAGAGCCTCTAGCTTACCTGAGGCATTGGCGTGAAGCCAGTCAACTCTGGGAGCCTCAGGTCTGTCGCCCGTAAAAACAGAGGTCACTGGAAAGCAGTATTACCAGGCAGAGGCCCAGCTCTGATGCTTCTCACAGAACATCAGTGAGAATGTTTTCCTAAAGGTCAAAAGCTGTGGCGACACCGGTCATAGTGACGACTATGGACACTGTGCCGTCAACGTCAGTCATTCGTGCCTCGGCAGGGCAGCGTAAGGCTGCTGTTCTAGATCAGCGTTACCCTGCTCTTGGCCACTTACATACACGTGAGCCCTGGTGCTAATACACACAAACATCTGCTGCGTCTACGTTACATTTTACACTCACCTTTGCCAACATGATCCTTGTTTTTGCCACATCCAGAGGCGTGGTGACCACAGCTGCAAATCCACCTGTGCGTATAAAAATACCCGGCACGCAAAGGAGGTATTGTTAACTGTGTTACGTGGATGGCAGAACTTGTACTTTCTAATCCCTCGAAGCTCTGCCCAAATCACTTCCTTGTCATTGTGTCCACCTGACTGATTCCAGAAGAGGATGCACGCGTGCAAACTGCACACGCTCCACTGCTTCTGCAGTGACGCTGAACCACACGTAAGAGAGGTGACAGGAGAACGCTCTACACGCTCAGAGATAAAAACAAAAACAAGGCCCCATAATTCACTGGGCTCGTGGGTGCAGCAGCAGACCTACGTGTGCACACGGTTGTGTGCCTGTGTTCACACACCCACCGTCAGTATGAGAGGCTCGCCGCTCGCTGCGCTTCTCACGGGGCCCCCACCTTCTACGGAACACTCTTGGTTAATGGGACTCCGAAACGCCTCTATCTTTTCTGGTCTCAGACAAAATGGGCAAACAGAGGTATGCAGATTGCTGTAGGGACTCTCGGTATTAATGGCTAAATTCTTCTGAGTTATAAGAGTAAAGCTTTCTGTATCTCCAGGCTGCAGATAACGGACCAAGCAGAGTAACGACATTTCTAGCCCTTTCTGCATCCTGTCAGTCGGTGCTGATTCAACAGGCAATCCTCCTACAGCTTCCTTCCCACCTTCTCTTCCACGGAATACCATGACTGCCAAACTGATTATTTTAATATCCATATCTGTGGACAGAGGAATTGGAGGATTTTTTTTTTTCAACAGAAACCACAGTAGATGATGTCGATATTTTATTAAGAGAAATACAAAGATGTATTTTAAAGCTGAAGAGGCCCTAAGGAGACAGAATTAATAAACACAAAAGGGTTTTCTAAAGATTCAGCTTGCGTGAGCTAGGTGAACAGAGCACATGCATGAAGGATGCTCCAGAAATAGCACCTCCCCCTCTGAATTTTGTGGCATGGGGACAATTGTGAAGGTCATTTGATCTCTGCCAAATATCTTTCTAAACATGTTGCTGAAATAGGATCCTCACGGAACCGCCTCCCTTTGGTAGCACGTATTAGGACAATGACATTTTGAAAGATGTGTCCATTTGTGCTTTTATGTTCCGTATTTGATTATCCACAAAGGACACGTATCTGAGGACTGAAAATTACCAATTACATCAATATTAGAGTCCCCTTTTGCTGTAGCCACTTCTGTGTTACAAACAGGTGAAACACTTTTTTCCAGATTGAAAAGCTGCCTGAAATTTAGGTAGTACTTTATTAAACTTCAGGCGACCTGTACTGTCCAAACCCCCCACCCCAAATCGACTTCGTTTCCCTCTCTGGCTGCAAGAGTTAGCAGGGCCTAGTCTGAAAGACTCTTTCAGAGTCAGAAAGACCAAGCCTTAAACTAAATCCCTACTCTACTAGCGGACTGGCCTTAGGGACCACACTTACTCTCTAGGTCAAGCACCGGAGACAGGTACTTCTGTCACTGCAACCTCCCGCTATGGGTGGGGAAACTGAAGCTCAGAGAGGTTCTAGAACTCACAGAAGGTTTTACTTAGTGTAGAGCTAAGACCTGAACTTTACTGACTCCAGAATGTGGGCTCACAGCCACTGGGTGCGTGGTGGCCTCGGTTTGCTCGTCTCTAAGACACAGACAGCAGCAGGATCTAGGACTACGTGGGTCTGTGCGAAGTGTCTAGGACAGTGCCTGGTGCACACCAGAGCTCAAAGGAACTGGCTAGGAACTGGGTCTTTTCTGCATGGGAAGAGATAATCTGCGATTTTCCTTCATGTCTCTAGTCCCCCCCCCCGCCCCCCCCACAGCAGACACTCACAAACGCTTGCTGGGTACCCTGGACAAGGGTCTTATAAACCCAAGATTCCAACCCGTCCTCTGAAAGAGAGGAGGAGGGGAAGCTCGGAGCCAATATTTGTGCTTACTCTGTACCTGGCATGCTGGGCCTGTACTAGGTATGGCCACTAATTCTGTTTCATTTGCGTGGGTCTTACTGTCCCATTTTACAGACAGCTTGCTCAGGGCCACACAGTAGTATGGAGCTGGGACTCAAAGGCACGTGCATCTCAGCTCCACAAGTAGGGCTCTTTCACTACGTAATCAGTCTCATGTGTGGTAAGACACTAAATCGCATCCGAGTGTTAAAACTCTGAAGTGCATACACCATTATCCTATTTGAAAATGTTCACAAAGGGGCGCCTGGGTGGCGCAGTCGGTTGAGCGTCCGACTTCAGCCAGGTCACGATCTCGCGGTCCGGGAGTTCGAACCCCGCGTCGGGCTCTGGGCTGATGGCTCGGAGCCTGGAGCCTGTTTCCGATTCTGTGTCTCCCTCTCTCTCTGCCCCTCCCCCATTCATGCTCTGTCTCTCTCTGTCCCAAAAATAAATAAACGTTGAAAAAAAAATTGAAAAAAAAAAAATGTTCACAAAGTTTCCTAAACCAACTTCAAAGACCTAAAAGTTGGCAAGGACCTCGCCTGCCCCCTGTCTGACGACTCAAGCTCTCCTGAGTCACTTACGCTGAAAACTCCTTGCCTTCTAGTATATGCAGGTACTGGGTGTCAAGCTTATCTTGGCTGTGAGAAGGTCCCTGCCCCTCGACTTTGGGTGCTTGGTGACATACTCTCAGAGACTGCTGCTTGATACAGGTAATACGAAGAGAAGTCAAAGACAAAAACCAACAATATGCTTAAATGGGTCCTAATTTTACAGCCATGATGGTAGCTGTATTTTATGCAAATTATTAAGAAACCAATTTTAATGTCTTCAAATGTCAACGACTGCTGTGATACACAGCCCTCACAATATTTATGAGGCTGCAAAGAAGGCCCTGTGAAGATCGTGTAATGGAATGACGGGTCACAACAGGGAGAGGGCACTGGGGACCTATGCTTTTAGTTAAAATGTAGTTATTTTCTACATTTTACTTAAGGGAACTGTAAACTGCTGGTAATAAATACAAGGAACATGCTAACATATTAGACAGGAAATAATTACTTGGTGCAGCACATCATGCATGAAACCATTTTCTACGGGCTCCACTAGAGTTAGACTTTTAGAGGATGTCGGGCTAACTGCTTTCAGGCACCAGGTTCGGGGGAAACAGGACGTTTACAGTGAAATGACATGTCGTGTGTCCTTGAACAACTGCAGATTCTTTAGCACTCTGGACAAAGGGGCCACCTTCCTCACAACAAGCTGTGAAAGCGGTGGTGGGGACAGGACTGCGCAGGGCCGCCATGCACTGTCCCTTCCCGGCCGGCCTCCCATCTCCTGATGAGGCTCACAGCAAGAACAGCACATCCACGCACCTCCTTTGCATATGCTCTCCCAACAAGTGGCCAGACATGGAGGGCTTCGACAACAACAGAAGGGTGTTTCTGTTTAAAGCTCGCGTCATGCCTTCCCATGTCTTACCCAGACAAATCCTTCACCCTATTCTGGGATTTCAAGCCATGGGAAGCTCTCTCTTTCCTTCCCTCCGACCCTGTCTTTCAGTCTCACTCCTTCTCTCTTAGAAAATGTAAGTAGATGTTAATTATGAGAAACTGACCAAAGAACACTAGATTATCAAAGCACGTATCAGTAGAGTAGCAAATGTCATAATTAGTTAGACTGAATTATGGCTGTATGTTTAGAAGTTAACTTGAAGGGAGGAAGTTGGCAAAGTCCTTTTTTTTCCCCTCGTTTAACCCCTGACCACAAGCCAAGGGAATTTCTGGCATGACAAGCCATCAACACCTCCAATCTCAAGGGACATTTTTGGATATTTGTGCCAAGTAGTTTATACAACAAGCACGGGCACAGAAGAGCGCCAAACATGGGCCAGAGTGGTTCATCCGTGATGATTTAACCAGTTTAAAACCAGAAACGTGCCCAAGGAAGAGTAATCTAATTTCTGACTTACGGGCAAGTCTCACATCACTGCCTTTGTGGCCGCGTGAGGCTGGGGAGTCTGAGCGCGCAGGCCTGCAAGGGGCGGCCCCGGGCGACCAGGCATTATTCATTCCTCTGTGGTGTGCAATGCACCGTGTCACAACAGACTCCTACGGGGGATCGCTTCTTCGCAAGTTACGGTACTTTTTAAATGATGTTCATCTTTCACAAAGTTTTTAAAATAGTAACTCTATCTGTCACAGCACACCAACGGAAATTTCAAAACAAAAGAGATATAAACAAAAATACACTCATTTTTGGGAAGAAACACACGTGGATCTACCCTCGGTGGATTTTTGCAGAACCTGACAAACTCCTTCACTTACAGAACCTCAGCAGAAGAAATAAGGCAACTGAATTGGAGGAGTTTTTAAATCCACATGCTATTAGAGATAATTATGTATAGAAACTCTTATCAACATATTATTCTCTCAATGCAGTGGTGAATAGGAATCGATGTGATGACAGCTTTTCATTTTCTGGGTATTGGGTGTTTCCACTGCAGTAGAAATAATACCTCTCATCAATCAGCTCGGTGTCATAGATCACAAGTACTAATACCCACGTGATCTCACCTAGCCCTGCCGTAATCCCCCCGCTAAGGCCAGGAGGGGCGTGCCTGTAACAGGAAGGGAACTGGGGGCAGAGCTGAGACCTGACAATTCTCTTAAGTCCAGCAAGCTGGCCCACACCAGGTATGTTGCTCTGGCCAAGTCCCTTCCCTGCTTCACAATGAAGCGTCCATCAGTCACCGGAGCACAGGACTGCTGGGCCACACTCCGCCGGGGAGCCCCCAGACTGAAAGGGCCCGGCCGAAAGGATCCTACCGCACCGCGGATGGCTGATAACTAGTTCTTCCCTCCCCGCTTCTGACTAATCTACCTGCTTAGCACTCATTACAAAGCATTATTTGGAAAAAGGCATTGTAGTGAATGTAAATTTCCTTACTAGAAACAGTGCATTTGTAAGCAAATCTTTGAATGAGCTACTTCAGAAATGGGACCGGAGAATATACCCTTCTTACTTCAACACGTGGAGGTTTTATGGAAGCGCTAAATTTAAGAAGTGCCCTTCCTTATCCAGGATGACCAAAGTTCCGTAATGCTTACTCTGTCCCCTGGAGGGAGTCAAAAAAACCCCACACATTTCACTTAAGGACTGGGGAGTAAAGACTCTTGACCTCCGGAAAGTGAATCAAGACCACCTAGTCATTTAACACAGCTAATGACGAAGGGTCACGTGGAAACAATTACCCATCATAATCCATTTGAGGCGGTTTCATGTCTAGAGGTAAGATTCTTATTTTTAATTATCAATTCTACACGTCAAATAGGTCCAATTATTAATAAAGAATCCTATGAAATACATGCTTTCTGTTTTCCTAATCACCACAACCAAAACCCAATCCAACAACCATTACACAAATGGCAAAAGAATCATTTCCTAATAAAGTTGACATCCTAAAACTACTTATCTCTTTACTGGCTACACATCAAAACTAGCAGTTTACGTTTTCTGGTGCATCTCCACTTTGCTTTATTTCAACCGTAATTCTAATTCACCTTTATGTGCAACAGCAAGATGCACTTCTCTCTTAGACTGCTAAGCCTATCACTTCTTCAATTTTGTAAAGGACCCGAGTCCTCATTACAGCCTCACTGGAAAATTCACATGACTTAGTGATGGATAACACACTATTATTGCACACTGTCACTTTGCTCTTGGTTTAATGCCTGGAAAATGGCCAGATGTTTAGATCTCCGTATTTTCTCCACAGAGCAGTTGAGCCTTCGGTAAGTTTGCCGAGCAGCCTCGGCCCTCCTGACACTAGTTAATCTGTGGTGCTGTCAAACATGTCACACGAACCGTGAATCATTGCCTTCTGCAGGAATCACTGAAACCCCCAAAGCACTGCTCAAGGCAGACAGCTGCACACTTAGCCCTGCACCCACGGCAAGTCTCTTCCCAGAGAGGACTTTATAAATCATCTTTGAGATAATCCAAGGGCCTGAGTGAAGGCTTTAATAAAGATAAAAAGAGAAAGAAAAATTTGTCAAAAACAAATTGGTTGTCTTTCAAGCAGACACCTTTTTAGCAGGGTTTGTTTCCACCCCGCCCCCGAAGTCGCTCTCTTTTCTCAAACAACTAGTGGAACTCTCTTCATCTAAACAATCTGGAATTTCTAAAGAATGTTGTTTTTGCATAGTTAATATTTTCACATTTTTCTCCCCCCTTTGGTCTTTCCCAGTATAATATAATCCCTTGCACCTGCAAAAGCTCCACAGACTGCTGACTGCCAACAATCCACCACGTGATCCTGCCTCCAGGACCAGAGGGCCTGTGTTTAAGGAGAAAGAAAAAGACAAGTTATTAACTATTTGAATTTATCGGACCCTCCCGTGGGTTAGCTCTGGGGATGGGAACTTAAGTGAGAAGCTATTTTGGTGACATTCCTTACTGATGACATAAGCGATTTTCCCAAGGACTTAACTGCATTCTAAAAAAAAAAAAAAAAAGTCAAAGAAAAAGGGTGACAGCTACACTTGAGTGCTCAAAGGAAACAATTTTCAGGAAATGTGCATGATCTACACACATTTGTGTATACGAGTACAAATAAAAATAAAGACAGATCTCTAAGACAAGGTAACATTTTAAATATTTCCCCTCTGATTCTCAACATATAAATAACATAATTCACAAATGAGTCCACAGCAGTGTCTGTCTGCCATATTCCTCCGGGTTTTTCTCTCAGTCTTTTTCCATATTGCCCATGTCTGAAGGATGTGAATTCTGTTACTTATGCAGGGATTTTAAATTCATCAAAACATTTTTTGCACTTTTCATGAAATAAATTGAAGATTATACAAATAAACACTCATTCCAAGTTTCAAACTAGGCAAAATGATGGCAGAGACATGGTGCCTTGCTCACCAAGAGCTGCTGATCCAGTAGAGACAAGATGCAGTCACATCGGATGGAGAACACACATCGGATGAATCAGGCACTGGTCTCGTCTCTGAACATGTGTTAATACTCCTCACAACAACCTTAACAGTTGGGCCCTGTTACTTACTACCCGCCTTTTACTTAGGCTTTCTAACAGCACAGCCTGCATTCTGGTCTTTCTTTTTGCTTTTGTTTTACTTTACTGAGCTTTAAGTAGGTATCCAACAAGCTACACATATTTACAGTATGCAACTTGTTTTCTTTCTCTGACACGCACATGCGCGCGCACACACACACTGCCATAATTAGATAGTGAATATGTCCATCGCCCCCAAAAGCTTTCTCTGCCATTCCTCTTTCCTGACTTTCCTCGCCACCCCCCTACACAATGTGATGTCGTTCTAGATTAGTTTGCTTTTTCTAGAATTTTATGTAAAGGTAATTGGACATTTTTTTTTAACCTGGATTCTTATCTTCAGAATTTTTGTAACATTCATCCATGTTATTGTGTACATCAATACTTCATTCCTGTTTAACTCCTAAATAATATTGCATTATATAGCTACAATAGGTTTCTGCTTACTGAAGCACATTTGGGATTTTTGCAACTGTTAGCTATTATAAATAAAGCCATTATGATGGCTAAAATAAAAGCCATACATTTATATGTATGGCTCTATACAGACACATGCCTTCATTTCTCCTGGGGAAACACTTAGGGGTACAATAGTTGGATTTCATTCTAAGAATACGTTTAACATGCTAAGAAACTACAAAATCACTTTCCAAGTTGCTTGTACCATTTTACATTCTGACCAGTTCCAATTTCTCCACATCCTTACCCACAGTATTACTGGTACTTTAAAATTTTAACCATTCTAATAGGTGTGTAGAAGTATGTCACTGTAGTCTTAATTCATATTTTCCCAACGACTAATGATGTTGAGCTTCTTTTCATGTACATTTATGCCACCCCTCAATCTCCTTTCTTGAAGTGTCTGTTCAAATGTTTTGCACATTTTCAGTGAATTGTCTGGGTTTTTTAATTACTGAGTTTTGAGGGTTCTTTATACATTCCAGATAAAAGTAATTTGCAAATATTTTCTCCTAGACCTAGATCACGCTTTGGTGACACATACAAGAAATCTTTGTCTAACTCAGGCCACAAAGATACTTCACTTATGTTTTCTCCTAGAAATGTTTGGTCTTTAGGTTTTACTTTTAGATCTACCATTCATTTTGAGTTAGTTTCTATGTATGTTGCAAGGTAAGGATTGAGGTTCCTTTGTTATGTTTTTAACCTATGAGTATTTCATTGTTCCACAAGAAGACTATCCTTTCTCCAATTAACTAATTTCCCACTTTTTTCAAAAATCTGTTGTCCATTTATGTGTGAGTCTACTTCTAGACTGTATTCTGCTCCAATCTATAGATCTATTTTAACACCAACTGGATACTACCTTTACTACTACAGGTGTTCAGTAAATCTTGAGATCATGGAATACTCTCCAGTATTGTTCTTTTTCAAAATTGTTCTTATTATTCCAGGTTCTTTACATTTCCATATGAATTTGAGAATCAGCTTATCAATTTCTACAAAACAGTCTGCTGAGATTTGGACCTGAATTGCATTAAATATACAGATCATTTTGGAGAATGGAGGTATTGGTAAAAGTGAGTTTCTGACCCATAAATATTTATGGCATATCTCTCCATTTACTTATGTCTCCATTATTTTCTCTCAAAAGTGTTTTTATAATTTTCAGTATATATGTTTTGGACTTGTATTTTGAGGTTTATCCCCAAGTATCCTTAAGTATTTAATATTTTGACACTCTTGTAAATGGTACTGCCTTAGGAACTTCAGCTTCTGATTGCTGCTAATATGTAGAAATAAATTGATTTTTATGTAGTGATTTTGTATACTGCCACCTTGCTAAATTTATCCATTCTAATAGCTTCTCTGTAGATTTCCTCAAATTTTCTACATCCATTATTGTATCATCTGTGAATAAACATAACTTCACTTCTTCTTTCCAATATGGATTACTGCCTTCTATGTCTTTTTCTTGCCTTAATGCACTGGGTAGGAACTCTAACCTACTGGTATGCAATTCAGTAATGATGACAAATATTAGAAAAAAGATTTCTTGAATATATTTTTTAAAAAAATTAGAATAATATAAATGACCAAGTGATGGTGGCATGACATTTTTAGAGACAATCAAATATATCACAATTGAAAGAAAAACACCAAAGTTGGTACTAATTTCCTACTCTCAATATTTCCCCAGTGATGTTATATCTAGAATATTGAGAAGGCTGCTACAGAAATGGGGAAGATGCCATATAAATAAATAAAGACATATATGGCCCTATTTGGTCAATTTCAACAATTTTTATGTGTGATTTATGCTCTTTTTCTTTTATGCTCTGGATCCCTTTCATTCAGTAATCCCCCACCTCTACCAACCATCCAGCTGTTCACCATACCTATGAGTATATATATGTTTTTTAGACTCCACATGAAAGAGATCATACATACAAGGATGCCTGGGTGGCTCAGTCACTTATGCATCTGACTTTGGCTGAGGTCATGATCTCGCAGTTCGTGAATTCAAGCCCCACATTGGGGTCTCTGTGGACAGCTCAGAGCCTGGAGCCTGCTTCAGATTCTGTCTCTCCCTCTCTCTCTGCCCCTCCCCTGCTCACACACACACACTCTCTCTCTCTCTCTCAAAAATAAACATTAAAGAGAGAGAGAGAGATCATGCAGTATTTGTCTTTCTCATATTTATTTCACTTAGCACACTTCCCTGAAGGTCCATACATGCTGTCACAAATGGCAAGATTTCATACTTTTTGATGGCTGAATGATACTCCATTGTGTGTATGTATATCCTAATTTCTTTATCCATTCACCTGTCAATGGATGCTTAGAGTGTTTCCTATCTTTACTATAATAAACAATGCTGCACTGAACACAGGGATGTAGATATCTTTTCAAGTTGGCGTTTTTACTTCCTTAACGTAAGTACCCGGAAGTGGGATTGCTGGATGACATGGCAGTTCTATTTTTAATTTTTTGAGACATCTCCAGTTTTCTACAGGAGCTGCACCAATTTACGTTCCCAGCAACAGTGCACAAAGGCTCCCTTTTTTCCACATCCTTGCCAACACTTGTTATTTCTTATCTTTTTGATGACAGCCACTCTGACAGGTGTAAGGTGATATCTCATTGTGGTTCTTTCATTTCCATGAAGATTAGTATTAGTGATGCTGAACACCTTTTCATGTACCTGTTGGTCATGTATGTCTTCTTTGGAAAAATGTCTATTCAGATCTTTCACCCATTTTTAAATCAAATGGTTTGTTTGCTGTTGAGCTTTATGAATTATTTATGTATTTTGATACTAGCCCCTTAACAGATATGATTTGCAAATAATTTCTCCTATTCAGTAGGTTGCCTATGTCCTCTGCTTGCAGAATCTTTTTAGTTTGATGTAATCCCGCTTGTTTACATTTGCCTTTATTGCTTTTGCTTTTGGGGTCAGATTCAAAAAACCACTGCCAAGATCTATGTTAAAGGAGCTTACATTTTCTTCTAGGAGTCTTATGGTTTCAGGCCTTATGTTCAAGTCCTTAATCCATTTTGAGTTCATTTTTGTGTATGATTTAAGAAAGTGGTCCAGTTTCATTCTTGTGCATGTGGCTAACCAGTTTTCCCAGCACCATTTATTGAAGACACTGTCCTTGCCCCATTGTATATTCTTGCCTTCTTTGTCATAAATTACACACACACACACACACACACACACACACACACACACAGGTTTTATGCCAATATCTTGTCGTTTTAATTACTATAGCTTTGTAATATAGTCTGAAATCAGGTAACAACTTTTAAGTCACATGCTTAAGTATGCAAATTACTTAATTAAATATATAACAATGTGTGGTATCGGAGGGCTCCCAACATTTCCTTCCGCTTAATGAGAATGATTACTTAAAAAGTGTATCTATTAAATTCACTAGCCTAAGGGCACAGCTGCCAAATAGATTTTTGTAAACTTCTCATGGAAACAGAGACGCTAAAAAATATTTTATCACACGTAGCCTTCTGAAGATAGCCTTGCCACTGAGTGTAATACTTGGTACTTTTCCAGTAAATGCTTTAATGTTTGTGAATATCTCTGTGCTTCTGTGGAAAGCATTATTTTCTCCATAATTCATACAAGCACTGGTGGCAGCAGAAGAAACAAAAAAAAAGATTATCTTTTTTTTTTTTAATTTTTAATGTTTACTTATTTTTGAGACAGAGACAGACCGTGAGCAGGGCAGGGGCAGAGAGAGAGAGAGACAACAGAATCCAAAGCAGGCTCCAGGCTCTGAGGTGTCAGCGCACAGCCCGACACAGGGCTCGACCTCACGAACTGCGAGATCATGACCTGAGCCGAAGTCAGACGCTTAACCGACTGAGCCAGCCAGGCGCCCCTATTATCTTTTTACTTTAGAGGTGGAAGAATGAGCATTTTATCAGGGAAAAGCCAGTTTTAACACCATGATTTAATGTGCTGACTTTTTAGAACAGGAAAATTAAACATAAACTGGACTTTAGTGATGGCTGAAGGTCATCCTCAATTAATCTACTGGTATCTTCAAGAGCTCCAAAGAGCAGAAGTTTACTCAAAACAAACCAAAAATACACTAATAATGCTGACTTTATAACCAATAATAAAGGACAAATAATAAGATGTGAATTACAGGTCATACAGAAGAAGGAAAAAAACCAAAAATGTTATTTAATTCATAAATTCAACATTTACGGAGTAGCAACTGGCTATCAGGCACTTTTTTCAAAGGAAAACAGAAGAGCAGTCCCTAGGTCTAACATTCGACAGGGGCACAGTGTGGGCAGCAAAGGGTTCTAAGAGAGAGAAGGCAGGTGATGGAGAAGGCTTCACAGAATTGTCTGCTCTAATCTAGGAGGAAAAAAATTGTGTTGGGGCAGCGGCAGGGGGGGGGGGGGGCACTTGCCCAAAATAGACTCAGATGGCTGAAGACACAATTTAAAAATAGAAATCTCCACAGATAAGCATAACTTTCCATTATCACCTGGCCAGAATAATTTAGTCTAAGAACATATAAAGAAATCATTTTGTATTTGAAAAAAAAAAAAAAAAATCTCTAGAACCAGAGGGTTTAGAATCCAGTGAGAAGTTTCAGTGGCAGACACAGAACAGGACAGAAAGAACAATCACGAACACTTGCATGGAACTTGTTTACGCTCCACGCACTGAGAACTTTACATACATGAACTCTCGTTACCTCCAACTCTTCTGAGGGACGGGCCTTTTTATCCTCATTTTACAGACAAGGAAGTTGAGGCTCAGAGAAGTTAAGTAACTAGCCAACGTTTAAACAGACAACAGCAGAACTGGAACGGGTGAGACATTCTGGTACAGAATAGAAAGAAGAGGCCTTGAACCTGCAAGTTAGAGCTGTCTGGACAACAGAAGGGTATTTGTAAGACACCTTACTTCTACATACAGACCATAATTTTTTCCGGTATGCTATTCAAATACCCAAGCGAATGAACAAACTCTGTCACTGCCCAAAACAACTTGCTTTACATAAGAGGAGTGCATTTTTTTTTTTTCATGAGGAATTGTCTCAAAAGAAAAAAAAAACAACAACAAAACTTTGGAGAATATTGAGACCAAGCTAAAAAGATCAATTTATGTACAAATGTTTCACTTGGGAACTACTTTAAAATTCCTAAGCACCACCACCACTAGTAACAACAAAAACCTGACTGGTAGAAAGTACTGCATATGAATTACCAAAGTACTGTGAAATGACAAATTTGTTCATCAATGTGCAGGGACGACGAGGTTGAGATCCACAAAAAACTGGCTGGGAAGACAGGAAAGGTTAGTCAGTGGAAACGTAAATATTATTGCTAGTGACTTCTCAATAACTTGAGTAGACTGGAAAATGGAATAAAAACACAGTGCAGGCAACAGTAGGAATGATTACTGGTGACAAGAGTACTTGCCACTTGCTGAGCACCTAGCATGTTCCAGGAGCTATGCTAAAGATTTTATATTTCTTATTTAGTTTTAGAAAATGTTATGATCTGCAAACACAGGTATGGGGGCGGTGCTAAATGACTGTAAGGAATTGGTCAAAGGTCAGAGAGACAGTAAGCAAGACAGTTGAAGCTGGTTGGTGGCTCCCCGCAAAGCCACGTGTCTTGTAGACAAGATAACATATATGCATCATTGTAAGATTCCTCACTACCATACACAGCTCACCTTCTAATACAACTACATTACAATATGTAAGTTATTAAAATATTGTGATGTCTGTACCAGTTGTTCAAATAATGTGGGTTTGTAATGGAGGATTTTTTTAAGGACCTATCTGAACACCAAAACATTTTAAATTGCCATAATTTTTCAACCTAAGTAAGTACTTCCACCTCCATGGAGGTCTAATGGTTACTGTGCAGGCAGATAAATGACTAGGGAGTGTAGGGATGAGGGCAGAAAGTGAGCCCAAATGTGAAAAACCATAGTATTGGGAATCTCAACTCCTATGATAGAGGATGCGTACGAAAATAAGTAAAACTAAAAAAGCAGATGGCATCCTTTACCTAATATTGGCTTATTTATCCCAATTCAATGTCCTGTTTCTTTTTCAAATAAAAACTGAAATTTTCAGATGAACCCATGCATATTTGTTACCATTTCAGGTCAGTGAGAAATTTCAAGTGGAAGTAATGAGACAGGCAGAAATTACTCTTAATGTTGCTTACATGGTTGTTTCCTGATTAGGAAGGTAAGTGACAACAGGTAGGCATGTTCATGGCAGAACTACAAGATTCTACATAAGAGCAAAACATCTCCTTTGCTCACTATTATCCTCACAGCTGCCTGGAGTCTGGTTCACAGCTTAGTGTCTATAACTTTTATTAAGTTTCCATAACATAGCTTGATTACAAAATATTTCCAAGAGCTTAGATACTTCACTTCGAAGAAATTTTACCCTTACAGAAAAGTTGCAAAAATAATATGGTTCCCATATACCGTTCACCCAGCTTCCCCTAATGTTGACATCTTAAATGACTATAGTACAACGAAATACAGGAGATTAAAGTAGGTACAATACTACTCACATACAGACTTCGAATTTCATCATTCATACTGTTTATAAAGATATGCAATTTTTAACATGAGCTTTTTTATTTTTTATTTTTTTATTTTTGAAGGAGAGAGAGAGAGAGAGAGAGAGAGAGAGCGAGCACGAGCAGGGGAGGAGCAGAGAGAGAGGGAGACAGAATCCGAAGCAGGATCCAGGCTCTGAGCTGTCACCACAGAGCCTGATGCAGGGCTCGAACTCACTAACTGTGAAATCATGACCTGAGCTGAAGTCAGAGGCTTAACCGACTGAGCCACCCAGGCGCCCCTAACATGAGCTTTTTTAAAATTAACATTATTTCTATCATCCATTAGGATATCACGAGGAATCCTGAATACCTATTGGTAGCACAAGAAAACAAGTAGGTCGTCTTACTTTCCCAAGCAATTCTTCACTCATGGCTCAAGGCCTACGAGAGGAAGAGCGGCATGACGTAATTTGGCTTTCCCAAGCTTCTCCCCCCCCCCCCCCCCCCCCCCCCGCCACTAACCCCAGAGTAACAGCTACTAGCCTGAGCATTCAAAGGATAGAAAGCAAACACCAAGTTCAGTGCTATTAAATGGCTAGGAGGGCAGGCCTGGGTCAGGTGTTTTCTATTAGAGCATAATAGTATGAAGCATGAAGAGAAGGCTTTGTTTTTCACTTCAAAAGACCCACCCGAATGTACACTATTGTCCTATAAATGAGTAACAAATCGAAAAAAAGTGTTCTGGCTTTAGTGCAGGAAAACTCCCAGTTTGGGACCTCAGCTGTCATACTCAAAAGTAGTTACGCAGCTTCCAGTACTGCAGGCTTATGAAACTTTGCCAATGCTTTTGGGGGTACAAGGATAGGCACACGTACAGGATCATCTCCTTGAGTCCACATTAATAACCTCAGGTGACAATCTATTTAGACGAAACAAAAGACAATCCTCTGTGCAGGCCTTAGTGTTGTGAGTCCACCACCAGAATGTTGTGGAGACAGCAGAGATGCGCTAACGCTCTCCAGACTGTAGCTGATAGGGCCACTGTGGAACATACACTTTAAAAAACAAAGCAACAGCTGCTCAAAATGTTATTATCCAATGAAAAATTTTTTAACATTTATTTATTTTTGAGAGACAGAGCATGAGCGGGGGAGGGGCAGAGAGAGAGAAGGAGACACAGAATCTGAAGCAGGCTCCAGGCTCTGAGCTGTCAGCACAGAGCCTGATGCGGGGCTCAAACCCACAAACTGGGAGATCATGACCTGAGCCGAAGTCGGATGCTCGACCGACTGAGCCACCCAGGCACCCTGTTATTATCCAATTAAATGAATCATCTCTCTGTAAGTAGTCATATACCAACATGTCTTCAAAAGAGATCTCCAAAGCAAAGTTTTAAACCGAAAACATTACTAAATACAATTGAGACCACAGTCAAGCTCTCACTTCTGCCACACTATGGCTCTGGCAACATCATCAAATGGCTACAATAGTTTTCCTAACTGAAGGTGGATGTACCTAACGGAAGATTAGGAATCATTTATAATACACAGGCTAATTATAGCTATAATGGCGGCTGCATGGAAACCATTCACAGATGTGTCAAAGCACCAACTTTGTGTGGGCTGGTATGTAAACTCGTTTTTGGTGAAACTGTATTTGGTTCGTTGGGATACTGAGATACTTGACTTCTAGACAAGTTAAGGTGGTGAAGATACAAAGAATTTGTAACAAAGTCTTTAATGAATGACTGTGGTGGTAATTAAAGGTAATAAATAACTCATTTATTATTCTTGAGCAAAATCAAGATGGGCTCAAATGCTGAGTTGCTTAGTAATATTGAGGTTTTATAGTTAAAAAGTATTAATTTGGGGTAAATGTGGCTAAGTTTTACTAGAGAGGCATTTCTTCTGATTGGGTGCTCTCGGAGTTTTCTGGCTCTGGATGTCTTGTCAGTTTTGGGTAGGGAAAAGGGGTCCTGTTCTGTTAACAATATCTAGACATATCACTGAGTAACAGTTAAAATAAAACAAATTACGGTAACTCATGCTCATGATATTGACTGGGAGTCAACAAAAACAGGTATGATTATTTTTAATAATTCTGCCTGCAAACGCACACCTGGCTTACTATATTTAAGGAACAATATTTTTGAAAGATTTTTATCGGTGAAATGAAAGAACGGAGGGACTGCCCTGCTAAGCCCCATGTAGCTGGAAACAAACATACTGGCAAGCCTCCTTCCTCAACAGCACCAGAAAAATATACACAGTAAGGAGTCACTGTTTTCACTGACCTTCATGAGCAGTCTCATCTCACCCCTAACTCTCTAGGAGAGAGACCTCACTGCCTTCCCCACAGGCCCTGCCCTGTTCCTTACAGAAGGCTGGCAAATGCCTGCTCCCTAGATGAAGAGCGACAACCTAGTGTTTGATAACTTCACCTCTGTGTAAAGAGCAGGGGAAGACAAGAACTGGCCAAACATCACAATCCCAAGTTTTCATTCTTGGCCCAGCAGAGAACCACATAGACCGGGAACGGCAAACAGTTTCCACCTCCAGGACTCCCAAGTGACGGAGGTGGACAAGGCTTTCCGGCGAGCTGTTATGTGGGTCAAAGGTTCTGTTTAGGGTCAGCTGGACGCAGGGCTCTGATCAACGGGGCACGGCCGCCGAGAGAGACACCGGAGCAGCAGCAACGCCATCCCAGTGCGTACTGAAGCCAGACAGACTAAACAAGCACCAAAAATGCTCGCAAATAACCAGAGAGCAAATTTAAAAAACAAAAACAAAGCTCCCTCCTTTTTTCTCATTTTTCAAAGGAGGCTTCATGTGAACCTAGACATGGGTCCTCTGAAGTCAACTACTGGCAAGGTATATAAACTCCCAAGAAACTGGAATCATTATAGGCATTTAAAAAAAAATTTTTTTTTAGTGTTTATTCATGAGAGACAGAGACAGATCATGAGCAGGGAGAGAGGGCAGGTAGAGAGAGAGAGGGAGACACAGAATCTGAAGCAGGCTCCAGGCTCCAAGCTGTCAGCACAAAGCTCCATGTGGGGCTCGGGCTCGCAAAACTGCAAGATCAGGACCTGAACAGAAGCCGGATGCATGACCCTAGGCATTTTTAAAGTACTATGTTTGATAATCTGATGAAACTAAAGCATGGTCAACTCGCCTCTTTTTTCACACTCTGTCTCAGCAAAAAAGGCAACGTGACTCAACACAGTCATCTTCTAAGGGACTGATTCTCTTTATCTCCTTACAGTCACTAACTTGCCCAGGGAGGAGATCAATGTAAAAAAGAAAGAAGACAAAGGAAGAATCCTGCCGTGGTTTTTACCGTTTTTGACCAAGGACCCTAACCCCCTACCCTCTAAGATGTCGCACTGATGAGGCAGGCTTAAATCTGACCTTCAGGAACGGAACTGCGTGGTGTCGTCATCACTGTGGCCTCTCGCTGCAGCTACCATGGATGGGCAGCTGGGTGCCCAGGTCACAGGAGGGCTGGGGGAGGAAGCCAGAGCTCCAGAAGCCACGCCCTTGCCAGCTGCCGTCTCAGGGCCCCTGCTAAAGAGGCC
Source organism: Felis catus (assembly GCF_018350175.1). Lineage (NCBI taxonomy): Eukaryota > Metazoa > Chordata > Mammalia > Carnivora > Felidae > Felis > Felis catus. Next base: position 33,732,263 of record NC_058369.1, on the reverse strand, counting down.
AGTCCTCCACCCTACTTAGTGTTCCTGGACATCTCTTTTTCACTCACTGCCTTGCCCAAACCACACAAAACAACAACTTACAAAACATTTTGCTTACAAACGGAATCCCACCTGAAAGTAGGAGGAAGTTTTTATTTTCCTAACTCCCATATTACGGGATCTCTCTCTCTCCCTCTACCTGAGTGGCCCTAGAAACAAGAAAATGTCACCTATTACTTTTATAAATTGAATGAAAGGGCACTAAGATTTTTTTTTTTTTTTTTTTTTTTTTTTGCACAAAGTGTCTCTTATCTTCCAGGATGCAAATTAAGAATTCAGATGTTCTTGTAGTTTTTGAATTGTTCAAAGATGCCTGCTTCATTCTGCGATTTTGCTAAAATCCTTATCAGCTGCTTACATTCTGACTCAACTGGTGGTCTGGACATACAACAAATACTTTGGTCTTATTTTCAGGTGTTTTCTTCCACACTGATATATTTAATTTAGGGTACAAGCTTACCCTAAGCTTGTAGCAAAAATCACACACACACACACACACAGATAAAACAGAGCAAGATCTGTTATCCTGCCCTTCTCAATCTTTAGCATGCCTTTATTAGCAATCATGTTTTGACCAAACATGTCCATTACAACACTAGAAATGAAAGTGTGTACATGAGGACAATGAGCACTGAGCATCTTCTAAACTACTATTATTTTTTTTAATTTTTTAAATGTTTATTTTTGAGAGAGAGAGAGAGACAGAGACAGAGACAGAGCCCGAGTGGGGTAGGGGCACAGAGAGAGGGAAACACAGAATCTGAAGCAGGCTCCAGGCTCTGAGCTGTCAGCACAGAACCTGACATGGGGCTCGAACTCACGAACTGGGAGATCATGACCTCAGCCAAAGTTGCACGCTTAATGAATGAGCCACCCAGGCTCCCCTAAAGCATTACTCAGATAGTTAAAAGGTGTAGAATTTTGTCATGGGTTGGAATATGGTGAAAGACATTTTAAGTGTTATCAAAATAAGAATCAAGAATAAACAAGTTATTTACTCTTCCACTTGAATAAAACCAGGTTTTTCTAAAGTACTAACTTCTAAAAACACTTGAAGTATACATCAAAAATCTAAGTGACGACTTTATACATTGTACTATAACTCAAAGAATAATCCCCTGTCCTGACTTCTAATACAAAGCTAAGATTTCAGCTTACAAAATCATCAGCATGGTGTCACAGTCTTACATAACCAAAATTATTTTCATTTTACTTCAACAGTTGCATCTGAACTTAAAGCTTGCATTTCTTCCAGTTAGTGCTTTGCAACTTTGTAACACCTTGTGGCCAGAAGCCTGTTTAGACCAGACCACATTCTTAACAATCCTCTAAACTACACTGCTACTTCTGTTAAATATTCAGTTAATACAAAAAATGTGACATTCTTACAGGGAATTTTATCATATCCTTCCAAAATATGCTTATTGTTGACCTAAAGCTCACTAAGAGTAAACCCGTATGCTATAGTGGTGGACATACTTCTAAAAGAAACTCATTATAAATGAAACAGTTAATATATATTATCCAACTCTGCACTGAATTTGAAAAAGAAAGAATGCCAAACTTCAATTAGTAAATCGTTACAGACACCTGCTGTGTAAAAGAACTATTAACAACATAAACATATATATAAACAATCAGAAGACAAAATTCCTTCCTCCAATAAGCGAAGAACTACAAGAAATTAAACACAAACACACAGAAAAATGTGGTCTGGCTTTTCTCATTACCATAAACTACCTGTGCTCACCCTTGGCCGGTCACAGGGCTGACTCCTGAAGCGAACACTGTTGAATCCCTGCCCAAGGACAGGAGAACCACAGATGCTTGGGAGAGTCTATCTAAGAAATATGCCAGCCAGTGTTTTTAATCTCTATACTATCAAGTTAAGGAATCAATGCAATTTGAATAGGAGATAATCCGTGGAAAGTGGTTATCATGGCTCCTGGTGCATTGTAACTTAGAGAAATGTTGGGTATTATGCTGTTACTACAGTTACTATCATTAACAATGTTAACACAGTAAAAGGGTGCTGGACAGGAAACTGAGACTTGGATTACAGATGAAGACAACCTCTCTCAGCCCCTTTCCTTGTCTTAATGCAGACGACAAGGCCTCCCACCCCAGGTTGTAGGTGATGTGAATCAGATGCTAATGAACGTGTAGTGCTTACTTAGCCCAGTGCCTGGCACATAGTATCTGCTCAACACACAACAGATATGTTTTTTAAGTATTCAGGTGATACAAGGTCCTAACTGAACAAATTTTATTAAAGTGCTAGGAAGGGAATAAACAGGGGCTATGGTTCCTGAGGAGGGAAGATGAGAAGGTCTTCCTCCGAAGAGGGGTGGAAAGGGAAGTCCTCTCTCTGGTGACATATGGCCTAAGGCCTGGGGAAGGAGAAGGAGCTGGCCAGGAGAAAAGCCTAGGGAAAGATCTGGAATGGAAGCTCAGTGAGGAAAAGGGACTGTCATCTGTCCTCTTTACCATGCTGTCCCCAAGCCGAGAAGTTCCTGACATGCAGCAGGCTCACTACTACTGAGTAGTGCTCAGTGACGATGTTAGAAGAGCGTTTATGGCAGAGGGCACAACAAATGTAAGGGTCCTGGGTTAAGCAACACCCCAGTTGAGCAGCCCACAAAGAACCGAAGGAAGGCCAGCAGTAAGTGGAGACACTGTGGCTGCAGTGTGGTTAGTGGGTGGGTGGCAGGAGGTGGGTGACACAGGAGGGGGCCAGAGGACACAGGAACAGTGTCAGCCATAGCTTAAACTCTACATCTTATTCTTCTTTCAAAGAGATGCCACCGATGGGTTTAAGGGACAGTGGTATGACTTGATTTCTTTAAAAGATCACCCTGGCTGCTGTGAAAAGAACACATTTTAGAGAAGCAAGAATGGAATCAGGGGGACCTTCTGAGGAGCCAAAGTGCCAAATGAGACAAAAGGCGAGTCCGAGGCCTCAATGAGAGCAGTGGACTTGATGACGGGCTGGGTTATCGGGATGGGAGGAACGGAGAACTATGGAGTAACTCCCAGCTTTCTACTTTAGCTAGCAGCAGATACTTGTACCATTTACTGAGAGGGGGTCAACACAGGAAGACTGGCTAGAGACAAGCAGAATGAAAGCCAAAAGTTCTGTTCTGAACTGGTTCACCTGAGAGGATCCTGGGAAGATGGCAGGGTAGGAGGACGATGGGCTCACCGCGCATCCTGCTCATCACTTAGAATCCACCTACACCTGCCTAAATAACCCAGAAAACCGCCAGAAGACTAACAGAACGGAGTCTCCGGAGCCAAGCGCAGAGGAGAGGCCCACGGAAGAGGGTAGGAAGGGCAGAGAGGTGGTGCGCGCTCCACAGACTGGCGGGAGGGAGCCGGGGCAGAGGGGCGGCCCGCCAGCCAAGCAGAGCCCCCCGAGTCTGGCTGGCAAAAGCCGAGGGGCGGGACGGAGTGTGTTCCGACAGCAAGCGGGACTTGACATCTGCAAGGTTATAAGCTAACAGCTCTGCTCAGAGAATGGGAGGGCTGGGAGGGAGAGTTGTTGAGCCCCGGACGACAGAGCTCAGCTTGGCGGGGAACAAAGGCGCTCGCCAGCGCCATCTCCCTCGCCCATCCCCCAGCCAAAATCCCAAAGGGAACCGGTTCCTGCCAGGGAACTTGCTTGCACCGCGCAAACACCCAAAGCTGTGTTTCTGCGGATCCATTCCTCCGGCGTGTCTGACTCCCTCCCTGTGCTGCAGGGCCCCTCCCGAAGCAGATCTCCGAAGGAAAAGCAAGCTGAGCCTGCCCTTCCCGCCCCCGTGCACCTTGCCGATCCACCCTGGCTAATACGCCAGATCCCCAGCACCATAAGCCTGGCAGTGTGCAAGTAGCCCAGACGGGCCACACCACCCCACAGTGAATCCCGCCCCTAGGAGAGGGGAAAAGAAGGCACACACCAGTCTGACTGCGGCCCCGGCGGTGGGCTGGGGGCAGACATCAGGTCTGACTGCACCCCGCCCACCAACGTTAGTTATTCAAGACAGCACAGGGGAAGTGCCCCGCAGTCCCGCGCCACTCCAGCAACTAGCCAAAATGACGAAACGGAAGAATTCCCCTCAGAAAAACGTCCAGGAAATAACAGCAGCTAACGAACTGATCAAAAATGATTTAAATATAACAGAAAGTGAATTCAGAATAATAGTCATAAAATTCATCGCTGGGCTTGAAAACAGTATAAAGGACAGCAGAGAATCTCTTGCTACAGAGATCAAGGGACTAAGGAACAGCCAGGAGGAGCTAAAAAATGCTATCAACAAGTTGCAAAATAAAATGGAGACAACCACGGCTCGGATTGAAGAGGCAGAGGAGAGAATAGGTGAACTAGAAGATAAAATTACGGAAAAAGAAGAAGCTGAGAAAAAGAGAGATAAAAAAAAACCCAGGAGGGGAAAATTAGAGAACTAAGTGATGCACTAAAGAGAAATAATATATGCATAATTGGTACTCCAGAGGAGGAAGAGAGAGGGAAAGGTGCTGAAGGTGTACTTGAAGAAATAATAGCTGAGAACTTCCCAGATCTGGGGAAGGAAAAAGGCAGTGAAGTCCAAGAGGCACAGAGAACTCCCTTCAGATGTAACTTGAATCAATCTTCTGCACGACATATCATAGTGAAACTGGCAAAATACAAGGATAAAGAGAAAATTCTGAAAGCAGCTAGAGATAAACGTGCTCTAACATATAAAGGGAGGCCTATAAGACTCGTGACCGATCTCTCTACTGAAACTTGGCAGGCCAGAAAGGAATGGCAGGAGATCTTCAGTGTGATGAATAGAAAAAATATGCAGCCGAGAATCCTCTATCCAGCAAGTCTGTCATTTAGAATAGAAGGAGAGATAAAGGTCTTCCCAAACAAACAAAAACTGAAGGAATTCGTCACCACTAAACCAGCCCTGCAAGAGATCCTAAGGGGGACCCTGTGAGACAAAGTCCCAGAGACATCACTACAAGCATAAAACATACAGACATCACAATGACTCTAAACCCGTATCTTTCTATAATAACACTGAATGTGAATGGACTAAATGCGCCAACCAAAAGACATAGGGTATCAGAATAGATAAAAAAAAAAAAAAAACAAGACCCATCTATTTGCTGTCTACAAGAGACTCATTTTAGACCTGAGGACACCTTCAGATTGAGAGTGAGGGGATGGAGAACTATTTATCATGCCACTGGAAGTCAAAAGAAAGCTGGAGTAGCCATACTTATATCAGACAAACTAGACTTTAAATTAAAGGCTGTAACAAGAGATGAAGAAGGGCATTATATAATAATCACAGGGTCTATCCATCAGGAAGAGCTACCAATTATAAATGTCTATGCGCCAGATACAGGAGCCCCCAAATATATGAACTGGTTCGCCTGAGACATCTTGAGTGAGGACGTCAACTAGGAATCTGGTCACAAGAGGCTGTACATGAGAGGAGGTGGTCCATGACAGAGCTGTAAGGACAGCAGTCAAAGCCAAGGGACAAGGTGAAATAATAAGGGATGGGTCTTTGTCAGGTAATAACAACCACATCATCTATCATGTTTCACTTCTGGTTGGGTTGCCAGAAAGTTCCAAACACAACATAAATCTTAAAGGAAAATTTTCTTCTTAGGAATTCTGGACATGAAAATCTATCCCTTTTACTCTTCCTCTTCTTTACGGTGTCAGTCTTCTTTCTTGCAAACATAAACAAAATTTATTTATTTACAAAATTGTAAAAATTTTACTTTATGTACAACGAGAAAGGGAAAACAGAAGAAATGAGGCAGCGTAGTGACATCCCTGGGGGAGTCAGGAGGACTGGCCCCCACATCTCCTTGCAGAGTGTACAATTACAGACACATCAGCTGAACGTTACGTGGGGGTGTTGTGCTTCTCCGATCGACCCCAAGCTCCTCAAAGGCATTAACCCTCTTATTCATCTTTGCATTGCTGTGAAATGGGCCAACGTCCAGCTCGGAGTGCACAGACAATACATGTACCCTCACACCATCTGTCACCCATTTGTAAACGCAAGGGACTGAGGCCTTGCTCCAGTACTCTAAAGCTCAGTTCTCAGTTGTTTTAAACAAAGGACAGTGTGTGATTAAATACCAGTAAGGAATGCACACAAACGTGAGATAAGTTTGGATAAATCTTCAAGGCCTGGATTGGAAGACTTCAAGGAGGGGAAAAAACAACAAAACTCAACTGGTCTTGGAAGATGCACAGTGTCTGGAGGTGTGGAAGCATATTTCAGAAAGCAGCTAAAAAACAGAAGCAGGAAGGAGTCTATTCTGGCTGGAGGGAAAAGATTTTGAACAACGAAGTACAGGGAGAAGGGAGCTGGAAAAAACCGTGAAGACACAGAGCGGACATCCATGAGTGCCAACAACTTTAGGTTTTAGAGTTTCAGAAAGTTACAAACCGCTGAGAACTTCAAAGAGATGTTGAATGAAGATCACATAAATTCAATGTGTAGAATGGATAAGAGAGAAGAGAAAGTGTCACGACTGCGTCTTTTAAGTTAATAAGAATCTGATAAGAAGGAGGCCACAGGGTCCACAAAGTCAGAGTCCACCCAGACTTGCTGAGTGATGTGCTACAGACAGAGAAAGAGACCATGAAATTATAACCCAGGGTTTGAGACCAATGGGTCAGGAGACGAGCAGTATGCTCAAGAGAAATGGAGGCAGCAGGAGGAAGTGATTCGACAAAAAGGTGGTACCTTTAACTGCAGGCAGAAGAGGCTTCAGATGACAGTGGCCACTCTCTGTTTCCAGACCGCTCCCCCACTGCCCCGCCCTTGCAGCACAACACATACGAGATCTGCTCAAGTCCTTGTGGGGAAGAATTTTCCTTAGTATTCTCACATAAACATAATAGAAAAGTTCTTGCACGTATTTTAATCTCTCTATGGGTACAAAAGCAAATGTGAATGGATTTGCTTTTACAAAATAAAATTTATTTACAAAATTGAAAAATTTTAAATTTATTCACAAAATTGTAAAAATTTTATTTACAAAAATAAAAGAAGTGGCCAAAACGGTCTCCTACGAAGCACTGTGAGTTCACATTTGGACATTGAAACAAAATAATATTGTTATGGAAAAAGATATTCTATATTGTCTAACCATGAGAGAACTGCAAATTAAAACCACAAGGAGATAGCAACATACTATGAGAATAGCTAAAAACCATGTTTTTAATCTAATGATTTAACAAGAAGTGACACAGGTGCAGAGCAACCGGGACTCTCATTACACACTGCTGCAAAATGGGGCAACCTCCACCTCGGACAGTGTCTTACCAAATTAAACTTGTATTTTCCCTATGACCTCACTCCTAGGGACCTACCCAAGAGAAACAAAAACGTATGTCCCCATACAAGTACCTGCATGCAAATTCATAGCAGCTTTACTCATAATCACAAACCTGGAAACTGAAATGTGTATCACCCAGTGCACAGGTAAACAAACCCTACTGCAGACCTCCATACAACGGGATACTACTCAGTGATGCAAAGGAAGTAACTTCTGCTACAGGCAAAAATATGAACGTGCCTCAAAAGCATATTCAGTGAAATGAGACAAGGCACAAAGGATACATAGTACGACTGTATTTATAAAATATTCTGGAAAAGGGAAAACTACAAATATTCTGAATTTGGGTTACGGTGGTAGTCACAAGCCATTTGTCAAAATGCATAAAAATGTACATTCACAAAGGGTGAATTTTCCGGTATCAAAATTACTCAATAAACCAAACTTTAAAAGAAAAAAGAAAAAGACAGCATTTTAACATTTGCTCAAAGACAACTGTTAAGGTGTAACTTTATTGTCTATGATTACTCCGAAAAATTCTAGACATTTCTTAACTAGCTAGAATACTACAAATGTCCTTAATACTGAAAAGAGATAAACCTCATGCTTTTTCCCCTCTTTGGGCCTCAAAACATTCCTATGCAAAGATAGGGCTGTACGGGTGTGAGTGTGCTGTGTGAATGCTGGTTATTGAGGCGCTAATAAAGTGAGTCTTGTTTCCTGGACAGCTGTCGGCTCCACTGCTCTTCCGTCAGAAACAGAAGAGGAGAGCTCTTATGCTCATGGAATGTGGCCTTCTCACTGGACAGCTGTTACGTCATGCCCAGAAACACTGCCCAAGAACCCATTCTCAGCACGCACCACGCAGAAAACGGTAAAAACAAAAATGACAACAAAAGACCCAAGAAACGATTATACAAAGTACATAGATATAAACTAAGCTGTGCTATTTAAAAGCAGATCACTCCTAAGAAATATTTCTCAATATTTAATATTCCAGATTGTCTTTTTTACGAGTCATGTTTTACCTCATCTTATTATCCTTAGCATACAACCTCAGAGTTCAAATATATCTATTTTTTACTTTTCAAAACACATTTTGTATGAGCATGCTTTGATTACTAATTCCATACAGTTATGAGAGTAATGATTTTACCCTTTGTATTATCAAATGCCCACCTAGAGAGTTTGCCATTTTACAGTTTGGTCTGCTATAAGCCATTTTCAGTTGAACAAGGGCTTTCAAATTCTTTTGACCATTATGCACATTTTCCGTCGCAACCCGAGAGAGAGAGGTGTGTGTGCGTGTGCAAGCAACACTGAGGTTGTACGAAATAAGACTTACGCTTACCATGAGATGTTCTCTAATATTTCCTTTCACATTAGAGTCCTTAAAATGCTGTCAAATAGCCACACAATCCATATCATGACACACAATTTTCAAAATCATCGCCCCAGAAGATGGGGGAAAAAAAACCTCATTAACATTTTTGCCTGTTTTAAACACAGGCTTTTAAAAATTCACCTATTTGTCTTTAAACACATGAGTGACCTTCCCTGAGGCTGACTCACAACTCACCACACTCTGTTCTCCCTTGGGGTCCCCAGCTGGCTGGGGTGAACGGCAGAGATGGAACGGACTGTCAGAATCCAAGCCTCTGCTGCTCCCGGCCTGCAAATACTCGGGACCTTTATTTCTGTCCATTTACCCACCTTGTTGTTCCTTGGCCTCTACACACATGCACGCACACACGGAATGAAACAGAATCCCACCAGGTAGAAAAAGGGTTGCAGTAGAGAAGGAAGTAAAGCCAAGTTTTTTCTTAACATCCATGCATTTCAGTCATGCCTGCTGTGCTGATTTTCCAGTATCACAGAGAGAACAAGTTTAAAAGGCTGAACTGGCATATAAATCACACACAAAAAGTATTTTCAACTATCAACAATTTTGAGTTTTTAAACTGCCAGTCAATATTCTATTCTACTATTCCACACTGAAAATGGTGGGCATGTGTGTGAATCAGGCAGAAATTTTATACGAAGATTGGAAAACTTACTTTTAAGGACTCCCACAAGGGAAACTGGACCAATGAGAAAGGAATCTGAAGAGAAAAAAAAAAAATCAAATAAATTAGGCGGCAAAGATCAGAGTTTGCCTAGCCCTACTATATGAACCTATAATTATTATTTATAAGCCTTAGTTCATTTTAACTTTATGTGTATAACAAAACTAACATTAAATTTATAGGTGCAGTATATACAGTTTTCAGAAAAAGAGTTAAGCTGTAACTGCCTGTAGAGTTCTACTAACTTTTTGAACCCAAGGGACATAAAATGATGGTGTGAAACCCTTTTGAAACAGAAAGAGAAACACAGTACAGAGATCTGGCTACTGAACTGACAAAACAAATATTTCCTATCACAAGCAATAAGGACTTTAAAGACTTGACATTTTTCTGTAGAACCAGAGCTGTCTACTCCTTAGCGGGCCAAATGTTGGGGTTTAAAATAGAAACAGGGAGGTGCGCCTGGGTGGCTGAGTCAGTTGAGTGTCCGATCAGGTCACAATCTCACAGTTCATGAGTTCAAGCCCCACGCTGGGCTCTAGGCTGACAGCTGGGAGCCTGCTTCAGATTCCCTCTCTCTCTACCCCTCCCCCCCACCACCTCTCTCACTCTGTCAAAATTAAATAAAAACATTTAAAAACTTAAAAAAACAGACAGGGAGAGGGAGCAAGACTGGGGGAGGAGGAGACGGGGGGGTGGTGCAGAGCAGGATGGGAGAGAAAAGGAAGGGAAGGGAAGAAAAGAAGGGAAGAGGAGAAGAGAGGTGAAAAGGGAGAGAAGGAGAGGCCCAGAGGGAGAGGAGAAGAAAGGAAGAGAGGGAGAGGGAAGGGGAGGAGGAGCAGGAGAGTACAAAGGGGTAGAGAGGGGAGGCAGGCGGAGGGAAAGAGCAGGCAGGAAACCAGAGAGGAGGCCACAGAGCCACTTACAGGAGGAAGTGGAGAAACAGGGAAGGAGGAACAGGCCAGTGTGGCGGTGGGAAAGCACAGCATGTCAGCAGTGCAGGGGCCCAAGAGCACAACTGGGCCTGAGGGCCGGCCAGTCCCCGCGGAAGGCAGGGAGAGGAGTCATCTGCAGTAGCCAAGCGTGACACTGAAGACAACCAGCTCACTCACAGTGAGTGTTTGCAGTCATGTGGACAGCAATACGCGCTAGAATGACCAAGCACTTCTCGTGTATCAGGCACTGTGCTAATAAGCACTTCCTAAGCTTTATTTCACACATCACAACAACCCTGTGAGACGGGTAGGTATTATTACTCTCCCCATGTTACAGGTGAAGAGGACGTTCGGGGATGCTGTATAACTTGACTGAAGACACCCTAAGAAGCCAAGACAATCTGACTCCACAGCCCCGTCTGCTACTCTGCCTGAAACACCTCTCAGTGCATTTACTGCACATAAATTCACCCACAGCACAACCTGTTTGCTTTCAATGACATTTTCTAAAATTGGAAAACAGAACCACACCTCCCTATTTCCTAAGACAAAAATACCTCAATTCCAGTGAACACCACCCACTAGTCTTGATGACATCCCATCACTGGCCAAAAAGGCATGGCCCCAGTACTGTTTTCTGTACTCACTTGAAAGGAGAGAGTAAAACGTGGACTTTGGACAGTGTCAATATGCATATGGGTGTGTGAGTCCGTGAAGGGTGTGTGTGGTAGAGACCACGATTCTGAAGGCATTAACGGACAGTTACCTTCACACGAATCGAGGGCATTAAATTACTTCTGAAGTATTTCCATTTAATCACAAATTACAAGTCTAGTATCATTTGCCTTTACTCTGCTGGAGTAAATGATGGCCCTGAGTTTCAGAGTGGACACAGAAAAAAAGATCTATCTTCTGCTCAAGCAGGAAATGGCAGTAAGAAAAAAAAAAAAAAAAAAAGGCAACAGTCTAGTTTAGGCTGACAGAGCAGAATCTCAGAGAAGCTGGCTGTCTTCAGAGTAAGCAGCACCCCACCCTGGATGTCAAAATTCCACAACAGGGGTGACATTTAGTTTAGTTTTTGTTGTCACCAAAATTTGAAAGCACCTGACAAAACGTCCATTCTGAAACTAAAGTGCTGTATTTTCAATTAACTATCAAGCCCCCCACCCAAACTGACTACATATTAGTTTTCTAAAAGCTTTTCTAAATTTCAAAAAAATTTACAGTGTGTAATAAAACACGCAAGAGGGCTGTAACAGGTACTAGGATGATAATGACTTTAATTTTCTTCTTTGTACTCTCCCCTCCCTAATGTAAATATTTCACATTTTAATAAGAATGTAAATATTCCACATTAATAAGAAGAAAAAAAGGCCTTACAACTTATTGTAATGGTCCACGGTAGCATTCTTTACTTCTTGATTAAAATAACCTGTAAAAACTTCATTGTATGTTCCCGGCACTTTTTTGGTACTTAAAAAAATAATAATAGATTTTGAATCCTGCTGATGTACATTTTGCCCATTTTCCTCTATTAAGTTATTCATTAAATTGTTCCTTCAAATTTAAAGAAGTAATGTAAAAGTCATACCGTTGGAATGGCCAAACTATTCCACTGGGTATTTACCTTAAAAAGTGAGCCGACAGTAAACCCCAATTTACTCTCTAAAACAAGATTAACTGACAGCCTAAGGTGATTAAATGTGCTGTAAACGCTTAAATAATTAAATTTACTTCTGGTTTCTGGTAGTGAAATATCCCTTGTAAGATCAACTCCTGACATGTAAAAATTTTTCAAATATTCTTCAAGTCAAGATCCTATCGAATGCTTTCGGTCGTTTACGAGAGGAACAAACAACAATGAAAATGTGCTGCATGCATGCGGAAGGAGGGCCGCCAGCAAACAGTGCTCCACGGCTAAAACAAACACTTCTCCAGGCTGCCCGAGAACACGGGCCTGTCAAAGAGCTCACTCCCTCCCCGAATCTGGTTTGGAGTTACATAACAGTGATGTTTCTTCAAAACGTGGAATTTTAAACCCCAAACAGATGTAAGCTGTTATTCCGAAACGTTTTATAGATGTAGAAAATGAATAGCTGCACTCAGAGGTCTTATATTCCAAAACACAACATACTCATTTTATTGCTCTGAAAGTTACAAAATGCCTCACTGTTGTGACCTTTTTAATGCCTCCATTTAAGATGTTTTGTTTGAATAAGGTTGTTACGACCCAGGGCACTAATAAGCGAGCGCAGTAAACTCAGCTCCCATCAAAGAGGCAGATGCAGAGAGAGAGAAACCTGCTAAAATTCGACATGGACTCCACTCAGTAATAAACACAGTAATAATTCTATACAAGAGCGCATGTGAGGATTCCAGGTGAAGTAGACAAAATCAAATATAGGTGTGGTGAGCAGGGTAAGAAGTGTTGGCCATTACTAATGAAATAAAGAATGTACAAAATTACGTGACGAACACGCTTCACCTCTGATTAAGTAGTGGACTAGAATCATCACTGAAGCCAATCAATGCTTTGAGCCTTGTGATCTTAAAACAAGTGTCCCTCATCTTATGGTCCTTAAAAAGTAATGAAGTGATTTATAACAAACCAAGGTGATACAAAGATAATGATATCTAAGGTATTATTTACCACCAAAATTCTATTTTTCCGTGGAAAAGTCGTATCAGCATTAACACTTTCTTAAAAATAAGACTTGATTATAAGCTACAATGAATACACTACTATTATGAATGATCTAGGAATCATAAGAATAAAAAAGTATGTTTTAAAAGCTGTGAAAGCTATTGTACCTTGGCAGAAATAATCCCAAATTCTCTAGCAATAAAACAAACAAAAAAATTAAACTTTCTGCTAAGATCTCAAATTAGAAAGATTCATACAGCATGGGATTGGTAGGCCTGCTATGGATATCACAATGGGTCCAAGAACTGGCCCATTCCGATTTTCAAGGGACCCTCCAAGTGACCCAAAGAGATTCTCCTTTTGGCTGTGTGACAACGTCCAAATTTTTGTGATTGATTTAGGGTTTTCCACTTCAGTGTTGCATTGCTAACAAAGCCATTCTCCTCTTAAATAGGCTGTGCCTTTTACCATTCACCCCAAGGGTAACAAAGGACAAATCAAGCTGAAGAAACCTTGTGCTTCAAAGTAACTATTGTTCCAAATTTTTAAATTAAAAAAAGTGACAGCCATTTAAAGCTGGTCTAGTGCTAGCTAGCATTTGAATTCTAACAGTAAACACACATTGATTTTTCAACTGAACAGCCATTATCCACTTATGTGCACTGTATATAGAGAATAGAACATCTACCTAATAAAGGAAATTAACCTAAAATTAGGAAAAATCTTAAGTGAATTATTCCTGAGGTTTATAAGAGATCCTATAAGTCCTAAAACATCTTTCCAAAAAAGCACAAAGTGGACAAAAGGGCATCAAAATCTAATAAAGAAAAGGAGATGCATGTGAGCAGTTTGATTCTTAAGTAAATCTTTTAGAACTCAGCCAGGAGCTTTGAGGATATCACCAATCATTAACTCCATGTGCTAGGCACAGCATATCCTTAGTGAATTTTGGCACTGAAGGTAGTGATTATGTGTTCTTTCTCTGCTTTCTACAGAATCCTCCTATACATATATATATATATATATATATATATATATATATATATATACACACACACACACACACACACATATGTATATATACACGTATACATACATATATATACATATATATGTATATATATGTATATATACATACGTGTATATATATATATGTATACATACACACACACACACACACACAAACACCGTTCTTTGTGGTGAAAGACTGAATGCTTTCCTCTTAAGATTATGAACACAGCAAAGATGTCTGTTCTCACTTCTGTTCAACACTACACTGGAGGTTCTAGTCAGTATAACTGGCAAGAAAAAGAAAAAAAGCAGAAAATTTGGAAGGAAGCTGTCACTATCAAAATGACATGATTAGGCATGCTGAAAATTCTGAAGAATCTTAAGGAATCAATATACAAAAAAAAAAAAAAAAAGAAGAAGAAGAAAGAAAATAAAGCAACAAAATCCCTAAATGCTAGCAGCAAATTAGTGAAAAACAAATGTTAAAAAAAAAATGTGTTTAAAGGTGGATTAAAATTCAACTGGGGAAAAAAGTTAACAGAAGACTCGTAGGACCTATGTATTTAAGTGACCAAATATTTTAATGAGAAATTAAAGAAAAATTAAAAAATACAGAATACATTGTCAATGGACTAGGGGACTCAATATTGCTAAAATATCTATCATCTGCCAAATAATCTATAATTTCAATGAAATCCCAAATATAATCCCAGCAGGTTTTCTTTAAAAAACAAGAACAACAACAACAACAACAACAACACACAAGCTGATTCTAAAAGTTACCTGACAATGCCAAAGACCAAGAATAGCTAAAATAATATTGAAAAATCACACCAAATCCTAGGAGACCAACACAATTTGATTTCAAGAAGTACTATAAAGACACAGTTATCAGGATAATCATCAGGACAACAGGCTTAAGCACAGACCCAACAAAAGAAAACAGTTCAAAAACAGTATTTTCAATAAATAATTCTGGAACAGCTAGATATCTATATGCATAAAAATGAAACGTGACCCCCAACCTCATAACCATATACACAAATTAATGCAGGATGAACCACTGACTTAAAAATAAAAGCTAAACCTATAAAACTTTTAAAAGAAAACAGACCAGAATATCTTGGCGACCTGGAAGTAAGAGGAGATTTCTTAGAACATAAGAAGCAATAATCATAAAATTTCTCAAAACTGAAAAATCAGATTACATCAAATTTTAAAACTTTTGCTTATCAAAAGGTGCTACTAAGAAAAATCCCAATGACATCTGTAGCATCAATAAAATTCATCCTAAAATTCATATGAATTGTCAAGAGATTCCAAGGAGCCAAAAGTCATTGTCTTTAAAAAAGAAGGAAGTTAAAGTTTCATATTTCATGATTTCATAGTACAAAGCCACAGTAAGCAAAACGACGTGGCAGTGGCATCAAGACATACAAATCAATGGAACAGAGAGCCAAGAAATGACCCCTAGCATATACATAATCAAATGGTCTCTGACAAGGGTGCCAGGACAGTGGGAGGGTATTCTCTTCAACAAATAGTGCTGGGGCACCTGGGTGGCTCAGTCGGTTAAGCGTCCGACTTCAGCTCAGGTCATGATCTCACACTTGGTGAGTCTGAGCCCTGTATGGGGCTCTGTGCTGAGAGCTCAGAGCCTGGAGCCTGCTTCGGATTTTGTGTCTCCCTCTCTCCGCCATCCCCTGCCCACGCGCGCTCTCTCTCTCTCTCTCTCTCTCTCTCAAAAGCAAACATTAAAAAAAAGTATCTTTAAAACATAGTGCTAAGGAAACTAGATACACACATGCAAAAGAATAAAGTTGGACCCTTACATTACACCATATAAAAAATTAACTCAAAATGGATCAAACATCCAAATGCAAGACATAAAACTATAAAACTCGTTAAAGAAAACATAGGGGAGAACTTTCGTGACAGTGTATTTGGCAGTGCTTTCTGGGATAGGACACTAAAAGCACAGGCAACAAAAGTAAAACTAGACAAATGGGACTACACCAAAATTTAAAACTTTTGTACATCAGAGTACACAATCACTAGATTAAAAGGCAACCTACAGAATGACAAAAAAAGATCTGTATATCAGGTATTTGATAAGAGATTAAGATTCAGAATATAAGGTTAAGATTGAGGAGTTAAAAAACTCCTACAGCTCAACAACAACAAAAACCTAATTTCTAAATGGGCAAAGATTTCAGTAGACATTTCTCTTGAAAAGTTTTACAAACAGCCCAAAATCGTGTGAAAAGATGTTCAACAGTACTAATCATTACAGAAATGCAAATCAAAACCACAGTGAAATATCATCTCGCACCCATTAGGAAACTACCATCAAAGAAAAGAAAAAAAAAAAGAAAAGAAAGGAACAAGTATGGGCAAGGATATGGAGAAACTGAGCCCTTTGCACACTGTTGGTGGGAATATACAATGACAGAGCCATTTGGAAAACAATAGGGCAAAATAGAATTTCATATGATCCAGCAATTCCATTTCTGGGTACACACCCAAAAGGACTGAAAGCAAGGTCTCAGAGAGGTATTTGAACATTTATGTTCAAAGCAGCCTATGTGGTTCCACCACAACCCAAAGGTGGAAGCAACCTAAGTGTCCACCTGTCCATCAATAAATAAACAAAATATGGTATGTGTGTACACATACACACAATGGAATATGAGCCTTAAAAAGAAGGAAATTCTAACAAATACTACAGAATGGATGAACCCTGGGCACATTATAACCAGTAAAATAAGCCAGTAACAAAAAAGACAAATACTGCATAGGGGCGTGTGGGTGGCTCAGTCGGCTAAGCATCCAACTCTTGCTTTCGCCCCAAGTCATCATCTCATGGTTCGTGGGTTTGTCATGTCAGGCTCCCTTGCTGAGAGTGCAGAACCTGCTTGAGATGCCCTCTGCCTCTTAGGGGCACACATACCCCAATGTTTATACCACTGCTTTCAACAATAGTCAAGTTATGGAAAGAGCCCAAATGTCCATCAACTGATGAATGGATAAAGATGTGGTTTATATATACAATGGAATACTGCTTGGCAATGAGAAGGAATGAAATCCTGCCATTTACAGCAACGTGGATGGAAGTGGAGGGTATTATGCTAAGTGAAATAAGGCAGTCAGAGAGAAAGACAGATACTGTAAGTTTTCACTCATATGTGGAACTTGAGAAACTTCACAGAAGACCATGGGGGGAAGGGAAGGGGGAAAAATAGTTACAAACACAGAAGGAGGGAAGCAAACCATAAGAGACTCTATTTTTTTTTTTAATGTTTATTTATTTTTGAAGGAGAGAGAGACAGAGTGTGAATGGGGGAGGGGCAGAGAGAGAGGGAGACATAGAATCGGAAGCAGGCTCCCGGCTCTGAGCTGTCAGCACAGAGCCGGACGCGGGGCTCGCACCCATGAATTGTGAGATCATGACCTGAGCCGAAGTCAGATGCTCAACCAACTGAGCCACCCAGACGCCCCAATAAGAGACTCTTAAATACAGAGAACAGAGGGTTGATGGGGTGGGGGGGGATGGGTGATGGGCAGTGAGGAGGGCACCTGTTGGGATGAGCACTGGATGTGGTATATAAGCAATGAATCATGGGAATCTACCCCCAAAGCCAAGAGCACACTGTATACACTGTATGTTAGCCAACTTGACAATAAATTACATTTAAAAAAATATTCAGGTCTATCAAAATGCAAAGAGATAATCTTTTAGGTATCAAGTTTAATTTACCAAATCATTGAAAATGAAAAAAAAATCACAAAATCACACCGGCTTTTACGCCACAAGTAACTGATTCTAACACACCATTCAACACTAACTCCTAGCAAATGTTCAACACTTGCATTAAGATTTAATCCTGCTTCCAGGGCTCTGCACACGTAATTATGGTATCGAAGATAACCAATGCATGTATGACTGAGCAGAATATAACTGTGAGGTCCCAAGTAGATAGAAGTTGTGCCCTACCTAAAATGATGAACTACTGGGGCGCCTGGGTGGCGGAGTCGGTTAAGCGTCCGACTTCAGCCAGGTCACGATCTTGTGGTCCGTGAGTTCGAGCCCCGCGTCAGGCTCTGGGCTGACGGCTCAGAGCCTGGAGCCTGTTTCCGAGTCTGTGTCCCCTTCTCTCTCTACCCCTCCCCCGTTCATGCTCTGTCTCTCTCTGTCCCAAAAATAAATAAACGTTGAAAAAAAAAAAATTTAATCCTGCTTCCAGGGCTCTGCACACAGTACTTACATGGGGTAATTATGGTATTGAAGATAACCAATGCATGTATGACTGAGCAGAATATAACTGTGAGGTCCCAAGTAGATAGAAGTTGTGCCCTACCTAAAATGATGAACTATTTTTGTCAGTTGGGATTCTTAAAAAATAAAGTTGGAAATACTTTTAAAAGTTTGCATTTTGTGTAATAAAGTTAAAAAAAATCTATCTTTATATAAAGACACACACATATGCACGCGCACACACACACACATACATACTGATGCATTTATTTTCATTGGCTTCTTTAATGAACTGTGGATCACCCCAAAATTCCTACAACAGTCACTCAGCAACGAGTGTGATACTTGTTAACAAAACCTGAGATTTTCTTCCGCTGTGTAAGAAGCAAACGAAGAAGTTCATTTTCAGTTCTTCAGTGTCGTTTCCAATATGTTAGGTTGTGTTGACTTAAGCCTTCTAAGAAAACAGCCAGAGAGTATGTATATAGCTGAGGGAGGTGCTTGAGAAATTTCACAACCAGAATTCCTGTCAAGATGTTAGAACTCTGGCACAGGGTCAGGAAACAGATGTTTTCAGTTGGAATCTCAAGCAACGGGAATCCCTTACAAAACATAACCAGGTTGTTCTTCAGATCTTTGTGTGCGAGCGAGAGCGGGCGTTTGCACGTAGAGTCACTCGGCTTTCTCACCTAGGATTACATTCAGCCCGTCCAGCCAGCACGCTTAGCACTTTCCTCAGCAAGCGTAAGAGAGGGGGAGGAAAAAGGAGTAACCAACCCCTCAAGAAGTCCTACAAGAGAAAGTAGATGATTTTTCTTATTATTCTACCAAATGTCCTTGTTCACGGAGGCACACGCTTATTTACCCAGGTTCTCCCCATTTCTGAAGCAATCCGTTTTTCGGTAATAAAGATGTTCTAATTAATGGTCTCCCAAACTCTAAGGAATAAAAATACAATAAATAAAATGTAAAAGACCAGCCAGGAGCAATAATCTCACCAAATATCCAAATCATCTGTATAGCTACATTCTTTGGGCATTAATGCAGAATTACAACTTGAATCATAAAAAAAATAAAAATAGGTCTGGATAGGGGTTGGGCCACATGGGTGGCTCACTTGCCCCCTGACCGCCTCCCCCACTCACCTATCTTCCTCTCTCAGGACCGCTCCCCCCCCACCCCAGCCTCAGCGGAATGATGCAGTGGGACTAAAAGCATAAGTGAAGATGCCCCACGAACATAAAATGACAAGGAGGCTGAGCAGCAGTGTGGCGCTGACCAGTTCACAGCACGGTCAGAAGAAAGAAGAAGGGGCTGAGGAGCCAAAAACAAAAGAGCAGCGGCTTGCTAAGGGCACGAAGGGAGAGGGGTCTGGCTTACTCCCCACTGCACCCCAGGGCTTGGCAGCACAGAGGGCTCACTAACGATCACACGAGTGAATGAGGCAAAGCGAAGGAACGGAGGAAGGGAAGGCAGGTACTAGGGCGGGTGGCAGAATTAGAGGAGAATCCAGGTCTTTTGGCTCAGAGCTCACTGAATGCTCTTTCCGTTTATGAACTAGTGATTTACAAATACTTCTTAGAACGATGTTCTGAGAGCTGATTAATAAGGGGGAAAATATCAATCATATGCAAAGGGAATAAAATACAAAAACATATCCCATTCATTTCATTTGTTAGTTAAGTCAAAAGTCAGATGAAAATGCACATACCATCTCCACATCCCAGGAAATAAAAGCTTTGGACAGCCACGTTATAAATATATCTCCAATGAACGCTTATTTACTTCTAACAGAAAACAGCTTTAAAACCCAGGTGGCAAGAACCATAAACAACCTACTTTGTACCATCAAAGAGAAGCCATGCTTTCAGAAGAGTAACCTGTATGGAGTTTAGGGCATTAGATAAATGAGTGTAATCAACTGCCACGAGACAGCGCCCGCAGTTTTCTGGTTTCTTTATCCTCAGTTGTGCTACGTGGGTTGGGTCCTATTATTTAATTGTGAACACTCTCCACAGCTGGCATTTGACCACAACCATGATACTACTGTATGCATGTGAGCCAATAAGAGAATAGCTGGAGAGACAGGAAATAAACTTTAGGATCTGATACAGATTTTTTTTTAATGATGTGTAAAAATAAATATTATCTAATAAAAGGAGGAACAAGAAATTAAGCCAGATTTTATCAGTTAGCTTTGATGCATGACCAAAAAACCCTCAAATCTTAGGGGCATCAACAAACTTGTTCTTCCCATTCACACTGCAGGTCAGCTATAGGCTGGCCATGGCTGCCTTGAGCCAGTGGCTTTTGTTCCAGGTGTTCTCTGATTCCAAGGCCCAATCAGAAGCAACAGACCGTGTCTGAGACATACCATTCTCCAGGGAAAAGGTAGAAACTGAGAGTAAGCTGCTACACCTCTTAGGGCTCTTTCCAGAACTAGAGAGAACACTCTGGTTTCCACATACCTTCCACAGACCAAAACAAATCATAGTGCCAAGCCTGACTACAGGACAGGGAGACAGTGCGAATCACTTAACCACAGGCAGGGAAGAATAATTGATCCTCTTACAAGGAAAGAAGCAAAGAAAGGAGAATTATAATTTTCCCACAGATCTTCCAACTTCCGTGTCCGATACTTTTCTCCTCACCGTTGGTTAACTCTAGGCCAAATTACATCCACAACCATTAGGAGAAAGATAAAATGAAATATCCAGGGCCAAAGAAGATTCCAGGAAGATGATGACAAGAGCCTAACACCTCCACCTCCCTCACGTGACCCCTACTACTATTTTCAATCCATCTGCTGCAACAGATAAACAGGCCTGATGTCTGTAGAATAGTAAATGGCATTGAAGGCTTAGGCCCTTTGGACTGCAGAACAGGAGACTGGGATGTGTACTTCTAATTTTTTTCTAGGAGCTGGACAAGTGCTCAGAGACTAGCCTCTTGGAACCCTGAAACAATGACTGTAAACTAAGGATTCTAGAAAAAGCATGGACTGTGGAGATCTGAAGACCCTTGGGGAGGGGGGGCAGGTCTCCCTAAATCATTCGAGGCCAAGGTGGGAACTGGACCCTTATGAGCCGACAAGGAAAATATGACAACACATAACAAGGTTGAGCATCTAGAAAGACAGTTACCAGTCAGGGCAAAGGAAGCAAACCCACAAGTGAAGAGAGCTATTGGAAGAGTAAGAGGCCCTTATGGATCAGAAAAATAATAAGCAAACTTAGTGAGATTTAACTACAGCAGAGAGAAATCTTCCTGCATCTAAAAACACAATTTTCCAAATAAGCCATACAGCAGATTAAAAGGAAGGAAGGAATGGATCATGGCAAAGGTCCAAATTTGTGGTCTGAAAGATCAAATGGAAAAAATGGCTCAAAGCAGCAAAAGAGAAATCACGATAGAAGAGATAAGAGACTTGGAGGACAGAACTAATGAGACGAACAGCAGTTCCAGCAGAAGAAAGATGAACAGATAGTAGTGAGGCAATAACAAAACACATAACAGAAGAGAATTTACTTGGGCCAAAGAAGGACTTCAATCTGTAGACTAACAGAGCTTACTTTATTCTAGACACAGACCTAGGCATAACCTAGTAAATGCCTCAATTCTGTAAGAAAAAACTTACAAGCGTGCAGGTGGAAAGAACATATTCCTTACAGAGGGGAAAGCTCAGAGGGCTACCAGACTTCTCACTTGCAATGTCAGAAGCTAGAGCAATGGTCCTAACAACTACTGGGAGAAAAGCAGATGCTCAAACTCTACACCTGGCACATAGAGGGGAAAGGTGTATGGATACTCAAATATACAGAGAAATGAAGAAAGGGAAAGAAAAGGTAATAATTAATGGAATGGAAAGGCACAGTAAAAACTCCAAAGTAACAAAAGTTAAAAAAAAAAAAAAAACGAAAATAACTTAAACCAGCAAAATTAAGAAAAGGGACAAGAAACCACAAGTTAAAACATGTAACAGAGGTGCCTGGGTGGCTCAGTTGGTTGAGCTTCTGACTCTTGATTTTGGTTCAGATCATGATCCCAGGGTCATGGGATCGAGCCCCATGTTGGGCTCCATGCTAAGCATGGAGTCTGCTTAAGATTCTCTCCTTGTCTCTCTCTCCCTCGGCCCCTCTCCCCTGCTTGTGTGTGCCTGAAAGAAATTAAGTTATAGTTTCTCTCTTTCTCTCTCTTTCTATGTAAAAAAGAAAGAATGTTACAATCTAGAAACCTCTATCTTACAAACATTATCTTTAGATACAGAAAACCCACTCTAAGGAATTTATAGTGGCTGATGCCTAGAGACAAAGTATATGGGTGTCATTAATACGGAAATCATTGGGTACATTAAAACAACGTCCACCATAGATGAGTCATTTACACAAATGAATCAGAACTGTAACAAGGTGACATGAAGAGACCTCTATAGGTACTAAGACAGAAAAACAAAATGCAGAAAACTGTGTATCAAATCAGCCATGTTTTACAAAGCATAAAATGAAAATTATTTGGATATGATTATCATACTGTGAAATCAACAGCAAAATGATATGCAAACACAATATTTATTGTTATTGATATGCGTTATGGAGGGCAAAAAGGGGGAGGGGGAGCGGAGAAAAAGGCAAAACAAAAAAAAAACATTTTTAACACAACACAGAGCAGGGAGGACATAAACATTCTTAGGCACTGTTATTTATTTATATGAATATGTGAAAAAAAGAAACATTATAAAATTTAAAAAGAAAAGAGAAAGCTAGAAAGACACACCAGGACAGAATTTTAGAAAGTCTGAGATGTCAGAAAAACAGTATGGAATTTATCCTCTGTCACCCTAGAGCCACAGTGCCTACCACCAGTGGCAAGCACATAATGTACATTCAAAATGTCCCCATACAGAATGAGAGGGGCAAAAAAGCAGAGGGAAGGAGAACCTGTGCTTCTTGTACAAAGGGCTGATTCTAGAAAGAGGGCAGGCAATTTAGAAGAAGAGCCTCTTGTACAGCCAATAATTAAGGCAACACTCAAAATCAAACAAACAGAAACAAAACCAACACTCACATCGATGGGGGTTATGTCCAAGGGACACAAGAGCCAACTGAAAGATATCCAATGACCCAAATGGAACAATTCAAGCAACCAAATAAAGTAGTACTGAATGATAATCCAAAGTATAAAATAAATATCCATGAATCACACTAATTTAATGATTGAATAAATGATTAAATTAGGGAGAAGTGACAAAGCTCTACAAAAGAATTCCAAATAATTCATGCAGATAAGATAAAGCACACCTGTTTACTCCTTAAATGTGGGCTGCACACAGTGATTTCCTTGCAAATAGGAGAGTATGGAAAGGGGGAAAGAGTAACTCTATAGTATAGACACCTGACAAGCACTACCTCAGCCAGGTGATCAAGGCCGATATTAATAGTGATAACTAGTATTGAGAGTATGAACCCTAACATCAGTCTATTCATGAGATAGACACCAGATACATTCCAACAAAAAAAACATTCTACAACCAGAGGTGATGACCGGAACTCCCAACCTGTCAAGGTCATCAAAAACAAAGTCTGGGAAACAATCTAGAAGAGCCTACGGACGCATGATAACCAAGTATGTGATATCCTAGATGGGATCCCAGAAAAGAAAAAAGACATTAAAACCAAGGAAATCTGAGTAAACTAAAGACTTTGGTTTATTACAATGTATCAATATTGGCTCCTTAATTGTAACAGATGTATCATACTGAGAAAGATATTAATAACGGGGGAATAGGGTATAGAGAATATGGTAACTCTGTATTATCTTGTATTATAATACTCTAAACTGAAAACAGTTCTAAAAAATAAAGTTTATTAAAAAACAAAGAAGCACTCAAATAAGTTTTTAAAGATATTTTACAAGTTTAACAAGAGAATTTATATGAAATTATTACAATATATAATATAAATTGTACATAAATATTTAGTTTTTTTTACTTTGCTTATAATTTAAAAGAAGAAAAAAATGAAACCCAAACTAGAAGTTGGGTGGTATGTTTGAAAAGCTGAAAAAATATGTATACCTTTGCTCCAGATTTTTATACTTTAAAAAGATACTCTGAAAATATACTTGAAATTTCTTAACAAGGAGGATTAGCTACAAGATTAAAATATTAATTAAAATAATTTAATTAACAATTTAAATAGTTAAAAATTAAAATAATTTAATTAATTTAAATTAAATTAAATTTTAAATTAAAATTAATTAAGGGGCCCCTGGGTGGCTCAGTTGATTAAGACCTCCAACTACTGGTTTCAGCTCAGGTCATGATCTCATGGTTTTTGAGTTTGAGTCCCACATCAGGCTCTGTGCTGATAGTGCAGAGCCTGCTTGGGATTGTCTCTCTCCCTCTCTCTCTCTGCCCCACCCCTGCTTGCTTGCTCTCTCTCAAAACTAAACATAAAAAAATAAATTACAATATTAATTGAAATATTCATAATATAGAAATAACATAAATTTTTAATAATTTAGAATATGTTAAACAAGAACTTACATATTTAGTCATTAAACTATGTGCTAAATGGACACCTCTTTTGGGGGGGGAGAATTTGTAGTTTGTGTTTTTTTTAATGGTTTCAGAAGTAGAACTTAGTGATTCATCCTTTACATATAACAGCCAGTGCTCATCCCAACAAGTGCCCTCCTTAATACCCATCACCTATTTAGCCCATCCACCTACCCAACACCCCTCCAGCAGCCCTCAGTTTGTTCTTGTATTTAAGAATCTCTTATGGTTTCCTTCCCTCTGTTTTTATCTTATTTTTCCTTCCCTTCCCCTATGTTCACCTGTTGTTTCTTAAATTTCCCATGAGTGAAATTATATGATATTTATCTTTCTCTGACTGAATTTGCTTAGCCTGATACACTCTAGTTCCACCCATGTTGTTGCAAATGGCAAGATTTCATGCTTTCTGATCACTGAGTAGTATTCTACTGTGTGTGTGTGTGTGTGTGTGTGTGTGTGTGTGTACACACACACACACACACACACACACACACACACCACATCTTCTTTATCCATTCATCAGTCAATGGACATTTGGGCTCTTTGCATAATTTGGCTGTTGTTGATAGCGCTGCTATAAACATCGAGATGCATGCGTACCTTCAAATAAGCATTTTTAGATCCTTTGGATAATTTCCTAGTCGTGCAATCGCCGGGTTGTAGGGTAGCTCTATTTTTAATTTCTTGAAGAACTTTCATACTGTTTTCCAGAGTGGTTGCACCAACTTGCATTCCCACCAGCATTGCAAAAGTGTTCCCCCTTCTCCACATCCTTGCCAACATGTTGTTTCATGAGTGAATTTTAGCTACTGAAGCTGGTGTGAGATGGTAACCACTGTGGTTATGATTTGTATTTCCCTGATGATGAGTGATGCTGAGCATCTTTTCATGTGTCAGTTAGCCATTTGGATTTCTTCTTTCAAAAAGGGTTCATGTCTTTTGCCCATTTCTTCAATGGATTATTTGTTTTTTGGGTGTTCAGTTTGATAAGTTCTTTTTAGATTTTGGATACTAACCTTTTATCTGATATGTCATTTGCAAGTATCTTGTCCCATTCCATCAGTTGCCTTTTAGTTTTGTGGACTGCTTCCTTCGCTGTGCAGAAGCTATTTATCTTGATGAGATCCCAATAGTTCATTTTTGCTTTTGTTTCCCTTACCTCTGGAGACGTATCGAGTAAGACGTTGCTACGGGCAAAGTCAAAAAGGCTGTTGCCTGTTTTCTCCTCTAAGATTTTCATGGTTTCCTGTCTTACATTTAGGTCTTTCATCCATTTTGCGTTTATTTTTGTGTATGGTGTAAGAAAGTGGTCCAGGTTCATTCTTCTGCGTGTCACTGTCCAGTTTTCCCAACACCATTTGCTGAAGAGACTTTTTTCCATTGGATATTCTTCTCTGCTTTGTGCAAGATTAGTGGGCCATACGTTGGTGGGTCCATGTCTGGGTTCTCTATTCTGTTCGATTGATCTATGGGTCTGTTTTTATGTCAGCACCATACTGTCTTGATGATTACAGCTTTGTAAATTATCACTTGAAATCTGGAAATGTAATACCTCCAGCTTCACTTTTCTGTGTCAATATTACTTTGGCTATTTGAGGTCTTTTCCGGTTCTATACACATTTTAGAATTACTTGTTCTAAGCTCTGTGAAGAAGGCTGGTGTTATTTTGATAGGGATTACACTGAATATGTACATTGCTTTGGGTATGTAGATTTGCATTTTAACAGTATTTGTTCTTCCAATCCAAGAGCATGGAATGTTTTTCCATTTCTTTGGGTCTTCTTCAATTTCTTTCATAAGCTTTCTACAGTTTTCAGCATACAGATCTTTTACCTCTTTGGTTAGGTGTATGCCTAGGTATTTTATGGGTTTTGGTGCAAATTGTAAATGGGATCTATTCCTTGGTTTCTCCTTCTGCTGCTTCATTTCTACACACCAAACACTTGTGTGTAGAAATGCAACTAAACGCGTTGATTTTATATCCTGCGACTTTACCTAATTCATGTATCAGTTCTAGCAGTTTTTTGGTGGAGTCTTTTGGGTTTACCACATACAGCATCATGTCATCTGCGAAGAGTCAAAGTTCGACTTCTTCCTTGCTGATTTGGATGCCTTTTATTTCTTTATGCTGTCTGACTGCTGAGGCTAGGAATTCCGACACTTTGGAAGAAGTAACAGTGATGAGGGTGGGACATCCCTGTCATGGTTCCTGACCTTAAGGGTAAAGTTCTCACTTTTTCCCCACTGAGGATGACATTAGCTACGGGTCTTTCATATATGCCTTTATGATCTTGAGGTATGCCGCCTCTACCCCTACTTTCTTTTAAAATACGTGTTGTTGTTGTTTTTTTAAATAAGTAAATAAATCAAATTGGGGCACCTGGGTGGCTCACTTGGTTAAACGTCTGACTTCAGCTCAGGTCATGATCTCACGGCTCCACATCAGGTTCTGTGCTGACAGCTCAGAGCCTGGAGCCTGCTTCAGATTCTGTGTCTCCCTCTCTCTCTCTCTCTCCACCCTCCCCAGCTCGTACACACACACACACTCTCTCTCTCTCAAAAATAAATAAACATTTTTTTAAATTAAAAAAAATACATAAATTATCCCAGGAGAGCACCGTAAATGCACATAATTTGGGAGTGACAAGAATTAGATTGTTTTATAAGTTACAACTCTGTAATTACACTAAAAATCATTGCTTTGTATACTTAAAATGAGGAGTCATAATGGTATACAAATTATACTTTGAAAAAATATCCTTGCATAAAAAGAGAAAGGTTGAAGATTATGAAGATATAAAGGTTGTTACAATTTTATTTGCTTTCTGGAGCACAATCATAACCAGAGGGGGGGGGGGGAAATCTACATTTTCTCTTCTCAAATAATAAAGATGAAGCCCCTCAAACATATGCTAAAAGCTGTAAGCCTAGGAGTCATCATTTTATTGCCCCTGTGGAAAACATCCCTAAATGAGAAGTATATTATTTGATAATTCTATTTCATATTGTAATTATAACATTTTTATCAAGTAGTTTCCTATATAAAATAGGGACATATGTTGAACCTACACAGCTACAAAATGAGTGAAAAAAATGACTAACAGTTAAACATGTAAAATCTGCTTCTAATAGTGCTCAAAATGAAAACCCTTATGACAATAAAGTTACAGAATAGTAAAATACCACTGAATTATCTATAAGTACAAAAACTGAAACAATAAAAGCATATTAAAGGAGACTTTTCCCCTTAATATGTTCCATATACTGAAACTCTAGATTATAATACAGTAAATTTAAAATATTGACTGAGTTACAAACATTCTCACAAAAACTCTCAGAAAATTGAACTACTCCTTCTTCCCTAACAAACCACATCCTGTCTTTCAGGCCAACCTACTGGAAACTCCTCAAGTCTGGAGTGGAGAAGACTGGGAGACGGGTAGGTTGGGGTGGGGCACACTGTCTTAATGAATCAAAGCTCCTAGATCATTTGGCATATAACAGGTTCTTATTAAATATTTCTTAAATAAGTTAGTACATCTCAGAAAAAAACATATGAAACAGAAGAATAAAATGTCTTATTCTAGAAGCTATTAATTCTAGGAGCTGACTTATCACCATCTAAATCAATATTAAAGTGGAGAAAAAAGATGAACAATCTGCCACAAAATATTAAAACTGACTGTCTTTTAGTGGTTTTCTTCTTTCATTTCACTTATATTTCAAAACGTAATAAATATCCAATTTTTAAAATGAAAAATTCCTTCAAAAGCCTTAATGGAAACTCACTTCAATTTTGCCTAACATTTACATTCATCCTTAGGAGTGGGGGTAAATGGAAAAAACAGGGAGATTTTTTTTTTAAAGCAAATTTACTGCAAAGTTCTGCCTTATTAGAACAGCATACAATACGGCTTGTTCCTACAGAAAACAATCCTTTGCTTTGCAGTCACTACCACTGAGATTCACAGAATTTGAATGCTTTCTAAATGGTTTGGTTAACAGAAGCATGCAGAATTTTTTAAAAATAAAGAGGTTCTTAAATATGATACGTATTTTTAAAAACTACAGAAAAACTGGGGCACCTGCGTGACTCAGTCAGATGAGCATCTGACTCTGGATGTGGGCTCAAGTCATGATCTCATGGTTCCATTAGTTCCAGCCCCATGTCAGACTCCGAGCTGGCAGCGTGGAGCCTGCTTGGGATTCTCCCCTCTCTATCTGTCCCTCCTATGCTCACACTCTCTCCTTCAAAATAAAATAAACTTAAAAAAAAAAAAAAACTATAGAAAAACTCCAAAGGAGGAAATGTGTACAAACAAATTAAATACAAATTAAATTTGAAGATAGACAATCTTTGACAACTTGCATATACTATAAATTTATCAGAATGAACTATGGCAATATGGAATTTCAATGCAAAATCAAAAAAAGGCATTTCACTTCTTTTCCATCTTTAAAATCAAGAATAATAAGGCAAACTCTTAGTGCTCTCACTATGTGTCAGGCACCGTTTGAAGCACTTTACATTACAAACAGGTTATAATATGTAACTAATTCTAATTCAACTCAAAAATAACCAGCATATATTCTGGATTTCAACAGAAATTAGCCAAAAGTACTACTGTAAATTACCTGTTTACAGGGTAATTTTTCCTTAAAGATAGTCTTTTCTCATAATCTAATAAGGAAATGATAATGTTTTCTTATAACATTTTAAAATGGTGCCATTTAGACAAAAGGAAAATTAAGGATACAAATATAAATGCAAACAATTACAAAAGAATACCTTGAAAGGAGAAACCTAAAGAAAACATAATTGTGTGTGTTTTACTGACACGCAATTTTTACTTATTAGAGAATGTGTAATACTCAATAAAATACACTTAAAGCTATTTCTTGAACACCAAGCTTTCTTTCAAGTAAAACTTTTATAATACAGTAGATGACTTTAGGAGGTCTAGAAGAATGAAGGATTGTTAAACAGGAGACAGACGTGGGTCAGATGGCAAAGTTTTAAGAATGCCATTGTTAATGGTAACAGGATAACAACGAAACATCTGAAAATAGGGGAGCTCTTCAGAAATACATAAGCCACAGCTGAACTCCTACCTCTTGGCAGGTAATGCCTTAAACCACATGCACCAAGTTTAAGACCATGAGGGCCTAACACTGATTCACACAAGGAGTGCCTCACAGAAGCAGTTTTTCCTATCAAACAAAATTTCAGAGGAAAAGGCATTGAGGTCCAACTAAAAAGAAATACTTTTTTAATGAAGTAATCCATTTTTTGAATTTGCATCTCAATAGGACTTTTCATTCTATTCTATTAATTGTGTGGAAAGAATACAAAATCATCACAATACAAAGAAAGATCAGCATAATTAAAAGACACAGTGAAATCATATATCTTAGTTTAATTCAGTCTCGACTGAAGGCCCATTAAGCATCCAGAACGAATACAGACCCTGGGAATACAAGGATGATCAATAAAAGGTCTTTGGCCTCAAGGAGACGACAATCTACCGGTCTTAAAAATGTTTTAAGAACTAACTATACCAGGGGTGCCTGGGTGGCTCAGCTGCTTGAGCCTCCGACTCTTGGTTTCGGTTCAGGTTAAGAACATGGTTCATGGGTTCAAGCCCCGTGTCAGGCTCTGTGATGACTGTGTGGAGCCTGCTTGAGATTCTGTCTCTCCCTTTCTCTTCACCCCCTCCCTGATGCTTCTCTGTCTCTGTCTCTCTCTCTCTCCATATATATATATGTATATGTATATGTGTATATATATATATATATATATATATATACACATATACATATACATATATATATATACATATATGTATATGTATATGTATATATATATTTATTTTAAAAAAAGAAAGAGCTAACTATACCAGATGTTACTCTCCTGAATATTAGTGACAGGCTCCACATCCCACGAATATCACAGGGCCTGACCACTAAGGCAGTTGAACTGAATTAGAGCCTAGATGGAAGTGGCAAGAAAAGGCACAAAGCATACAGGTGGGGGCCAGCTGACTTTCCTTCTTACAAGCTTATCCTTCTCAAATTCCAGGGCTGAAAAAAACAGGAAGATGGATAGATACTGAAGTTCTGTGGATACCCGCCCCCAGACACAGCTGCAGAAGCAACTCCTTATTTCAAGAAGGTTCTTCTCGGGGGACCAGTTCTGTGGTACCCCTTGATAAGAAGAATCATAATCTGAATCAGAGGAAGGATAACCAGCCTCTTTCAGCTACTAGTTTAATAACAAGGAGGAGAACTGGTTTGGCCTGCACATCTGCAATTACCTCTGTACTAGGTAAAAAAGAAACTGGGTCATTAGCACTGAAGGGTTTAGTAACTCCATTCAACTTTGATCCAAAAAATATGAGAATTCACAAACAAGTAACATTGAAAACAGTTTACAGAAAGAGGAAAAGGGGACAGGTAGGGACAAGAGATATACACATTAGCTGGTGTGTGTATATATACCCGTATGTATATACCATATACATATATACCAAAGTCATAATTATCTATGTGAGAATAATACTGTCAATTGCCAAAAATTCAAAACCCTTTAAGACATATTGCTGTGATACAGACAGGATGAAATATCCATTTTTTACTTGTATAAGCTACAAAGCTGGGCTGAACATGCAAAACTAACCAAGAATTTGTTTTGTTTTGAATGTTTATTTTGAAAGACAGAGAGAGAGAGAGAGAGAAGGCACATGCATGAGCAGAGGGTGAGGGATGCAGACAGACAGAAGAAAGAATCCCAAGCAGGCTCAGTGCTGTCATCAGTCAGTGAGGAGCCTGCATGGGACTTGATCCCAGCAACTGTGAGATCGTGACCTGAGCTGAAACCAAGAGTAGGACACTCAACCAACTGAGCCACCCAGGTGCCCCTGTATTATTTTTTTAATGAGGAAAATATTCAGTGGAACCCTATTTCAAATGATCTTTTGAGTGTAAATGATTTTTAAAAATCAGTGATAGTGTAATAAATGCACAGCTATATAACATGTCAATCAATGTAAAAATTCATTCCCAACTAAGAGAAAAATAAACCCAAAAAAGAGGGACATAAACACAGTGGTGCTTGAGACAAAGACCAGTTAGGAGGTTCCTGCGACAGGGTGGAAGTAAACAGGGCATGGGGGACTAAACCAGGCTAGAAGGAGTAGAAATTAGGAGATAGAAGCAAGGATGAGAAGTGTTGAAGAAGAACAGATGATGAAGCTTTGGCAATTGAATGTGAGTGCTGACAGAAGTCAAAGAGAACAGCAGGGTCTGCTAGTGAAGAGGGAACACAGAGTGTGATGTCTGTGCTATAGTCTGCCTTTCCCATTAACAGGATCTGTGACCCAGAGGTCTATGTTTCCTGACCTATAAAGCAAGCCTATTAGATTCTAAGATCTCTCAAGTCCCTGCCCATATTACAGTTTTAGCACCCTAAGGTTCCAAGATATTAAGTTTGGATGGCTGAGAGAGCTCTACTACAAGAGACAAACAGGGAAGTTAAGAGGATGCTATGCAAATAGAAGGCATTCCAACCTATCAGTGGGACCACAGATGCTTCAAAAAATGAGTTTAAAATTGACTGAAGACTATTTTAATGGTGTTCTGGGTTGCAACAAGGTTAGTGTAAAGAGAAAAAGCTATAAAGTCAAACAGTCTTGTTTGAATCCAGATCTGCCAAATGACCTTGAGCAAGTCACTCAGTGTCTCTCGACCTCAATACTGAAGCCATCAAAGAGAAGCACTAACTGGGAAGATGAGAGATAGAAGAGCTGGGTATCACATTTGGCTGCCAGTGGGTATTCAATGAATGGTAGCTTCCCTACAGGTGGTTCTACAGTCAACCTTATTTCAAGGTTTTTTAATCTAGCTACTTTACCTCACTGCTGCTGTCTTTAAGATATTTTTTTAAGGAGAAAAGATTTTATTAAAATAATCTGTGGCATTTGCTAATTTCTGTAATACTGGACATTCCAATAACACTTATGGGACTCACAAAGTTGTTGGTCAACAAACACATGTTTTCTTCAAAAACCCATCTGAAATTTCTCTCGCTGGCCCAGACAGGTCCTCTAGCTCCTGATCCATATGTTCAACTACTCTCTCAGCATCTCCACTTGACTATCACACAGGCAACTCACTTAAACTCAGTAACTCTTGTGATCTAGTGTTTCAACCTTCAAAGCCCATCCTCCCGAGTTCCCTATCTTGGTGAACATGGACACTATATATCCAGGTGACTGTGTTAGGGACCCATGGGTTGTACTTGGCACCATCACTGCATTCACAAGCTAGGAGCCAATCCTATCCTGTCAATTTGCTCTCCTAAATATCTCCCCAACCTGCCTATCTCCTTCCATTGCAACCCTAGTCCAAACTACCATTACCTTTCACCTGAACAAGGTGCTCTCTCTCTCTCAAAAATAAACATTAAAAAAAACCAACCAACCAAACAAACAAACAAACAGAAGAGAACAAGCAAAGTTTGGATTCATGGTAAGGAACCAGGGACAGCTACAGCATCTGTGTTATGGGCCAGTGGATGTGCAGGCACTGTGAAGCAGAAACAGAGTTTGCTCCTTCTTGCTATTCTTGCCACCTCACTTGGTAAGGAGTCAGTGCCAGCATGTCCAAGAGTGAGAAAGGGGAACATGAGAAATTCCCACACAGAATGTCTTTATGAATATAGGGACAAACGCACAGAAACCACTGAGCAAAATGGAGGCCTGGGGAAGGAGACCCCTGGTGGGGCTAACTTGTTTACGGAGTCTGAACCAGCATGATAACAATCCCAAGTGAGTAAGTACTAGAGACAGTGGTCCCATCTTTGGAGAATCCTAGGCTCCATGTGATATCTCAATGTTTTCTAAGCACTTCAACCATTCTGTAAGTGATAACAGCCAAACCTCTTTCCCTGTGACACAGATTTTCTAATCATACCATTTCACTTATCAAGCCAAGTACACATGATGTGAACATAGGAAGAGCTTTCTTTTTACAGGAGGTCAGTAGAAAACTCAAACAGCCTTGAAGGTCTCAAATACATTAAGAATGAGATTTCCAGATTTCCAAGCCAAAGAGGAACTTAGGGACAACAGACTCTCCTACATCCTTAAAGAAAGAATAAACCATTTTTGTTTGTTTTCATTTAAATATAATCAATTAAATAACATTCACAAAAAGTCTCCTCTACACCAGGACACTTAAATAAAACCACAACAAAATTTTGCCAAACACCGTCTATCCCACCTAAAGAATTTACGTGAGCTAATAAAATGTTGTTCAAGGTATGTATTGACTTTGAAAAGGAGTAAGTGCTTTTCCTAAACAATGGTTTTTTAAGAATACTTAGATATGCTAGGGGTCCTAGGCCTGACCTATTGTCATGTTTCACAGAGCTGTTTTTTGTCACTCAATTATATAAACAGTATTTCTCACAGTGCATGTTACAGTTTGAAGAGGAACTAAAAATAGAATTTTCACTAGAAACGTGTAAAATAAAAAGAATCTTTCCAACAAGAGAAGAATAATGGCTGAATTACTTTTCTGGGAGTTGCAAAATGGTTGAACCACTTTGGCTAAGAGTTTGGCAGCATCTATGAAGCTAAATCTGTATTTTACCCTATGACACAGCAGTTCTCCCCCTATGTATATACCCAAGAGAAATGAGTACCTAAACTCACAAGAGTCACGTTCTAGAGTGTTCGTGACAGCTCTATTCATGATACCAAAACCTGCTGACAACCCAAATATCTACCAACAGAACAAGTGGCATACAAATGGTGGTATATACTGTAAAAAATAAAAATAAAAATAAAAATAAAAATTATTATACATAGAACATGCCTGAATCTCAACAAAGGAAGGCTGACACAAAACACACAGCATGTGATTCTATTCACACGAAGGCCAGGAACAGATAAAACATCTTTAATGAGGAAAGTCGCAACAGTGGTTAACTCTAGGGGAGAGAGGATGTAAACACGAAATGGGAAGACCCCAAGAGCTTCTGGGTGAGGAATAAGTTTTTTATCTTCACCTGGGTGGTGGTTATGGAGACACATACTATGCGCAACACACTGAGCTATACATTGAAGACCTATCCACTTGAAAATATATAAATTATGCCTCGGGAAAATAAACCAATACAGGCCTTTTCCTAAAAGCAAAGGAAGAAATAATGATGGAAGGGGATACAAAGTGTCTACATAATAATATAAAACTTCCATATGGAACACAAAAGACAAAAGCCTTGGAGAAAAATAAAAGACAACCGACATAGCTGGGCATATATTTACAATGTACATGACCAAAGATTGATATCCCAAATATGTACCTCACAATTTATTTTTTTATTTTTTTTTATTTTTTGAGACAGAGAGAGACAGAACATGAACGGGGGAGGGTCAGAGAGAGGGAGACACAGAATCTGAAACAGGCTCCAGGCTCTGAGCTGTCAGCACAGAGCCCGATGCGGGGCTCGAACTCACGGACCGCGAGATCATGACCTGAGCTAAAGTCGGACGCTTAACCAACTGAGCCACCCAGGCACCGCTGTACTTCACAATTTAAGTACATCTAAGTACATCTGAGTACACAGAAGATTAAGTACATCTCAAACATAAAATTAACAAAGGATGTCGACCAGAAACTCTCAAAAGAAACACTAGCAGTAATCTCAAGCTAAGTAAGTGCGCCAGGTGAACGTGTCCTGCAACGAGGCCCCCCATCAATCAGTCAGAAGCCCACCAGGTATTCTACATGCGTTCAGTCACTTCCTCAAAACAAGGTGCAGAAATACAATACTTCCGCTTTATTTTCCAGCACTCTCCTAGTGGCAGATGGCACTTTCCTGGTATAATTACCAAACCGAGAAAGGATTTCTATCTTTCCTCCACTAGCCACAGGCAACCTTGGCCTGGAATACAGGTGAGTTTTGTGCTTGTTCTCCTGATCAACACCTCGAACTCACGTAGGGTCCAAAGCACAGACAGGCTTTTCTGGGTACTCCTGCTCCATCCTGGGATTCTACGCCACAAGGGGACTCTGTCAGGTCTTCGACCTCACCCCCAAAATCCTTCTTGCAGAGTAACGTAAGAAATGAGCTAAATGGGTGCAGATACTCCTGGTCCTTGAGACTTGAAGGAATTTTAAGCTCTCACAACAGACCACACTGAGCCTTCCAAAGGATGTTAGTATTTCAGGTATGTCCTTGTTACACCCTCTTTGGCTACACCTCTTCCCATTTACCAAAGGTGAAAACAGTTGTGTGCCCTGTCTCTTCTTGGAGACAAGGGCTTGTGACCCTCCGTAATTCAGTTTCCTTGGGTGCCTTGCAATCTCAGCTCTACGATGGGCTCAAGAAAAAGTACTGTTATTTTATATATTATCTCCTTGTGACACTATACATCCCGAAGAAAATCCTGTCACTTCATTTCAGAAAATATTGTGAAATAAACAAACACAGAAAGAGACTCATAAAAACAGAGAGCAAACTGATGGATGCCAGAGGGTGGGGGTGGGAGGGGGGTACAGAAATAGGTGAAAGGGATTAAGAGGTACAAACTTCCCCATAAGTCACTGGGATGGACAGTACAGCAAAAAGGAAATGTAATCAATAATACTGTAATGACTCTATATGCTGTATGCTAACAGTAACTACACTTATCACAGTAAGCATAGCATAAGGTACAGAATTGTTGAATCACTGTTGTACCCCTGAAATTAATTTAACACTGGATATCATCAACTACACTTTAATTTTTAAAAAAGAAAGAAAACATGATGCTATGAATGGAAATGAAAACACAACATATCCTAATTTGGGAGATTCAGCTAATCTGGCTCTTAGAGGAAAATATATAAATTTAAATGCTTACATGAGGGAAAAAAAATACCTAAGCTTCTAACTTATAAAACTGGAAAGAGAACAGCAAAATAAACCAAAGTAATAGGAGAAAGGAAATAATAAAAATAAAAGCAGAAAGCAAGGACACAGAAATAACAAAATTGAATAAAATCAATTTTAAAAAATTGATTTCTTTGAGGGTGCCTAGGTGGCTCAGTTGGTTGAGTGTCCAACTCTTGGTTTCAGCTCAGGTCATGATCTCACGGTTCGTGGGTTCAAGCCCCACATCGGGCTTCCCGCTAAGAGGAGCCTGCTTGGGATTCTCTCTCTCTCTGCCCCTCCCCTGCTTGCTCGCTCTGGCTCTTTGAATAGGATCAATAAATTTACAAATCTTCAGTTATACTGACCAAGAAGAAAAAAGACACGAATTACCAATACTGGGAATGAAGGAGGCATCACAGTAAAAGGACAAGACAAACTTAGA
Organism: Felis catus; assembly: GCF_018350175.1. NCBI lineage: Eukaryota > Metazoa > Chordata > Mammalia > Carnivora > Felidae > Felis > Felis catus. The sequence goes on along the minus strand of NC_058369.1, from coordinate 33,695,060 downwards.
TGAAATGGACAAATTCCTTGAAAAGCTGGCACAAAAGTAAAGCTGACACAAAACAGAATACCTTAACAGCTCTGTATCTGTCCAACATAGTACATTTATTAAAAGCCTTCTACAAAGAAAACCTAGTAGGCCCAGATGGTTTCACTGTTCAATTCTACCAAACAATAAGGAGGAATACCAATGTTACATCCACACTTTTAGAAAGTAAAAGAGAGTATTTCCTAACACATTTTAAGAGGCTTGAATTACCTTGACACCAAAACCAAAGATATTTCAAGATAAATCTACAGATCAATATTCCTCATGAAGGAATCCTTAACAAAGTATTAGTAAGGTGAATCCAGAAATACATAAAAATGATAATAATGCAACATAAGTGAGCTCTATTCCAGGAATACAAGGTTGTTTTACCATTCTAAAATCAATATAATTTGCTACTTTAATAGAATAAAGAAGAAAAGTCATGATCATCTCAAGGGATTCAGGGAAAGCTTTTGAAAAATTAAACACCAGTTATAAAACAAAAACAAAAACAAACTAGCAATAGGAGGCAACTTTTCCAACCTGTGGCAGAGCAGCTATAAACAGCGTAGAGCTGACACCCTACTCACTGGCAAAAGACAGCATGCTTCCCCCTGCCTGAGACTGGGGAAACAGCAAGGGGGTCCACGGCTGCCACTTCTATCTAACATTTTATTCCAAGGTCTAGCCAGTACGTAAGGTAAGGAAACAAGAAGAATGCATATTGGAACAGGTGAGTAAAAAAGTAAGACGACTGACAGGACCAAGTGTTGGCAAGGAGACGGAGCAAATGTGACTCTCAGCCGGAGATGGGAGAAATGTAATACGGTACAAGCCCTCTGGAAAACGATTTGGCAGTTTCTTTAAAAGTTAAAATACATATCATATGGCCCGTCTATTCCACTTGCAGGTATCTGCCCAAAATAAGTTAAAACAAATACCCACACAAAGACATGCATAAGAATGCTCCAGGTGATCATTTTTTAATAGTCCCAAACTGACAAACCACATGTCGATCTACAGGAGAACAGATAAACTCATCATGATGTATTTACACAACTGAATACCATGCAACAAAAAAGAACGAACCCCGATACATGCTGCAACATGGATGAACTTCAAAAACATTCTGCGAAGCAAAGGAAGCTAGATGCCAGAGTCCATACTGCATGGTTTCATTTATTTTAAGATCTTTAAAACGTACACTGGCTCTAAAGTGCTGGGGAGCTGATTAGCAGCAGTTGCACAGCGCTGAGGCTGAGGATGGAGATTCGACTGAAAAGGACACAAAGGCACTTTTCTGGGGTGAGGAAAGCGTTCTACATCAGGGACGGGCTAACTACAATGTGCAGGCTGGCTGCCTCTTTTGGTAAATCAACTTTTACTGGAACACAGCCGTGCCCATTAATTATGTGTTGTCTCTGACTGCTTTTACGCTATAAGGGCAGAGTTGAGTGGTTGCAACACAGATTTTATGGCCCACAAAGTCTAAGATATTTATTATCTAACGCTTTACACAAAAAATTTGCTGCCACCTGCTCCTTATCTCTACCTTACTTGGGATGATAGGTTACAAGGTTATAGGAGTATGTCAAAACATACTCAACTGTGTGCTTAAAATGGACATATTATAGGCAAATGGTGGCTCTATAAAAGTGACCTGAAAGGAACAACTGCTTTGAAGAGACTGAATCATTAGGTAAAAATAAAGTATTAGTCCCAGAATTTACCAAAAAAAGATACAAAATGTAAAGCAAAAGAAACAAAACTGAGCTATAAACGAACTTCAAAAACTGAAAACATCTTTTTAAATATAATGCATTATTTATTTTTAGATCAGAATATCATTTTCATTACAGTAAAGCAGATTGGAAAATTAGTTGTAGATATGCCAAAAACTTGTTAAAGGCAAGAGCCTCAATTCCGGGGGCCTTGTGTTAATTCTCTTTGTCCTGCCCCCCTTCTGTGCCCCTCACTCCCAGCTCATGGCCCATCTAAAGGAACAGACACACTTACACGGACTCTACTTCCTGCTGTTCCACCAGAGGGGGGAGAAAGAAGGAACCTCCACTCACACCTGATCCTGATGCTTAAAGCAGCTACTAGTGTCAATGGCTACTTAGAAAGCTTCATTTATCAAAAGGAACTTTTGTAAAGAAGTGCATTTTATAATATGAAATTGTACCTGAAATGGTCATTTTTATGCAATATAAATCACAATAATTAAAAATCAAGAAGGTAAAAAAAGAGCTCAGGAGGAAATTTACTCCCATCCCATGTAACCATAAAACTTGACTAGAAATATACTATGAAAAACTTGCAGAAAATTTCTTACTAAAAAATGTGTAACTTTCTATCATCAACAGACAGTCCAAATAATTGATGCATGGGATGAAAAATTTCAAATACTAACTGATAAATTACTTCACACTAAGAACTGGGCTGTAAACTGACTTAGAAGTTAAAGTCATGGTATACATATAAAACTTCCAATTCTAATGCAACATTCATTTGCCCGTGCTTTTTTGTTATTAAAACCACATGTTGGCACTGAACCATTTTATGGTTCATTTGAGACAAACATGCAGAAAATTGTGGGAAACAAACAGAGCCCTACAAGTCTGTTAAAGGCAAGACACTCAACTTCAACACAAGATCAGTTAGGAGGCTTTGTGAAGCCTAAGCTAAAAAGCCCATCCATGAGTGAAAACAGGTTTGTCTTAATAAGGAAACTCTACTGCAGCTGTAGTGAAAGCGAGGCTGAAGCCACTGTCCAAGTTAATCATTTTTAACCCAGAAAGCGGAAAACACAGAGCCCAGTATTTAATGAGAGAATGCGTGCCAGAAATTTGAATGATGTCTTCACCTAGTCGTGTATTCAAATTCTGCCGGGTAAAAACGTCCTTTAAAAAACAAACAAACAAAAAATCTAAAGCATGTTATCGAACTAGTAAAATCATACTAATAAAAAGAACTTCCTTAAAAGATACTTTGCCGTATACTAAAGACGAAAACAGGGGTGCCTGGGTGGCTCAGTCGGTTAAGCGTCAGATTTTTTATTTCAGCTCAGGTCATGATCCCAGGGTCGCGGGATCGAGCCCCGTGTCAGTGCAGAGCCTGCCTGGGATTCTCTCTATCCCCGCCTCTGCCTCTCTCCACCACTCATGCTCTAAACTAAAAATTAAAAAAAAATAAAACACAATCATCTCGGGATCCGCTTCCTCATATAACTCCTTTCAAAATTCATTTCAGACAGCCACGTGTATTTTAACGCAAGTTCCTCCTGATAATTCTGAACTCTAAACAGCATACCACTGCTAAAATAAGGCAAAGTTGGTTGAGCGTCCAACTTCGGCTCAGGTCATGATCTCACAATTCATGCGTTGGAGCCTCGCGTCAAGGCTTTGTGCTGACAGCTCGGAGACTTCTTCAGGTTTTCTGTCTCCCTCTCTCTCTGCCTCTCCCCCACTTGTTCTGTCCCAAAAGTAAATAAACATTCAAAAAACTTTTTTTTAAATAAGGCAAAAGGCAATGAGGTAAAGGAATCTAAGAAAGCTAAGCAACAAGGAAGTATAATAAAACCCCACAAGGAATAATTTAAAAAAACTTAAACCCATATTTTGTCATGCTTTCCACTACCCCCTCAGTCAAATATTCCCGGTAATCTCTACAGACCTGTGCTGGGCATACAATTCAAATGAAGAAAGCTTTAAAGAGCCTCGACAATTTGTTAGGCATTATAATAGGTAAACAAGTCAAAGAGATACAAATCCTTACAGTAAAGGGCTTCCCAAACTGGAAGGGATACCCCACAAACTATGAGAATTCACAGCAGAGCACTCTGGAAACCCAGAGCCAGCAGTGGCTGGGTTGAGAAGGCAAGTCTTCGCAGGAGATACACAGACTCTTTACATGCTATCAAGGACAGGGGGAGTGACACAATGTAGCATGCATCATAATCATCTGCAGGCCTTGTTAAAGCACATTCTCTGAGCCCTATTGCCAGGTTTCTGATTTAGGCAGGGCCTGGGAATTTGCGTTTATATCCAATTCCCAAGAGATGCTGATCGTCAGTGGACCACACTTTGAGAACCACTGGTATAAGCAGATGTACCTGGTCTGTTTACCGATTCCCAACTAGTTCCCTGTGGTTGGAATACAGTTTGCATTAATGTGTAATGAATTCCTTTTTCTCCACAAAGAATGTTTACATTTCATTAGTTTCCTTTTCTTTTCCTTTTTAGTTCGGCTAAAAACACTTTAAAGATCTTGACAACTGGAATAAAAATGAGATCTAACAAATTTTTTGATTACGTAAAATATTTTAGAATACAATTTCTTTAAAATATTTAAATTTAGGGTATTTTTTTTAATGTTTATTTTTGAGAGAGAGAGAGAGAGAGAGACAGAGCATGAGTGGGGGAGGGGCAGAGAGAGAGAAAGATACAGGATCCGAAGCAGGTTCCAGGCTCTGAGCTGTCAGCACAGAGCCCGACATAGGGCTCAAACTCACAAGCCACAAGATCATGACCTGAGCTGAAGTCTATGCTCAACCGACTGAGCCACCCAGGCGCCCCTCAAGGTATTTTTAAACAAAGTTTCAAACTGTCGTAAATAAATTATCATAAATTTACTTCAAAACACTCAAGTGGCTTAAACCACTTCATACTTACCAGGATGCGTATAATCAAAAATGGAAAATAGTAAGTGTTGCAGAGAAATAGAAGCCCTCATGTGTTGAGAATATAAAATGATGCACCCACTGTGGAAAGCTGGCAGTTGATCAAAAAGCTAAACAGAATTACTAACATCACCCAATAATTCCACTCTTAGGTATAAACCCAAAAGAAGAGAAAGCAGGGACTCAGAAACTTGTACACCAATGTTCACTGCATGTTCCATTTACATGTTTGTGTTCCCTCAAGATTCCTATGTTGGAATCCTAACGCCCAACGTGATGGTGTTAGAAGGTGGGGCCTATGGAAGGTGATGAGGTAGGGAGAATGGGGCCCTCATGAATGGGATTAGTGCTCTTATAAGAGTCAGCCCACAGTACTCCCTACCCCTTCTTCCAGGTGAGGATAAGAAGTCTGCTACCCAGAAGGAAGCTCTCACCTGACCAGGCTGGTACTCTGCTCTGGGATTTCCAGCCTCCAGAGCTGCGAGCAATACATTTCTGCTGCTGACGAGCCACCAGCCTGTGATATTTGTTACGACAGCCCTAATGGACTAAGACACGGCAGCATTGTTCGCACCAGCCAAAAGGTGGAAGCAGGTTCATTAACAGGGAAAGGGATGAACAAAATATGCTAACCCATAAAATGGCATATTATTCAGCCTCAAAAAGAAGTTTTGAGGGGCGCTTGGGCGGCTCGGTTGAGTGTCCGACTTCGGCTCAGGTCACGATCTTGCGGTTTGTGAGTTTGAGCCCTGCGTTGAGGTCTGTGCTGACAGCTCGGAGCGTGGAGCCTGCTTCGGATTCTGTATTTCCCTCTCTCTCTGCCCCTTCCCCACTCACACTCTGTCTCTCTCTATCTCTCAAAAATGAATAAACGTCTAAAAAAAATTTTTTTTTAAAGTTTTGATATACAAACCACATCTGAATAAAGCTTGAAAACACTGTGTTTAGTGAAATAAATCAAACACGTAAGACAAATATTTTATAAGGAACTTATGTGAGATATCTAAGATAAGCAAATACATAGACACAAAAAGTAGACTGGAGCTTCCTAAGGATTAGGGGTGGGTGGGGGGCACCTAAGTGGCTCAGTTGGTTGAGCATCTGACTTCAGCTCAGGTCATGATCTCCCTTGTCCGTGAGTTCAAGCCCCACGGCTGGGCTCTGTGCTGACAGCTCGGAGCCTGGAGCCTGTTCAGATTCTGTGTCTCCTTCTGTCTCTACCACTCCCCCACTCATGCTCTCTCTGTCAAAAATAAACAAACATTAAAAAAAAAAAAATTAAAGATTGGGGGAGGGAATGAGGAGTTATTGCTTAATGGTCATAGAGTTCATGTTTGGGATGATGACAAAGTTTTGGAAATAGACAGGAGTAACGGTTGCATAACACTGTGAAAGTAATTTATGCTACTGAATTGTACACTTAAAAATGGTTACAATGGCCAAGTTTGTTATATATATACTTTTTACTACCAAAAAAAAAGTTCAAAGGTCAATTACTGTCCTAAAAACCCAATGGAAATTAAATTGCTGGCATCAGTACTTTGATTTCAGTTTAGCTGAGCACTTAAGTTATAAAGACATGCCATTACTGGCTTCATTTTGTCTACAGTACTTACATGCTAAGAAAACTTACTTATGGAAAACCAGACACCAGTTTTCATGAAATTTAGTCAAGTAAGCTGCGAAAGACAGTAACAGTTACTAAGAACTAGCTCACAAATCGGAGGCCAGGAAGGTACAAGAATGCCGTTGACTCTCGTTTCATTTAAAAATTACCTAATTTCAGGGGCTGAGCCTTGGGTGGCTCAGTCGGTTAACTGTCTGACTTTGGCTCAGGTCATGATCTCACGGTTCGTGAGTTCAAGATGCCTGTCATGCTCTGTACTGACAGCTCAGAGCCTGGAGCCTGCTTTGGATTCTGTGTTTCCCTCTCTCTGCCCCTCCCCCATTCATTCTCTCTCTCTCTCTCTCTCCCTCTCTCTAATAAATCAAAAAACATTTTAAAAAAATTATCTAATTTCGTTTTCCCAAAATCCTATGAAAAATGAACTGCCTAGTGAAAACACATAAAGTGTTTCGATAAATATGCAGCAGGATGTGTTATGTATCAGAATGTTATCTGTGACCGTAATTTTTACTTGCTTAGCCATAAGACAAATTTGCAGTTGTATATAGTCTCACTTGCTTCTGGCATCCCTCACTTGTTTCTTTCACTACTTTTGGTACTTAAAAAAAAAAAAAGATAAATAATTTCATTAGATTCAAATTGATGTAATATGGCTTCTGCTATATAGGAAATTTCTAATAAGCTGTATACTTAATACACGCTCGTACTTCACTAACTTTGATTCTACAACTTCTGTTTAAATGATATTCTGTGAGCTCCTTGAGCATGGCTGTGACTCTGCCTTCTTATATTCACAGCCTTTGGTGTAAGATAATATATCTGTATTGTGTGAAAGTTTATAAGTATGTAGAGTGTGCATCACAACGGGTGGGGAATGGTGAGGATCACTGGAATTTATGAATCTAAATATCCTAACCTTAAGCTATAAACTTGGTGTCTGTTAACATCATCTTAAAATCCTAACCAGGACTCCCTGTTGTTATACCACTGGCTAAATTATTCAGTCACATTACTCTCAGAGAACCATCCGAGGAGAAAAATACTCAGATCTACCTGAGAAAAAAGCTATGTTCTCCTCTGTCTGTAAATTACAGCAATACAGTTAATAATGGAAAAGAACTCCATCTCCCATATCTAGACACTGCTTCTCCAAACTTCTCACATTCATGAGAACCCAAGAAACTTAACAAGCTTGTGAATTATTATTCTGGGGGAAGGGGATAAAGATCATTTGGGAATAGCTTTGGCTTTTGACAGCTGCAAGGGTAAAATTTACGTCTCAGAATATTGTTAGTTGCTTAATAAAAAATTCCAGGATTCTAACAACTGACACCACTGTTAACAAAAACAAGATGTACTTTATAGGGTTGCCTGGGTGGCTCAGCCAGTTAGGTGTCCAACTTCAACTCAGGTCATGATCTTGCAGTTCCTGAGTTCGAGTCTCACGCTCGGCTCTGTGCCAACAGCTCAGGGCCTGGAGCCTGGTTCACATTCCGTGTCTCCCTCTCTCTCTGCCTGTCCTCTGCTCTCTCCTCTCTCTCTCTCTCTGTGCGTCCTCTGCTCACACTCTGTCTCTCTCTCTCTGTCAAAAATAAACATTTTTTAAAAATTTAAAAACAAAAACAAGATACACTTTTTAGTGACAAAACCTCTCAAGTTTAACATGGAGTAAAATGTTGGTGAGTCTACCAGGTCTTTTTAACTCAAAAAAATCCTAATACATGTCATGATCAACTTCCTGATCCTAATGTATCAAGAGAGCCAGGAGGAAAGAAATCTGCCAATGGCCATGTGAGCTTGGGAGACGCCCCACGGCGTCAGATGAGATCACAGCCCTAGCTGACACCTTGACTGCTGCTCTGTGAGATCCTAAGGAGAGAACCCAGCCACACTGCCAGGATGCTCTAAGGAATGGTTAAGTGTGTGTTGTTTTAAGCCACTAAGTTTGAGCTGATTTATTATAGCTATAGAAAACCAACACAGTCCTCTAAAGCACCTCCAATGTTCCCCCAAGTCATTTTGATGGGACGTGACCTCTTACTGAAGTCCTTTATTTTAAAAGAGTCAAAACTGGGGGATATTCTGGCTCAATGATCTTGACTATTAATGTCTGACCTCAGATGAGGGAATAGCTAAAATATATACATACACACATATACACTTCAGGTGTTAGAAATCTTATAGTTTTTTCTGACTTGCAGTCTAAATTTTATCCAGAAGGCATCTTGATCACTATCTGATACAACCACCTCATTTACAGACTAGCTACATAAAGCGAGGGCATGGACTTCCCCAGGCTCACTGAGCTCCTGAGCAGGGGAGAAGGGCGAGAGCCCCGATCTTCAACACACAAAGGTATTCCCTCAGAAGTCTATCAGGTGGCCTCCTGTTAAAGATTAGTCATGGGCCTGACTGTAGAGGGTGGAGAGACCAAGAATTATCTCCTCTCTCTATTACATTTAAATGCCTGCAGAATAAACACTGCATGCTTTAGAAAGATTTTAAAGCAGACACTAGAAGACTCAAAGACTAAAAGCAGCACCAGAGATGTCAAAGGTAACCAGAGAACAGTAACTGCTGGGTTATAATAATGTCTCCTGTATCTTTAAAGCAGTGGTTCTCAAACACAAACAATTCTGCCCCCAGGGGACATATGGTTGTCACTACTAGGGGATGAGTGGAGGTGCTTCTGGTATCTAGTGGGTGGAGGCCAGGGATGCTGCTAAACCTCCTGTACTGCACAGAACAGCCCCTGCAGCAAATAATTTATGAGGCTCAAAATGTCAACTGTGCACAGGCTGAGAAGGCCTGTTTTAAGGCATCACAGTTGTTCCTTTTACTCCTGTTGACCCCGTGGCACTGTGACTTATATCAACTGTGCCCCCTTACACACTCAGGGCAAAATTCTTCCATATCCCAATTTTCTGTGGCTTGGCCCTCAGTCACTTTTTCTTTGGCTTGAGCTTAAACACATGCTGTATTTCTCATCTGTTTTTTTCAGCAAGTTGTACCCTGTTCAAGCACAGACCCACCTGCACAGCACAACGTTCCTTCCATCTGACAGACAAAATCAAAATACTATCGCATACACCTGATTTTAACAAATTCATATTTTACGCACTGATCAAAATTTGGCAACCTATACCAGTGAAGGGTCAGGGAAACGTGAGTGTGTCTATAGTACCGGCAGCAAATAAATATTATGCAGCCAAAGCAAATGATACAAATGGCTGCAGTGAGGAAAAGTGTCAGAGATACCAGGGAGGGGTAAAGGTTCTGGTGACCTGGGGGCACAGCTTCTGCCTAAGGACGCGGCTGCTACTGGGCTCAAGCCAAGTGTTGCCACCGTGTCGGTATGTAGACTAGATGCTGCCAGATATTCTGATTTTTCCGAGAAAAGTTGGATATCTAGAATTGTGTTTAAAACCAATTTTAAGATGTTGGCTTATAGTTTAAAAAAAAACTTCATGGCTCCAACATTTTGGACCACCTCTTTGAAATTTATGGTCTAGAAATTATAACGAGGGCAACTGAAGAGGCTCCAAAAAGATCAAATCCAGGGTATACTCAGTACATCACATGGACTACTAGCCACACTCAGGATGAAGCTCAATGATAACGGGCTGGGAAGAGGCCCGTAAGTTTCAGGACGGCCCTAATAATGATGACAACATCACGAGGACAGCAGTAACAAAAACATCACAACAACTCTATAGGGTGTATTTCAGACACTCTCCTAAGCACCTTAAAGGTACAAACACGTAATCTCAACAATCAATGAGGGGGTATTATTATTACCCTCATCTTGGCAGATGGAGAAAATGAGGTGAGATTAAATAACGTGCCGAAGGACACAGAAGTGGTAGGCACTGGAGCTGAGAGCTGAACCCAGACAGGCGACCTGCAGAGGCCACGCTCTCACCCATCTCCTCTATCGGGATTCCCGTGTTTATGTCTGTAGGCACTAAACACTGTATCTGTCACCATCTGTACCTGTAGATAAATAGATTTCATCAATCTAAGTGCTTAATGGCAACACTTAGATAAGGCCAAAACAATGCGCAGTGTACTGTCTAAACACGTATGGAAGGAGAAGCACTTTTTCTAAAAATGAAAATGTTAAACCCTACCCTCTAGAGATTACGTAGGTCTAGCAAGACTGAGTCCTTGTTAGTTGGAAGCTGTACTTTCCTAATGACAGTGTGGGCTTCCGTTTACTTAAGAATACGAACAAACACATGTACATGTCCCACTCTCCGGCACTCAAATCAAAAGGCGTGTGAGAAGTGGCCACGCTCTCTGACCAGACTGAGAACTATGGCAGACAACTCTAAAACCCACCGAAGATTTATGCAGCGAACTTGTCCTACACACGGCCAACTGCACAGATGCCACAAATGACAGCATCATTACTAAAATTCCTGTAAATTTAAGTATCGGAAATCCGTAACAACTTAGGAAGCAAAATTATACTTCAAAGCAGTTAGGATGCAAATTAACTTCACATTTCACTTCATTACAAAACACTAGCACTTGTGATAACAAAGTCTGGGAAACTGGTAATTCTGAGATGAATTTTAAAAAAGAAAATTCCATTTTCATCTTTAACAGGAGGAATTCTACAATTTGCTCTTCTTGATGAACCCAATTTCCCATTTCGGAATCAAAAGCTTGCAAGAGTGAGTTCTGTCATTTTACTCTTACAGATCACAAACTGGTCCAACATTATAAAAATGTATAGATTTTATTTCGAGATGAAAAGGGACTTAAAGGATCTTCAATGTCATTACTCCCAAATCTGCTTGGAAATCCAAATAAAATCTAATTTAAAAATAGAAATTTAAACTGTAGAGAAAAAGAACTCTGCACATTCAGCAGTGAGTAAATACAAAGTAACAAGTGAATTTAACAAGATGCTAAAATACAATAGGCATGTGTTAGCAATCATTGTGAAGAAGGCACTAAAGAAATCATTACTAGTCTACCTCCCTTGAATATATACTTCAGTCTCACTCATACGAGTCTTCACTCACTCATATTTCCTACTTGCTCTCTAGTAAATAATACTGTTCAAACTTTTCTAATGAAACAAAAAGAAATAAAAAAAACAATCTCTGGGGAACACCAGGCAAATATGTAGAAATCATGGCCGGGGTGGGGGGCGGGAGGATAACTCCCAGGAGGATATAATTAAATCCTCAGTCATGGATATTTGAAACAAACAAAACACAAGCATCAGCAACAACAAAACGGCAGAATCTTTAAGAAAGTAGTTTTTAGATTACAATTGTTTGAACTGTTAAAGACCAACAAGAAGAGATCACCGGAAATACACACAAAGCAAGAGAAATTTTTCTCGAGACTAATTCACTATTTCCTTTAGAAAATAATAAAGCTCAAATCCTATCACCAATGTCAACAGAACAAAATTCTCAGCTTTACAAAAGGTGGCCCAAACTACAGTCAACAGCCCATTCCAAGTGATGCTGGTAATGGCCAACTACAGTGTAACAAACAAACAAAAAATTTAACCTAAGCTAGGAGTCTACTGGAGTTCACTGTAACAGGATTTGAGCTATAATTAAATTTGATTAGTTTGGTTGAAACTTCAAGTTCAAAAGAATTATCAGCATGAATGGATGAAAAGCCCTTTTACACGGGCATTTTGAAAATATGAAAAGGGCTGACACAGCAAGCATCAAAGACTTTAAAAGCAATTGACCCTTCCCAGAGCAAAGGAGAAATGCTAACAGCTGAAACTCAGATGCTGCGTGCAAAGAAAATAAAGTTCCAGATGGTTCGAAAAGCCTGGTAGTTTATTAAATATTAAATGCTATTATTTTTTAACTAGATTTTGCCCAGGGACAGCCAAATGTGTCATCTATAAAACGTGAAAAAGAAGTCTGATTCCACCCCCTTGAAAAACTGAAGCAAATAAATATTCCCCTCATCAAAAACTGCTAGCAAGAGAAAGGCGCTCAAGGAGTTATATGACATTCAAACAAGGATAATTTTAATAAAAGAACAAAAACAAAAAACACCTGTAACCTAACAAACCAAATCTTTATGTGAAGAAAAGAAGACTTCACAGAATTTACCATTTTACAATTTGGAGATATTTTACTCTATTAACAAAGGATGGCTGAATATGTACGTACGTACGTACGTACGTACGACACACACACACACACACACACACACACACACACCCTTCTGTCCACCCCAATTACTTCATATTTTTGGTGCACTTAAAAAGGAGAAAAGTAAAAGTAACCAGCACAGTAAATTCAGCCTATATAAGTGTATCAGTGTCCAAGGGTTGAGAGATTTTAGAAGTTAAAAAATAGTATTAAAGGATTATATATGTGAAATCTGTTGTATGCGTGGTTTTAAATATATATACATAACAAATGTGTTTATATGTAATTACACACATATCAAATAAATTGTTTATAAGTGTATAAATATATATAGCATGCATGTCTGTATGTTGCACATGTGCATACACACACACACACACACACACACACACACACACACAGAAGACCACAGGTCTCTTTTCAACAAAATGAAGTTAGTTTAGAGGAAGTTCAGCTATATTCCCTGAAATTTTAGATAGCACCTTTAAGTGAGTTTTTACATTAAAAGTTGTGTCTTTTACCATGCTTTATCTAAGTACTTTGGGATTGGGGGCAGGGGGAGGAAAAAGGCTGTTTTTCATGAGATGGAACATTCTGTGCCAAATGAAGCAGGTGTGAGATATCTCAAAGATGAAAGCCATTCTCCAAATAACAGCGTCATCCTGTAATGCTTTCTTGACATGTGCAATTTTGCTACTCCTCTCTTTGAGATTTAATACAAAGCACTATGTTTGTGATCTTTCCTAACGTAGATGAGTATCTGATTGGTGCTCATTTTTAGTGCTTTTTCTCAATGAGGAAAAAGTCAATTTAACACTGATCTCACTTAAAATGAGTAAGAAAGGCAGCCAGAGCAGACAGGCTACTATACCCCCTAGATACGCTTTTCTTGAAGTGTTAACTTACAAACAAAACAACTGTTGATGGATTTCTTTTATTCTGCAAACTGTTTATTTCAAAACATTACTTTTAAAATACCTCAATCCCCCACCTAAAAGAGAAAATCCCATAAAGAAATCAATGACATTGTTCATCATGTCAAAAAATCATGCTGAACGTGACCTATTATGACCTATCTTTAATAAATTTTTCATTATATTAAAAACGTCTACACAATTTATGACAAAAGGTTTTACTGGAGGAAAATAAATATTAGCCATTGGTTTCTGTAGTAATATCCAACATTTCATTCTTCTCCTGACTTACCAATCAGCTACAGAATTTAAGTTTTTCTTCACTTCAAAATAGATCAAGAAAATCTTTTAAGCCAAGTTGATATCACCCAGTCCAGTGTTCTCACACCTCAGTGAGCATCCGAATCACCTGGAGGCCCGAACGCCTGAAATTCAGTTCTTAGAATTTGTATTTCATTTTTTATTTTTTTTATTTTTGAAAGAGAGGGAGAGGAGGGAAGGGGCAGAGAGAGAGGGGGACAAAGATCCAAAGCAGGCTCCATGCTGATAGCAGAGAGCCTGACGCAGGGCTGGAACTCACAAACCGTGAGATCATGACCCGAGCCGAAGCTGACTCAACTGAACAGTGAGCCAAAGACACTCAACCGACTGAGCTTCCCAGGCACCCCTAGAATTTGCATTTCTAAACATCTCCCAGATAATGTTGTTGCTGCTGCCAGGACAGGAACCCCTACTCTGAGAACCAAGGATACAGCCAGTATTTTCTACCTTGAGAATTAGCTAAGTGGGTGAAGGGGAAAAACATACTGGAAAATGGTATATAGTATACTGTATCTTTAATAGAAAAGACTTTCAGGGGCAGCTGGGTGGCTCAGTCGGTTGGGCACCTGATTTGGGCTCAGGTCATGGTCTCGTGGTTCATGGGTTCAAACCCCACGTCGAGCTCTGTGCTGACAGTTCAGAGCCTGGAGGTGCTTTGGAGTCTGTGTCTCCCTCTCTCTCCGCCCCTCTCCCACTTGTGCTCTCTCTCTCTCTCTAAAATAAATATTTAAAAAATTTTTTTTCAACGTTTATTTATTTTTGGGACAGAGAGAGACAGAGCATGAACGGGGGAGGGGCAGAGAGAGAGGGAGACAGAATCGGAAACAGGCTCCAGGCTCCGAGCCATCAGCCCAGAGCCTGACGCGGGGCTCGAACTCACGGACCGCGAGATCGTGACCTGGCTGAAGTCGGACGCTTAACCGACTGCACCACCCAGGCACCCCAAAAATAAACAAACATTTAAAAAATTAAAAAAAAAAAAGACAAGACTGTTAGTCCTTAGGATCAAAAAGAAGTTGGCATAAAGAAAATGTAAGCCAGGCAGATTACAGATGATCCAGTTCAAGATCCTGTGAAGAGCCAGATAATTAATACCTTAGGCTTTGTGGACCATACAAACTCTGTCAGAATACTCAACCCTGCCATTAGAGTGTGAAAGCAGCCGCAGATGCGACATACATGAACGAGAATGGCTGTGTGCCAATGAAACGTTATTACAAAAACAGGCTGTGGTCCAGACTTGGCCTACAACTTTCCCAACCATTTTAAAAATGAGAAAACCAAAGCCCAGGGAGGTTACACAACTTCAAAAGGCACAAGATAGTAAGTGGCACAACCGCAACCAGAACTTGGGCATCCTAATGCTTGATACAATAAAGAAGCTGTTACGGTATTATTTTGGCAAAAGCCACAAATAAAATGTCTTGTAAAACTTTATGCTGTTTAATGACCAAAAAGGAAAACAAAAATGACTTTACTAAACAAAAGAATGTATTTAATACTATCTGATTAATACAAGACGTTATCATTTACTATTTCTAATACCTTTTCTAAACAAGAGGCTTACACGGTGGAGGGGACTCCCTGGACCGGTCACATCGCGCCCCTGCGTCTTACACCGGGCAACAGCGGGGCCTGCGAGCCAGCCCTCCGGTCAGGGACTGTGGGAAACGGGGACACCAGGCTCTCTCAAGGCTCACCATCTCAGTCTTTCACATTTCTCATCCTATCCTCCATTCAGTGAATGCCATTATACCTCTCAAAAATTGTCCCCAATGGTATTAAAATTTTCTCATATAAAAGCCAAAAAAGAAGGACTAAGTTATGAAACCTAAGTTAAAAACGATGTTTTGCGCAGACTATTAGACTTGCTCTCAATTCTAGTTGTTAGTTATTAAGGTTAAACAGAATTATTTAGCTAACAAAAATAAAGCAAACATGCTTATCTTTACCAAAGATAACTCAGCATATCTCATTATGTGTATATACATACATACACAAATAAGCAATATACTTTACCATAAGCACACACTTTATTGTGTATGCACACACACATATACATACTTTTTATGCTTTCATAACTGTCAAGCTTTTACTCCTAAAAGTGACATCTGAGTAAGGGAATCTATGTTAGCAACAACGTAAGTTTTATGCATTGTCTAATTACTACTTACGCCAGTTTATAAAAAAACAGTAAAGCCTGTGCATACATATTATGAAAAATAAAATATTTTAGCTTTAACTATCAAACACAAAGTCAAAAAAAGCTTTTCTAAAGTTGCCGTACACTTACAAGTATGTATATCCAATTCAGGATAAGAACGATGAGTCTTAAATCTGAGACAAAGTTTCAGACGTGTTTGATGTATCCTGAACCATGCGTGAAAAAGCATCTGTTATTTACAGATCAAAGCAACCCTGAGTATCCTAAAACAACTAGAGTGAAAAATGCCCAAATCTAATTTCATCCCTGTCCACATGCTTCTTTGAACTAATAATTCAGAAAAATTGGTCAGTATGTTGAACTAATTAGCATGCTTAATGCTTGCCAACTTTGATGCCTCCAATTCTTTAAGAACCAGAATATTAAAACTAGTTTTAAAAAAAACGCACGACAAGCATATTTGGGAAAATGCAAAGCCTAGTCCAAGCTAACAAAGTCACATAAGGTTGAATAATGCCTCAAAAAGTCCCAAATATGAGTGACACTTATTTAATTCTAAGCTATCAAATAGGCCGTAAATGATTTTTGGGTTTTGATTTGCATGAAATGAATTCCACAACATTTTTTTCTGTATCCAGTCATGTTTTAAGAGATTCAGCATACATCTAACTTTACTTCCACATAAGGAATCATAGTGAAGTGTTCCTGATAAGAGATTAGCGTTCTACTTTTTTAACCACAATGAGAGATTTATTCAAGATCTTTCAAGTGAAATCCCACACCTAACAGCCAAGAGCAAAGCATATGTCTTTACTATTCACACACTTGAGCCTCGTGGAGACATTTGCTACCACAATTTGCTACCCATTTTCTTAACATTTACTTCGGATAATCAATGAAAAATCCATAGTAAATAGGGTACTAAGTATTAAATGGAGACTGTTAATTAGCTAATACCTCCATGGTTGTTTTCTTTTCTTTTCCTTTTTTTTTTTTTTTTGGTCTACCACCAGATTGATATTTTTTAATTCTTCTATTCAACAATGTTGATGCTCCAAGAAGATCCATTCCTGGAATTTACATGAGAACGGTACACAGAGCCTTTCGTGTGAATTCCACCTTGGCTTCTTGCACTTTTATTTTTTGCCTTCTAACTTAAGCAAGAGTTAGGCACGAAGGAAAAAAAAAAGGGGGAGGGGGAAAATGAACAAAGATCCCAACCCCAAACAGGGTTCACCACATGTGATTACAAGTCCAAACTCACTGTTTTTATACCACTTGGGTAAAAGATAAAAAAGTATTCTTTACAAGGCAGTTAGCACACTTTTTATTAAAATGCTTCCCCATACTGACCTATCAATTCCATTACTCTCCTCTTCCTTTTCCTAAGTTTTATAAAAGGATTATCCAAAATTGAACTCATCCAGAGACAGGGATCCACTCCCTGACTATTCATTTATTTCTACACTTGTTAGTACTTAAGCAATTTCAGTAATTTTCAACTACTGATGAACTGCTTCACAAATACATATACATGCCCTTGTATAATAACCGGAGTTCTCTGAGGGCAGAATCTTTGATCTCCTCTGTCTTATCCACACACTGCTAACTCCATTGCTCTGTACCTCACACTCACTCTATAAATGTTTTCAGGTGAGCTAAAAAACACTGGGTCACCACCTCAGTCACAGTATTTTTCTCACAACACAATGAACTTCTTTTGAGCTAAAGGGTACAAAGAAAATTTACATAATGTCTTTTGCACTAAAAGTTTCACATTAGGGGAGTTTGAGGTGGCATAGTCAGTTAAGCATCAGACTCTTGATTTTGGCTTATCATGATCTCACAGTTCATGAGTTCGAGCCTTGCATCAGGCTCCTTGCTGACAGTGTAGAGCCTGCTTGGGATTCTCTCTCCCTCTCTCTTTCTCTGTACATCCCCATGCTTACTCTCTTTCTTTCTCTTTCTCTCTCAAAATAAATAAACATTAAAAAAAAAAAAAGTTTCACATTAACTCTGAAGTTTGCAGACCTGCCATTCCAGGAAGGCACTGCTAGATTAAGAGTCACATAATCCAATTCTAGGTTTTATCTTCAAATGAGCAGAATGATCTTAGTAAGTCATTTGAGATCTTGCATTTTACAGGACATTGTGAAAAGAGCAACTCTCTCTTTTTTTTAATATTTATTTTGAGTGAGAGTGAGAGAGAGAGAGAGAGAGAGAGCGAGCGAGCACACACAAGAGCACTACTCATGAGCAGGGGAGGGGCAGAGAGACAGGAAGAGAAAGAATCCCAAGCAGGCCCCGGGCTGCCAGAGCACAGCCCAATACGGGGCTAGAGATCATGACCCAAGCTGAAATCAAGAGTCGGACAGTTAATCGACTGAGCCACCCAGGTGCCCCAAGAGGACAACTCTCAAAGAAAGATGCTTCATGCTGGGATAAAATAAATACACAACACCTCTGCCTTCTTCAAGTCATAAATGTCATGATTATTTATACTACCTGGCAATGTAACAGCAATTAACAAAAAAAGAAAAAAAAAAAACAAAAACAAGTGACCCAATCTATAAAAGGAAGTGACATGAACTTCACGCTGAGTCAAAGTTAAAGAAACTTCCATTCCACTGACGCGTACATATTAAAGGTAGAGTAATTCCACACAAAGTAGGTCATTCTTAGAAAAACGGAAGAAAAAGGTAAAAGACTCCACACTTGAGAATGTTCTTAGTCCTTCTGAACAGTTATTTTTTCTTTTTTAAGAGATGTTTTAGGAAGAAAAAAAAACACAGTGGAAAGCAAGTCATGTAGTTTTGGGGGGGTTTTCTTAGCTCTTCCTCTCAGTTAAAGAAAGAAACAGAGAGAAATCAAAACACCATCTTTTAAGACTGATGGTCAAAAATATGAACACAAATCCCTGAGTAGAGAAAGAAAACCAAAGAGTTTGCTGACACATCGCAAGGAACCAATACAAATTTGTCCCACATACAGACCCACACAAATATGGCCAATGGATTTTTCATAAAGATGCAAAAGCATTCAGTGGAGAAAAGGATAGTATTTTCAACACGTGCTGCCGGAACAGGACATCCATATGCAGAATAACAAACACTGCCCTAAACCTCACCCCTTAAAAATCGCCTCAAAATGGATCATAGATGTCAATGTCAAATATAAAACTACAAAACTTGTAAAAGAAAACACAAGGAGAAACCTTCATGACTTGGAGTTTGGGGAAAGTTCCCAGACCTGACATCCAAAGTACAATTCGTGAAAGAAAAGTTAATAAATTGGACTTTGCCAAAACGTAAAGCTTTTATTTTATGAATAATACTGCTCAGGGAAGGAAAATTCAAGCTACAAATAACCTAAGTGACAAACGACAAGCATCCCAAACATCAAGTACTTTCAAACACTACATTAAGAAACAACCCTATTTAAAAAATGGGCAAAACACCTGAAAAGGTACTTCACCAAAGAATACACAAGGACAGGGGCGCCTGGGTGCCTCAGGCAGTTAAGCGTCCCACTCTTGGTTTCAGCTCAGGTCATGATCTCACGGTTCCTGAGTTCGAGCCCCGCACTGAGCTCTGCACTGGCAGCAGGGTCCACGTTGTTCAGATCCTCTGTACCCACCTCTCTCTGCCCCTCCCCTGTTCAAGCCATCACCGCCTCTTTCAAAATGAATAAACTTAAAAAAAAATACGTAAGGACAGCAAATATGCACATGAAAAGATGTTTGTCATGACTACCCAATAGGGAAAGGAAAATTAAAACCATCATATGAGATACCATTGCACACCTAATGGAATGGCTCAAATCCTGCCCGGAACAAGGGCAGGTGATGCAGAGCATGTATGACTAGTGGGAATGCAAAATTATACAGCCACTAGAGAAAAGAGTTGGGCACTTTCTTATAAAGTTACCCCCAAAAATACCATACATTGCATTCCCATCTGCCCTAGAGAAAGCAAACTTACGTACAAACAAAAACCTGCACAAGAATACTTGCAATACTTCTTTTCATAATGACTCCAAACTGGAAACAATTCAAGCGTCCTTGGATGGGTCAATGGAAAAACTGTGGTAGAGCCAAACAATGAAATAATTAAAATGAACAAACGATCGATACATGCGATGACTGGGTTGAACCTCAAACCCATCATGCTGAGTGACAGAAACTAGTCTCAAATGTTGTATATCGTATGATTCCATTTAAATAACATTCTCACCAAGAAAAAACTACAGTGATGGAAAAGAGGTCATTGACAGGTCACAAGCAGGGACATGGATAGAACCACCAAAAAGGAATAAGATAAGGGACTTTTAGGGATTATGGAAATGTTCTGCACCCTGATTGTGCTGGTGGTTATACAAATGGACAAATGTTTTCAAATTCATAGCTCTGTAGACCAAAAAAAGTCAATTTTAACAATGTGGTAATTTTAAAAATAAAATAAACAGTAACTATTTGTTGTTCTTGCCTGAAATAAATATAAGGCAGTGGGAATGAAGTATAAAAACAATGTATTTCTGAGAGTCTGGGTGGCTCGGTCAGTTAAGAGTCCAGCTCTTGATTTAGGCTCAGGTCATGATCTCACAGTTCATGAGAATGAGCCCCACGTGGGGCTCTGTACTGCCAGCTTGGAATTCTCTCTCTCCCTCTTTCTCTGCCCCTCCCTCACGCTCTCTCACCCCCTCTCTCTCTAAATAAGCATTAATAAAAACATATTTCATTAAAAAAAACTTTCAGTACAATCAATGAGCCTAGAGGCAGTGATACACCTCAAGTCAACATCTCCGTTTCTAAATATTACTCCCTACCAAAAACAATCAAGGGCTCCTTGGAGAGGGGCTGATTACAGGACCAGGATACCCTGTTAAAACAATAAGGAAGTTCTTCAAGATTAATGGGGAAAATGTCCTGCAAATAGAGCAGTAGGCTTAAAGAGGCTCCCCGTGGCCAAATTTGAGACAGTTTGAGCATCAGGAAGAATAATGCTAATGGCTTCTAGTTATTGAATAAGAAAGAACCCACGACTATAATGATGGTTTGTTTCACTTTAAATGAGTGACTTAAATGGTACAAGTGACATCTCAATCAAACTGTTTAAAAAAAAAAACAAAACCAAAAAAAAATGACTCCATGAGTCCGTATGGCTATTTTAAACAGGTGATGGAGCTGGAGTGGGAGGTAACAGAGTAGAAGAGGAAAGCTTCATTACAGAAGACCGCCAGTTAACAAATTCAGAGAAAAATGACAGTATTAGGAAAATCATCATTTTGCAATCACCAATGTAATGAATGCTTCAAGCAAGAAGCATCTACAGATGTTCCAACTATTGGGTAAAAGATTACTGGGCAACAGGATAATCACATAGTCTCAAAATATCACCCCAGAGATTACTTCTTAGTAACAAAAGAGAACTGATGGGGCGCCTGGGTGGCTCAAGCCTTCGACTTCAGCTCGGGTCATGATCTCACAGCTCCTTGAGTTCGAACCCCACATCTGGCTTTGTGCTGACAGCTCAGAGCCTGGAGCCTGCTTCGGTTTGTGTGTCCTCCTCTCCCTCTCTGCTTCCCCCCCCCCCCATTCATGCTCTGTCTCTCTCTCAAAAAGAAATAAACATTAAAAAAGAGAGAGAGAGAGAGAGAGAAAGAGAGAGAGAGAGAGAGAGAGAGAGAGAGAGAATTGAGTAAAGAAATATAGAAAACACCAACTTCATCAAATGACTAAACTTAGGCTTTGCCAACAGGGGGACATTGTATGTCTTTTCGTGTAATGCAAGATGAAGTACCCAATGTCACCCATGTAGTATCCATGTACGTACGTACACATCTTCAACCAGAGTCTCATCACGAGGAAATAAGACAATGCAAATTATGGGACTGTTTTTAAGCAAATACAAGAACATCAACGTCAGGCGGGGGGGGGGGGGGGGGGGGGGGGGGCGGGGAGAAGTTTGGGGAAACCTAACAACCAAATCAGTGTGTGATTCTTTATAGGATACTGGAGACAGGAAAAAAAGTTATAAAGCTTTTATTATTGGGATAATAGCGAACATTACAAAAATGACCATACATTAGGTAACAAATTAGATAATAACTAACATATTAACGTTAAATGTCTTGGGTATGATAAGGTATGGTAATTACGAGAAGCATGACTCCATTATTAGAGGAGACATATAAATATTTAATATTAAGTACCAAATATCTGCTACCTAGTTAAAATATTTCAGGAAAAAATAGAGAAAAAGAAGGATAAAGCAGACAAGGCAAAAAGTTCATCACTGAATCTTGGGAAAATAATACATATTTTATCTTTTCTGTAAAATTAGTTTTTCAAAGGAAAAAGTGGGAGACAAAGAAGAAAAAGAAGGTGCTACTATTCGCTTCAAAACCTACTCATCCATAGCCCCCAGAAAGCAAAAAATGTATGTGCATTGTTATGAAAAGAACATAAGAGTTCGAAGAATTCAGAGTCCAACTCTGCCCTCTATGAACTATACTGTTTTATAGAAATCAAGTTACTTACACCACTGTCAGTTTTCTCAGTGGTTTTAAATAGGAAAATATCTGTTATTTCATAAAATGGTTTACAAGATAGTGCAACTTACCACACACCAAGAGCTTACTATATATATGCCAGGCCCTTCCATGTTTTTACTTGATCAAAACTAGCTCAAAACTTAATGGTTGAGATGTGTTATGTACATAACATACAATTTTTTTTCAAATTCATATTAAATTTCTTTAAGAATGAAGAAAAGAACTTTTGTAAACAATTGTGTAAACCAACAGATAAATGGCACAGAGTGTAACTTTCATAAGATCTTGGTTGCTCAACAGAAGACATACCAGTCTCCTCGAAGCACAGGCATTATTGATATCTTCTACCAGGCCAAAGATATACTTAGTTTAGCCTCTAAAGAACAATAAATTCATTCCCAAGTGATTTTTAACTTGGTCATCACTCTATTCTCCCAAAGAGAGGTGGGGAATAATTCATGGATAAACAACAGAGAAGACTCACAACATGTGGACCAAGGTCAAAGGGAGCTTTATCAGAAAACCTGGTTATCAGTTTAAAAGACTCCTGCACACAAATGTAATCATTTATTTCTCAAATACAATTAGGAGGCACACTAAACTGATAACATCAAAACGCTTCTCTAAGAATCATAATTCATTGATATAATTCCTGCTTACCTAAAAAATCAAGGAAACACACTCGAGGTCGAAGAATCCTTATGAACAGTTATCATCAAATGCTGTTAGTAAGAACCTTTATAAAATTTCATTATGCACTAGAGACAGACTGTCACATGACAAAAAAAAAATCAGGATACAAAAAAAGCCTTAAATAAATGAGCTATATCCTTAATTTATTGTGCCTAAAAACGTTTTCACTAGATGAGGACAGTATGGCATCAGCGATGTAACCGTGTCAAAGGCAGAGCTGTG
Organism: Felis catus; assembly: GCF_018350175.1. Classification (NCBI taxonomy): domain Eukaryota; kingdom Metazoa; phylum Chordata; class Mammalia; order Carnivora; family Felidae; genus Felis; species Felis catus. Next base: position 33,671,725 of record NC_058369.1, on the reverse strand, counting down.
ATAAAAACAGAAGAACAGAATCCATGCAGTCTGGCTGCAAAGCCCAACCCCAAACCACTATGCTCTAAGACCTCCAGGAAGCAGCAAATCCAACCCAAAGAAGGCAGTGCAACGTCCAGACACAGCGAGTGACCACACCAGATGAGAACAGAATGATGGAAGATTCCAAGACTGCCAAGGGAAAAACAAAGTCAGTACAAAAAAACAAAAAGGTTCTGAGGTTGTCACGCTCAAATATATGAAAAAAGGTAAATAATGCACCCCCCCCCAAGAGCAATTAGAAACTTGAAGAAGAAAAATAACAAAGTTCATGCCTCAAATGTTCAGCAAATTAAAATATGAGATCAACTTTAGCAACTAATGGAGTGCAAGAAGAAAGTCTATTTGAAACCTCTCTTTCAGGGTGACACAGGGCGCATACAAAAGGAAATGCAGCTGACCCTGGAACACAGGTCTAAAGTGCGTCATTGGGGGGGGCGCCTGGGTGGGTCAGTCGGTTAGGCTTCCGACTTCGGCTCAGGTCGCGATCTCATGGCTCGTGAGTTCGAGCCCTGCGTCAGGCTCTGTGCTGACAGCTCGGAGCCTGGAGCCTACTTCGGATTCTGTGTTTCCCTCTCTCTCTGTCTCTCCCCTGCTCATGTTCTGTTTCTCTGTGTCTCTCATAAATAAACATAAAAAAAAATTTTTTAAGTGCATCATTGGTCCCATTTATGTGCAGATTTGTTTTTCAATATGGTACTTTAAATGTATCTGCTCACTCTTAAAATTTTCTTAATAACATTTTCTTTTCTCTAGCTTACTTTATCATAAAAATATAGTGTATAAAACACATAAAATATATGTGTTAATCGGCTGTTTATGTCATCAGTAAGGCTCCTGGTCAACTACAGGCTACTAGTAGTTGAACTTGGAGGGGAGACAAAATGCACATTTTCCATTGCACAGCGCAACAGCACTCTTAACACCCACGTACATCTGAAGGTCAGCTGTAAAACCCTAGCACACTACTTGTCCGGCTGATCATTTGTGAAGACTCAATACAAACACTAGTTCACAGTTCTCAACTTTTAAAATCAATCCAGAAAAAGACATGGAAGAAGTGACTGTGGATGATGGACAGGGTGAAACTGACAGGCAACTTGACAAACTGGAGTGACGTGCACCTGAGAGTCATTCCAGACAGTGGGATTTGAAAGTCAAAGAGTGTAAGGTGGCAAAAAGAAGTAACAGCCTCAACTCATAAAGAGAAAGTTACAAGATGCAAGTTTGTAGGATAAAAAACCAAGACACAAATACATGACTTAAAATTTCCAAAATAACCAAAGGAGTAAGATTTATGTAACTGGAATGCTAGGGTGAGGTATGCTTGGGAGGAGCATAAAGTGAGCTAAACCACTTATTTCATTCCAAAGCTTCAGCAGATTGTATCTAAGGTTGACAAATTAAGAAACAGATGTTAAAATATATTATCCAGAAATATGGATGTAATAAGATGAACTAAATGCAGAAACAGTTAGAAGACATTATCTCCAGAGAGTGAGAATGGAATGGAGAAAGAACACAGGACACTGTTGCTTCTCATCATATGTTCTATACCATATGACATGTCGACAGATCCATGAAGCTTTACTTTGACAAAATTAAAAATAAAGTAATAAGTTTTAAGTTGAACTTATCATTATTTTAGATGGTCATTTAAAAATAAAGTATTTCATCCAAAGGCTTCTAGCATTCTTGGTTTTTCAGCTTTCTATTTTTTAAATAATTTATAGACTTTCGTAAAAGTTACTAACATGGTACACCTGTTATATACCTGCTACACCCAGCTTTCCCTCATGTTAACAACTTAAATAACGAGACTCATCATCAAAACCAACTACTAAGTATTAGCAGCAACACGAGTAGGTAACCTACACACCTTCCTTGAATTTCACCGGTTCTTCTCCCTAATACCCTTTCTTCTCCAGAATCCAGTTCACCATTTCACATTGCACTTGTTTGTTGGGTCTCCTCAGTCTCCTGCTGGATGTGACAGTTCTTTCACCTTTCTTTCTGTTTCATGATCTTGACGATTGTGTACAAAGTCTCTCAATTTCAGTTTGTCTGGTGTTTTCTCATGATCAGACTGAGATGATGCATTTTTTGGCAAGAAGACCAAAAAAGTGATATTGTGTTCTTCTTGGTGCATCACATTGGGGGTGCAGGGTGTCAACACATCTTATTACTGGTGATGTGAACCTTGGTCACTTGAATAAGGTAGCATCTGTCAGTTTTTCCAACTGTAAAGTTATTATTTTTTCCTTTGCAGCTGGTAGATACCTTGGGAGAAACACTTTGAGACAGACTTTAATTTTTGCTAAGTTAAATGTACCTACCAGTCTACCAGTACTTTTTTTTTTTTTTTTTGAGATGCACAATGAGGTATTTTGGGATCAAGTAAGATAATGTGTAACATTCGCTTCAAAATAATTTAAGCAAGGGGTGCCAGTCTGAGTACAGATCAAACAATATTGGCCAAGAGTTGATAACTGTTGAAGCTGAGTGATGGGCTCAAAGAGATTCATTTTACTAACTTATTTTTGTGTATCTTTAAATGTTTCCATGATAGAAATTTTAAAAATTAGAACCCAAGTAAAATCTGTGCATACGTAGATCAAAAGATAAAACAACTGCATTTATTTAGGAATTTCGGATTGGAAAACAGTACTTATCATGCTTATATTTTCATTTCTTGATTTGAATCACTTCAAAGGTATCAAAGCAATCACCTCAAGAGCTCCCAGGTTTATGTGACTAAGTTACTGCCACCAATATTTAAAACACAGGCATTGTGCGCCCTCTAGTGGGTTATTCTATGACAAGACTTCTGTATCGACAAACTGAATTTAAAAAGCAGAGTATTTTCACAAAAGAAAAGTAACAGCCAGATTCTCTCTCACCTCTTTCTGCTTCTCTACTAGTCAATATAATATCTGTTAATTACTTAGCTAAATACAAAAACATTTCAATGCCAAAAACACTCAACTTTTTCCTACTATTGTGTTGTCTCTCCGAACACATGTTGAAGCCCAGAGAAGAAAAGAGGACAAAGTCCAAAGTCAGTCAAAACATTTTCAAGCCATCGTAACAGAGGCTGGACAGAGGATGTTGAAATCAAATTAATGTCTAATTTAAAAGCACCTGGTTGTGTTCTGCCTGTATATACGGTCCCAATTCTACCTTTCGGGATGCTAATCATCAGAAATTGTGCTCTGCTTCAAGTCAACAGATTTGATCTGATTTACTGAAAAATTTCAAGAATGAACAGTGAATTCCACTGCAAGACACGAGCAGGAAGCAAAGTGTAACAAACACAGGCTTTGGATCACACAGGCCCAGCCTGAGCTTCTAGTCCCGCCACATACTACCCGTGCTGCTTACCTTTCCCAAGCCTCAGCCTGATGATCTGTAAGACAAGGTTAACATCTTACAGTTTTATCTGAAGCTTAGAAAAATACATGTGAATGATCAAAATTCAAACTGTCACTAGTACCATTATATGATCCCAAGATAAGAGACAACCAGGTAGCCCAACGCCCATTTTCAAGAGGTTCTTTAAATGATTCCCTTCAACCACAATACTTGAATTACACGTAAAAATTCCAGATTTTCTTTAAACCTGGGTTTCTATATTAATTCTACATTAACAATAATTATTATTAATTCCAATACTAATAATAATTAGTAATAATAACTAATAATATTAATACTAATAATTCTATATTAAACTATATTAATAGTTTCTTAATACTCCTTACAAGATAATGTTTGTTCCGGCAGTAAGATATTGTACAGTACTCAGAATCTCAAGAGTAATTTTTGACCCCTTGTGTTCAGGAGATATCATTTGCCTGTAACGAATGGAAGGATTTTCTTCATGAATAAGTCATTTACTGTTTTCTTATGTCATTTCGAAAAGTGTTTTAAATACATGACAGATTCGTAGGAAGAGCCCTTAACTAGAAATGACAAAATTAAAATAAAGGCTATTTGTGGAAGGCACAGGAATACCAGGAAATATGGTAAAAGACAAGGAGAAAACCTCATTTTCAGTGCATAAAGTTCCTATGGCACAAAACCACTACCCTCCCTGGGAATTAAGTGAGGATTCCATCATTCTTGCCAAATGCGTCTTAGCCTAAGCACCTGCTGGAGATTACAAGTATCTAAGTACTTTAAAACTGGTCTAAGAAGCAAGCATGATGAAGTCACTGATTTGTCCATTAAACATTTTCTGAGTCTGCTACCTGTCAAGCCCTCTTCTAGGTACAGAGTTAACAGAGGGAACAAAACAACCAACAGGCACTTGCCCTCACAGTGCATATATTTTTGTTGGGGGAGGGTGGCAGGTAATAAGTTTATAAACAAGAAGATTATTTCAGATAATGGTGCAAACTAGGGTAACAACTGAGTGCTCCGGGCTGGGGTAGGTGTATTTTAGGTAGAGTGGTCACAGTAGGCCCCTCGGAGAAGGGACATGACAACTAACACCTGCTAGGTAAGAGCAAGTCACACGGACATACGGGATTATATGTATAATCCAGACTTGCAAACCACCAACCCTCACGAACATCCCTACCAAAGCAAATGCTCTAGGCTTAAGTCCTCTAACTGTTCTTTTAAAGTCAGTTGCTGAGAACCTATTTTCCCCAAACTCTTAGCACTAGAGCCTACTTAAAGGTGTACAAATCAAAGAATGTACTATTAATTTGAAATCTTTATTTTCCTTCCTAGAAAAATGTATCTGCCTATAAAATGCAAAATATACAGCTGACCACAAGGTTAAGATCATGGGTTCTGAAGTCCTCAGTTCTCTCCCCTACTGGAACAAAGACTCTTGAGTGAACCACAACCTTACAAAAGCTCAGTTTCTATAAAGCAGGGGTGTTTCAGGTTACTGGGAAGATTATATGAAACACTGCACATAAAAAACTTAGTACTGCAAATGGAACAGCGTTGAGTACTTAGCAAGCATTAGCTAGTATTTCAATTGTGATTTATATATATTTTTAAGGAAAGTTGTCTACATATGAATGTACCAACAAGGGTATTCTGAGATCTTAACTTTGAAATCAAAACTGTATAAAAAATAAGTAACTTCGAAGTCAACTCTTGTTTTCAGAATAATTACAATTCAGAATTAAAAGAGAGTGCCAAATGATTTTTAAAGAAAGGCTTCCCAACTGGTGCCCAAAAAACCAAAGGTAACAAAGAAAGATTAAGAACAGACATCCCCGTTTACAGAGTAGAACTAAATGTCCAAAACTGTGGTCCAGATAAGTGCTCTGGATGCTCTTAACATCCCAAGTACCCACGTATGGGATGAAGTGAGAGATGGATGAAATGGGGTTTCCTTTCTGCAGAAATGGAACTTGAGCTAGAAAAACATGACGAGACAGAACACGGCAGACACTGTAGGGCAACTCAGGAACATCAGATCCAACCCCCTCTTTGCCTGGCTTCCCCTCCTACACTGAAAAGCTACATACTCAACTCCCCACTCCCCATTCAACTCAAGAAGGCACTAAGATACCTGGCCCAAAAAAGCTCTGTTTTCTGTACACAGAGTGACGGGCTCGTTCTGCCTCTGGCCCTTCCCCATTCGTCATGCTTAGAAGGGGGCTGTGAGGCCTAAAATGGTGAAGCCATTTTGTGACCATGAGTAAATCATGCGGAGTATTAAGGTTAACCACGTGGAATTAAAGTGCCTAGATCCTGTATGCTTTCATTTAGCTAGTACACCAGCCTCAGACTGACTATCTATAGGCTTCTTGTTACTGGGTGGGGGTGGGGGGCGGTGAGTGACCCTTATCTGCTACAGCCGATACAGTCAGATTTTCTGTTATGTGCCGCCTAAACGCAGTCTACACTGACACACAAAGATGAAGGAAGACAATACTTTGCATGGGATGAAAAGCACAAACAACAAAGAGAAAGGTACTTCAACCTGACGGTTTCTGATGTTAACTGAAATGAAGAATTAAGAGACCTTTTCCACCTTCAACCAGCAGCCTTCTGGTGTGTGTGCATGGCAGAGTCAGGACACTGCACTTACATGCCGGTCAACTCTGTGCACAGGAACTGGTGTCCCTTCAGGATAGCCTGGCCACCATGCGACAATGGGAACAGGCAGCGTTTTCAAAACTGCAGAGAGCAAATGAAACGTGTCCAGAGGATGAGAAAAGTAAATAGCAGCTGGTTTCTTGTAAACAAAACATGAGGAAATGTGCACTGGAGGGCTCAAGTAATTTTTCTATATGAAGATAATTTTACTAAATCTTTCTTTCTAAAAACGCTTGTTTATTTAAGAGATGATGAAAAACTGCAGGCTAAAATATGTATTTGAGGAGTAATAATTTTAGGTTCTCCAATTAAAGGATGAACTATCACTCATTTTTCACAGAACATCTCTACAGTATGAAGTTATCATAATGTAAATGCAATTAAGTGACTCATTTTATAAACCTCTGTGATTAAAGGGGATAGTTCATTTTCATTTGTTTAATACTCCCATTAATAAGAATGTCCCGTTACACATTTACTGAAAGCCTGGACAATAAAACAATGGAAAAATTCCAAAAGCAAACACATTTTTTTTTTCTTTTCCCATGAAGCTAACATTATGGAATTTTAACAGATGTTCTATTTGGTCACAGTTAATAAAATGAATTATGGAGGATTAAAACAGGGTTCAATATGTTTGCATTGGGAGTTTAAGCGAGAAATAGTTTCACATTAAAAGTTTGGAAAGGTTTATAATCACCTTTTTCCTTTTCAGTGGAATTACTAGGAGGGGGGAAATAAGGGAATTATTACAGCAATTAGCTGGTTTCTGATGAAACCAGGCTTACAGAAACTATCTTTTCAAGGTTTAAGAAGAATGAAATCTTAGAAAATCATATACTCCTTGGTGCTTCATCAGCTGTCTAAAACGCAAAGGTCTTGGAGTGGAGTTGGAGCCCAAGGCTGAACCACCCCCCGGCCTAATTCCCAGTCCCGCTCGAGCTCCCTCAGCATTCTGAAGGGGATGCTGTGTCTAGCAGCATCTGAACAAAAATTAATCAGACTTAAAAGAATAAAAAAACCGATAAATATTTTGTGAGTGCTAACTCTGGGGAAGGCATTATGCTAGAGTCTGCACATGCTATGGAGAGGGAAAAATCCAAGAGCTGTTTTGAAGGCAAATCATATGGTGTCTGACTCTTGAGTCAGCATCATTACATGTAGCTGAATAGAACTGAAAGGTAAGGACAAACCAAAAGAGAAAGAAACAAATCGAAGAAAACCATTTCATAGAAACATAAAGGGATACAGCAGTGACACCAGGAGAAAAAAATCCTTTCTCATCAGCACAGTGTTTTCTCTTTCCACTCTCACAAGTGCAGGAAATAGTACACAGGCGGAAAGATGGCAAATAAGTAACAGAGGTTCTAGCTACAGTTGCTCTAAAATATCTTTCAAAGAAAAACATTCAAGGGTCACAATCTCAGTAAGAAAAGCCTTCCTCTAAATGGGTAATCTTACTTGGGAAATAAATTCCAGTAAACTATCAATGGGACCCAAAAGAGAATCATCAAAAAATTTTTCTAACATATTTACATTACGATTTTTGACCAACTCAACCACCAATTATTGGGGCAACTCTGACATCTTTACCACCAGTATGTGGTTTCTCCTACAGAAGCAGCCAGTGAATACAAAATCAGTTGCAGGTGGCAGTATGTTAAACGAATACAAAATTCCTCTCTACAAGACATTCAGATAACACACCCTCCAATTGTAGCTGAGACACTTTACAAGTAATACCAACGGCTGGCCTGTAATTCAAACACAATTGTTACTCATCATCATGAAATGGCATTCAGATGCTTAAACACAGACCGATCAAGGTTGTACGGCAGTTCAAGGACCCCAACAACCTAGAGGGAGGCTTCTTCGTTTCTGAGTCCCCTGGCAGACCACACTGCTCTAATCCTTCTCTCTTAAGACTGCCGTGAGATTTCAAGGACAACGGTCTATGCAAAGTTCTTAGCACAGATGGGCCAATGTGGGCTCAGAGAGGTTAAGTAACTTGCCAAGAGCAGACAGCTGGTACGGGGCAGAGTTGCGATTCACACTTAGGTGTTATTTCCTGTCAAAAACCCTTGCAGTTCTGCGCATACTAAACACATCCCACATGGCAGGCTCAGCCCTTCACACGATCTCCCCATGCCATTCTCACAAGAACTTTAACACAGCACAAAGTTTAACACAGCACAGTTCACAGTAAAGGGAATCAAAAAGTTCTGAGATGTATGTTCTTATGCCCGTGTCAGAATGAAAACAACAGTGAGATCACCTCTCAGACGGCTGGTAAAGTCGGTGAGGCAGAGGAAAAGAAGGCCTGCAATGCTGGAACAGGGGTCGACTGGTATTTTCCACGAAGGGCACTTTGGCCGTAGGTACCAAATTACAAATGCTAGGGCGCCTGGGGGCTCAATCCGGTAAGCGACTTCAGCTAAGGTCATGATCTCGCGATTCATGGGTTCGAGCCCCGCGTGGGGCTCTGTGCTGACAGCTGAGAGCCTGGAGCCTGCTTCGGGTTCTGTCTCCCTCTCTCTCTGCCCTTCCCCCACTCTCCCTCAAAAAGAAACATTAAAAAAAATCAAAATGATAAATGCCATACTCCTTTAGCCAAGCAATCTCACTTCTGTCATTAACCCTACAAGCATCCTCAACCAGGTACAAAAGGACCTAAGTGCAGTAATATCCACTGCAGCACGTTTGTAATGTCCACCAACAAGGACCTGGCTAAATAATGAATGGGTCGTGTCTACCATGGAGTACTATGCCATCATAAAAATGAAAGGAAGATCTTTGTGAAGAGATAAAAAAAATCGGGGCTGAAGAAACAAACAAGAGGTCAAACACCTAAGACAGGGTATCTCTGGAAAGACACACAAGAGAGTTATACAACCTAAGGAGTTGCAGGGGCACAGGAACTGAGGGGACAGACAACAGAGCTGAAGGACATCCCTAAGGCTTGATTCCTAAAAGGTCTCACCTGCAGCCACTGCATCGGCGGGGGGGGGGGGGGGGGGGGGGGGGGTCTCTATGGTCTAAAACAGACAATAAGGGGAACTAAGTTTGAAAGGCTGCCATGCCTACCTGCGAGTGAACTTTTCAATCAGTGAGGATTTGGGGCCCTAAAAGGAGAGATCCAAGGCTTCGATGAACTTACAGAGAGGCTGAGGGACTTGTCTGCCCTGCTTGACTTTGACAGCATGTGTGACAGAATTTGGTGGGAGGACTGCTTTTGGTGAAGCCTGGTGGCAGAGCTGTGGAGACAGGGAGACATCATCCTCACCCATCTCACATCTCTCATCAACCAAAAAGAAGCCGGAGTTATCCCTGACCACGATGGCAACGTCCTTCCACTGAGGCAGAGCCAACCACCATCTTGCCATCAGATTTATGTAGAGAAGAGTCAGATGCCAGTCATTTATCCTCCAAATACCAGGGAGCCATGCCTGGCTCTTCAAAGGCCTTCTCCCGTGTGCTGTCCCCCAGTCTCCTGGCAAGCACCCAGCCAGGGGGAGAGGTTCAACGTCTCCTCCTGGCAAACACTCCACTTGGCTGAACACCTGCCTGCAGCATCCCCACTTGGCCTGACATAGAGGGAAATCACTCTTGCCTCTTCTCTACGCATAAAAATTCCAATTCTGCTGAGCTAATAAGTGAGGTACACGCGTGCTTTTACAGCCTTGTGCCTTTGCTCCTGATGTTACAACTCCTGTCTCCTTGGTTATTTCTAACTACCACTCCTTCGAGAATTAAGTCAACATTTCATGTTTTTTAATGCAACAAATGCTAATTGAGTACCACCCAAGCGCTGCTTCCTCTACCATCTCAGCCGCATCTAGTACCTACATATCGTTACAGCACTGTGAAATGCCTACTCCCGCCTGTTTTCCTGTAAGAACACGAATCCTTGAGGATCCGTGCAGAAACGTTTCACGTGGTGCCCAACACACAGGAGGCACTCTTAAAATGACTGTGAAGAAGAATCTGTGGATAAAGCCTATTTGCTGAGCTTAACTTATACCTACTTCTTTTGCAACAAAGTGCCTTTCTCAGCTTTCGTCCTCTTTAGAAGTCCTCCTAACCTACGTAGAAGATCATGAGGCTGCTCTCCACAGAACTTTCAGGGCAATGGACGCTGGGAAATTGGCCTGGCTGGGGGGAGGGCAGCTGTGGACTCGCTCCCCAGTTCCATCTTACAATAACAGCACTGCACCACAATGTTTGGTCCAGAGCAAAAGAAAAATGAATACGGAAGGGGTGAGGCCTACAGTATAATCTGCTGACCCTGCTTACACTCAGTCTAAAGTTGAGAGCAACTAAAATAATTGCAGAGAACATAAGGGATAAGACACAATCTCCACAAACATCAAACGTAGCGGAAAACACGGGATGGCATTCACCAAATCTAAAGAACACACATAATCTCCTATACTGCATGGATTCAAACTCCAATCTCATTCTAATGGGCCAGGGAGATAAAACTTGTTTTAAAGAAAAAATTGTACACAGAATAAACATGTAAGTTTCCAGGTGATTCACACTAAGGCTTCAATGTATTTTCTTATTGAAATAATCAAACAAGCTCTCTTGGCAAAAAGATTCGATATTGGTGTCAGAATAATGTAAGAACTTGAAACTATTTATAATGCAAAAATGTTGTTTAAAGCAGACATATCACTACTTATTTTTCTCATTTTGAAAAGAAGCTGTTTCATTCAGCAGTAATTCTTCTCTCGTTCTCTCTGAGAATCTGTACAAAAGCAATATTTCAACTAAAATCAGATCTGAAGGATCTTTTATGAAAACGCATAATGCAGAAGACCCCAATTAAATTTCCAACAAAGCACTGCCATTTTGAGTAAACAAAGTCATCTCAGTAGGGTCACATGATGTGCAAAAACTGCAGCCCAGAAATTAATTACTAGTGTGACATATGTCAAAACAAATTTTTACAAGAATAGAAAGCAGGTGTAACCATGTGTTTTCTCTGTCTGTTTGTATGCAAAACCAGTATTGTCGGGCATGTAAATATATTCATTTATTCAGCATCTCTCAGAAAAATAAAGGAGGTTCACTGCCCCCACCCCTCCCCCGTGGCCCTGGGTTTGCTGCACCCAGGTGAAAGCTGACTAAATCACACGTGTTTAGTGATTCAGAAAATAAGTAAGAACCAAGAGACAGCGTGGGTGATATTTTTGAAAGACAGAAGTCATCATCACACAAACAAACTCACTTCACAACATTCAGTTTTCCTTCAAAAGAAGTTTTTTCAAAGATCTACATCAACTACACCACACTACATTAAGGCTGTTATCTTGCAGAAATCAAAGCTTTATAAAACATGTGACAGTGCTTGTATTTCATAAAGAAGATTGTAATCTATAGTAAAAACAAAAGGTAATCAAAAACTACCTGGAAATAAAATTAGAGATTTCAAATCATTTCAAAGTTTTGCTAATTAATGACAACATTTATTTAAATTAAAAACATTTTTGTAAATGCAAACATGTTACTGACCAAGGAACTTCAAATAGAAAAAAGGAGAGAGCGCACAGGTATGCATGCAGATTCTCCTGTGTTAATAGAAAATTATGTCCCAACCCCTTTCACAAGGGATATATAGACCAAATCATCACAACGTACACTTTAAATACCTTACAATTGTACCTGTCAACAATATCTCAATACAGCTGAAAAAAATCCTAGGAATTAAACTCTTAAAAAGAAAAAAAAAAAAGGAAGAAAGAAAATTATGATTACGTCCCAAACCAAAGACTGGTCTTAAATCTTATGTAAATCACCCTTTGAACTTCAAAATATTGTCCCCTATGTGAGGCAAAAATTAGAAACATACTTCCTACAAGCAATATACCGAAATCACTTTGCTTTTTCAACCAAAAGAAGAAGAAAAATACTGAATCCCAGAATTTTCGAGTCAGAAGTCTCAGAAGGCAAAGTGGCTGCCTGGGGGCACACTGCACGGCCAGCCACCTGCAGGGCCAGGGGTCCAGGGCTCACCGTACCTTGCGATGGCCATCGGGAAGACAACAGCGCACCGCATGATACAGACTTTTGAGACACTTGTCTCTTAGCACGTTGCTTTCATTACCAATTTCTCATTAACTGTGTCTTCTGGTAATTAACTTGGTATCTTAACCTCAGTGGTTGCTTCTTACGATTTCAGCCAAAACGGACATTTAACCAACCTAGCACCAATGAAGCCAAAGCGTGGGTGCCATTCTGACCAGTGGGATTGCTCTTTTAACGAACCTATTTGGCCCATTCGTCAGCTATAAGAACCAGGATAAGACTAAACGGTGTTTCAAAGGTGATCAAAGTATCCCTTTTTAATTTTTTCAACCAGTTTCTCTGAGTGAATTTGCTGAACAAAGCACATCATTCTTTTGCACTTCAGTACTGGGAATTAAGTGAGTTACCTCTCTTAAAACTGTGCTTGTGTAGCCTCGATACAATCCTCGGATGCCCTGAAACAAACAAAAGGCCGAGAGTTCAGTAAGTTAGAACAGCACAGAGATCTGAATGATACTCTGAGTAAAGCAGAGTTGCTGAAGTCTGAGTTTTAAAGCTTGCACAATGACCACACTCTATAAGAGGTTAAAGGTTATAAACTGGCCTAAAATATATAAAGCTCGGGTCAGCTCTCTTTAAAATGGGAACATGTCTAAAATAATCAAACTGACTACTTCAGTCACTTTCAGAATTTCTGCTCCTGAAAACAATACTTGAATGATTTCAGTATGTATTCCCAAATTCAAATGCACACAAAACGCCAACCATCCTTTCCTATAAAAACAGAATTATATTTCATAGTTTCAAACAGAAGATATCAGAAATTCATTAATAATCCTCCAAGGTGATAAGTATCTCTGGACAAGCCTTGATTTATTCAACTGTCCACATGATTCACAATAGGGTCTCTTTACTGGATTGATCTCATGATCCTCTGGTCAAATACTCAGTTATTTCCTCACCTAAGTGACAAAAAAACTATTAAGAGTAACTTTTCTAAAACCCAGACCCATTGAAATTTCCATGTGACTGAATACTGTTTTTAAAACACGGGAGGAGGGGCCTTCTGCAAAAAAATACAAAGAAAAGCAGCTTGATGGTCCCTAGCGACTTGGCCAGCAAGAATGACCTTTGATCCACAGTGGAACATTAACAAGTAAAAAAGAAATTAATTTTTTTTAACATTTATTTCTTTTTGAGAGAGAGAGCATGCGCTTGGGGGAGGGACAGAGAGAGACAGAGACAGGATCCGAAGCAGGTGAACAGCCCAATGTGGGGCTCGAATTCATGAACCATAAGATCATGACCTGAGCCAAAGGTGAACACTTAACTGACTGAGCCACCCAGGCGCCCCCGGAATTAATTTTAATATAAACATAATGATGCTGGTCACTATGCCCATTACTGTACTCCTCTTCCATGGGTCCCCAAATTCTATGGTAACATTCTAACATGGTATCTTTATTCACTTCACATTTTTATGATTTATTCCATGTCTGATTCTGAAGCTCCTACAGGACAATGACAATGTAGGACATGTACACAGTGGGGGCACTCAGTACGTGCTGTTTAGAAATTTGGAGAAAAAATATTAAAATTAAAATTTGAAAACAAATAAAAAAGCAAAGATAATCTTGGCATAAAAAGCTGCTATGATTGAGCATTAAATTTATCTTCATAGTCTCTTCTAAGGCCCCTGGGATGAGAACCACAGTGTTCATATTAGCTATTATAAAATCTCTCTCGGGGCACCTGGGTGGCTCAGTCAGTTGGCATCCAACTTCAGCTCAGGTCACGATCTCGCGGTTCATGAGTTCGAGCCCCGTGTCAGGCTCTGTGCTGACAGCTCTGAGCCTGAAGACAGCTTCAGATTCTGTGTCTCCCTCTCTCTGCTCCTCCCCTGCTCACACTCTGTCTCTGTCTCCCTCAAAAAGAAACATTAAAACAAAATTTTTTTAATAAAATCTTTCTCAATAAAGAAAGAGTTTAAAAACATATCTCACCTCTTGATATAAGACGTTAGAGAAAATCTGAAATGTTCTTGAAGAGGAAGACACCTGTGCCCTCTGTTTAACCACTTCCGAAGGAACACGAATCAGACAGGCAACCTAAAATATATAATTTAATTAATTACATCTTAAAAAAGAAGTAACTGCTATGAAAATTGAAATTATTTTCATAATCAAAAAAATACAGTCAAAAAGGAATAATATAAAGGGTCACTGCAACATGTCCAAAGGCATTTTTTCAACCTAAAAGCCTCAGACCCTTAATGGACATGCACTGTTTTGTCAGCCCAGAAACTTATCTCCCTTGTGCTTATAGATATCCTCACACCTCCTGCCATCTTGTTCCAGACCCATCTGTCTAGAAGTCCCTCAATGGCAAGAAACACACTGACTTATTCTGAACCCCCAGCACCTAGAACAGCATCACCTAGTGTTCACATGCCAGTCATTTCAAACAGGCTGAAAGAATGAACCAAAAGGGCTTTTGCTCTACTGTAAATAATGCATACATCAACAGAAGCAAGACTGATCAGCAGCTGGCTACACCTACTCATCTGTCCCACTCCCCACCCCAGCCTCAACTAGCTCCCAACCCCAGCACCCTAGACCCTATCACCACACCACCATGCAACAACGGAGGAGAAACTCCAGGTACTCTTGGGTCCTGCTCCAGCATTCAAGTTGACACAGGTCCTAAACAGACCGTAATCACATCTGACAGGTCAACAACCAATACTCCAGAATTTTTAAGATATTTTTTTTCTTTGTACTTAACATTAGATTACCTATATTAAAGACTTGAAAAAACAAAGTGGGATTACAAGGAACGTTTCTCCTTTTCTGCCTACCCGCATGTCTAAATTCTCTATCATGAACAGGTATTATTACTTGGTAAGTTTCATTAACATAATATCAAAGAAAACAAATATGTTATGGACCAAAGATTTTAAATGAGGGAGAAAATAAAATGAAAGGGCCAATTTAAAATGTGCTTTTTTGGGGCACCTGGATGGCTCAGTCGGTTAGGCATCCGACTTCAGCTCAGGTCATGATCTCGCGGTCCGTGAGTTCAAGCCCTGCGTCGGGCTCTGTGCTGACGGCTCACAGCCTGGAGCCTGCTTCGGATTCTGTGTCTCCCTCTCTCTGCCCTCCCCTGCTCACGCTCTGTCTCTCTCAAAAATAAACAAACATTAAAAACAAATTTTTTTAATGTGCTTTTCAATGCAACCCTACTTATTATTAACGTTGACAAATACCAATTTTTACAGATAAGGACACACACAAAAAACAGATTAAATATCTGCTAATCACTACGGCCTAAAATTGGGTATAAATCGTGTTACTCTTCATAAGTGTGCAAACTTTTAAATCCATACTTATAAGCCAGGACAGAAAACAAAGTCCGCTGAAACTTACATGAACCTAAAAGGATAGCCCCCAGCCTCTAAAACTCATTAAAGAAATGAAAATAAATAAATAAGGAAAGAGAAAAGAAAGAAAAAGGTTCACTAACTCCTTGTATTTTTCAATTCAAGAGGTCAAGAGTGAAATATGACCTCAATATGTCAAGAAAATAGGAATGGTCTACTTTTGCGACTTGGCATAAATATTTATGGAACTTCATGCTTCATAACCCTTCATGTTCTTACATTATGTTTTTATTTCTTAAAAATACAGAAGCAAAACAAAAACTTTGAAAAGGTCCTTAGATGAAAAACAATCTCACTAACGGAAGAGGTACAAAGCGCCCAGCAAGGCTCCTTGACTTCCGTGGCGTGGCAATTCTGGCATGAGAGAGAGGCCACGAAGGAACGCCTCTATTTCCTCCAGTAACTCCAATGCCTTCGATTTGGTTTTCTATTAACTCTGATCTTTCTTAGATTTGAATCTGAGCTACAACAGAGTATTTCACTGCACAAGAACAAAAACACGTTACAGTATTGTGATTCCATGAAGGGGGATCAAGATAATGTCATCCGTGGTCTCTTGGTAAATCCGTTCTCTAGAGAATTCCTTCCTCATAAATCTGGGGTTCGGTATGAATCCATGACACAGAAATGGTGGCATTTTCATTATATCCAAGAGCGTCTTATATGTTGAGGGTCTACCAAAAAATAAAACTAATAAAAATAAAACATAAAGATAATATACGTCCCCATCTTTAAGCCACATTAAAATACAATACTGGCTTCATGAGAATTAAACATGTCAAAAATAAGATAAAGTTTAGATTAAAAATTGATAATAATAATAAAGCTGCTACCAAGATTTTTCTTTAACATTAAAAAAAACAATGTACCCTGATATGTTTTTTTTTAATTTATTTTTGTAATGGAAACTGAAATGTCTCCTTTTAGTATTTATTAAACACCAAGACACAAACACTACAAGTTCTAAGACTAAGTGTGTGAAAGGGAAAAAACTACTGCCAACTTCAACCTCCCACCTGGTAAACTGAGTGAAGGCAGAGAAGAGGAACCTCTGGTCCTTTCACTGCCACGGCCACGTCCCACACCTCCACGCCTCGCTGCCAGCCTGTTATGGCCTCACCTCTGTCCTGTCACTCTTGAAATGCTCTTTGAGGCCACTGGGCACCACCGAAAGTACCTTCCATTAACATTACATCATTTCCCCAATTGTTTTAACACAGCTCACGATCATTTACCTGATTTTCATTTTTCTAAAGGAAACTTCATCAATGACCCATAAATGTGCCTCTGATATTAGAAGCCAATTGTCAGCACGTTAAATACATACCAGCCTGAGACAGAAGCTATTGAAGGTCAGAGCACTACCTGGCTTAGGAAGTTAGGATGAAACCCACATCTTTTGATTACTGTCTCCAGAATTATTTCCCATCAAAGATATATCAACACGCATCTAATGAACTTAAAGTTTCAAAGTTTAGTTCGGCTGATTCTTCATGTTTAGACAGGTAAATCTTTGTCAGTTCAACAGAAACCTAAATAAACTGAATACAGCCAAAGTTTAATCATATTCAGAGCAAGGGCTGCTTTGGACTTTGCAGAGTAAACTCCAGTGTGGCAAATTAGTAAGAGGGAGAAAAACCTTATGACACTGAAAAATTTTGCAATGTGCAAGTTACTTACTTGTATTTTATTACACATTCTTTGTGTAATTCTCAAAATTCTTTCTGGAACACACGTTTCCAAATCTAACATATCTTTCTGAACCATCGTTTAAAATCAAAAACCTGTTAACTGTAAGTTCATCTGTGTGTCAATTCTGCCATCTTCTGGTTACAAATGGAATCACAGCTATTGATAAAACCATCCTAGCAGCAATTTCTAACTCCTAATTTATCATCCTTGGGATTTAAATTTTATCCACTGATATGGGGACACAAGTTTGTCATACCTTTCTTACTTATTAGACTCCTTCCACCTACATAAACAGCCAAAAGTCATTAGAAGAAAATATTTAATTTTTGTAGATATTAGTCTTCTCCTGCCTGACAAAATTACTGTTCTTGATAATCCAGACTCCAACAGAAACTTAATAGTCCTCCCAACAAAAATTATATCATTGTGTAGGCTTTGTTTCTAAAGGCTGTTCACAGAATGTTACATAAGACTTAAGTTGTAAATGGCTTTTTCACTTTTGTTCCTTTCTGTAACAGAAAGGAGCCATGAATTCCCAGGAGGTGACAAAGCCCTGTGGACAGATGCATACATACCAACTCATAGAAAATCTGAAAGTGGAGGAGACTGTAATGTCAAGGTAACTGTATCACTTTCTTATGGCTGCTCTAACAAAGTACCACATACTCAGTGGCTTAAAATAACGCAAATTAATCTCTCAGAATTCTGGAGGTCAGAATTCCAAACTAAGTCTTACTGAGTTCAAATCAAATTGTCAGCCAGTTGGTATTCCTTCTGGAGTTTCTAAAGGAGCACCTAGTTCCTTGTTTTTATAGCCCACTGCATTCTGTGGTTTGTGGTCCCTTCTCTCTTCAAGACGGAGCACAGCATCATAAAACCTTTGACACTCCTGCGTTCCACTTAGGAGGACCTTGGGCTCACCTAGATAATCCCAGAAAATCTTGTCCTCGAGATCCTTAACTTTACCTTATCTGCAAAGCCCCTTTTGCCATGTTAGGTAACATAGTCACAGGTTTTAGCGACTAGGAAATCTTTAAAGGGCCATTATTCTGCCTACCACTGTAACCAACAGCACATTTTAGAACTCCAACCTTTTCTTATTTTAAGAAACCCACAGCAACCAGAGTTCATAATATTACCCAAATAATACACCTCTCATCTCCACTTTTGCACCACTTCTGCCATTTTAAAAATATTACATCAAAAGTAAAAACTACACAGAGAAATGTTCGTCTTAACTATTCATTCTCCAATGGTGTTTTAACTGTCCACAGCAGCTGTGGAACCTTGAACAAGTCACTGAAACTCTGTCAATTTCAATGTCTTCTTCTGAGATGATTTTCTCCAAAAAATATGTAATTCTGAAAATGTGCTACATAAAGCACTTTGTGTGACATGCACTGGAAAATTGGACTTTACAGATCAGATGCTAGGCTGAGCACTTTTTAAGTGATGTACTACTTAATTCTTTTTAAAAAATTTTTTAAATGTTTTTATTTATTTTTGAGACAGAGAGAGACAGAGCACGAGCAGGAGAGGGTCAGAGAGAGAGGGAGACACAGAATCCGAAGCAGGCTCCAGGCTCTGAGCTGTCAGCACAGAGCCCGACGCGGGGCTCGAACTCACGGACCGCGAGATCGTGACCTGGCTGAAGTCGGACGTTTAACCGACTGAGCCACCCAGGCGCCCCTACTTAATTCTTACAAGAACTGTGAGTTGGGTAGCATTAACCCTGTTTTTCAAGATGAGGAAAATAAGCAGCTCAGTGAAGTTAGGTATATGGCCTACGGACACACATAGCAAACAGGGTGCGTAACAAGTCAGAGTTCCAAGCCTGATCTATGTTACTGGACAGGTATGACCCTTATACTGTCTCCTTACAGAGGCAGTCAATATATTCTCCAGCTACTTAATAAATTTATCCAATTTATTATTCATACACTCCTCAAGGACAGGGATAAAAATGTGTTACTCTATGTTTTTTAGCATCAATCACAGTGTTAGAGAATAGGCATTCAAATATTGAAAAGTATACAATTACAAATTAGAGCAATTCTATGACAGTGGGATTTAATTCATTATGCTGGTAAGAACCCTAATCTTAACCAAAGAGCATGTGAGAAAGTAAAGGTTTATCACTGACATCTTACAGAGAAGTGGCTAATCAGTAGTTTGGTCCTTGGGGAGACAAGTGTTTGGCTTTTCCATTTAAAATGTAGTGGCACTAACTGACCAAATATTCCCGTGGCTTGAAATGATTTCAACTTCATCATCTTACATGAAAATCTTGTTCACTGTTTCTATAAAATTGAACTTAACTGTGTTCCAAAACCTGATAGTGCTCTTAAATAAAAAGCCAACACAGAGCTTCCCTTCCCTCTTGTCCAGTAAGTAAACAAGATAGTCAATGAAACGCACTGTCCTAGATCAAGAATCAATATGGTCTGAATTAATGCTGCATACTACACTAGGGAGAGACAAGCAAATCCATAAAACAGAAAATAATCTGAAATGTGTTAAAGGAGGAAATCATCAAGAAATTGGAGGGGTGGTGGGGCAAACTGGTCCTTTACAAAAAGCCTCCCTGAAAAACCTCTCTGCACATCCATGCTCGTACTCAAAGTGGGGTCATCAGCAGACATCGGTCGTGCCAAGCCCAGAGGGTCTCCCTGGCCCTTCTGCACATTCACTCAGGCTCAGATGGCTGGGACAACTGCGAAACAGGACGTGCTTGCTGACTTAGCTCAGAAGACTCCACTGCACAGTTTAAGCTTATGCACCCCCTCACCCCCACCCCCACCCCATACTAACAAAGGTATCCATGAAGCGATATGCATTGGAGGAATGCTGTTGGAAGTGTTTTTGAAAGAACGACCATCTTGGGGTGCCTGGGTGACTCAGTCGGTTAAGTGTCCAATTCATGGTTTTGACTCAGGTTACGATTTCACAGTTTTGTCAGTTCAAGTCCTGCATCTGGCTCTGTGCTAGCAGCACAGAGCCTGCTTGGGATTCTCTCTCTCCCCCTGTCTCTCTGTCCCTCCCCAACTCATGCTGTCTCCGTCTCTCTCAAAATGAATAAACTTTTTTTAAAAATGAAAGAATTACCATCCTTAGGCCAATTCTCTTATCACTCAAATTCACCTTCTCCCTGTGGACCCCATGCCTCTGCCTTAGTTGAGGCTCTGCTCATCTCTCTCTCTCTGGGGGGTTCTGGAGTAGTCTCCTGTGTTCCGTTCAAACACCACATCCACCCCCACACAGCTACGAGGGCAGGTTCCTAAAATCCCCACCAATGGTGCCCTCCTACGCAGCCGTTCAAAAGGTAACAGCCAAAGTCCTTCCCCCAGCCGGCAAAGCCCTCCAGCACCCCCTGCCCTGCTTCATTTCATGATGGCCCAGTCATGCCTATGCTCCATCTAGAACTTGAAAATGTCTAATAAGGACTTTGCACAAACTCAATACCCGTGCTGACACCCTCCCACCTAACAATCATACCCTAAAATGTGGCTCAAGGGTTAGCTGTTCTATCAGGCCTTTCCTGAATCAACACCATCGAGACAACACCATTCCTTTTCTTATCAGGCTCTCAGTGTATCTTGTACTCACGTTACTTAAAATACCTGTAACCCTTTAGTGTACTTACACCTTAAACGTCCATCTCCACCTCAGATGGCAAGCCTTTCCAAGGCAGTGTATTATCTTGCCGTTTTATCCCCAACGCCTAGAACCTAGTAAGGACTTTCCATCTAAATCTGCACCTGCAGGGTAAATGGAGGAGCTGGAGGAAAGCAGCCTACGTACCAGGAATCAAAGACGTCCAAGTGAGGAACGGACACGAAAAGGACAGGGTTTAAAGGATGACGGTGGAAAGCAAGTTATTTCTACATTCTTGAGATAATTTTTTGTTTAATTCTTATACTTTAGGATTCTTGGGAAACTATTAATAAGTCTGGGTTCCTCGGGGTGCCTGGGTGGCTCAGTGGGTTGAGCACCTGACTCTTTGCTCTTGGCTCAGGTCATGATCCCAGAGTCACGGGATGGAGCCCCTAGATCAGGGCTCTACTCACTGTGGAGCCTGCTTGGGATTCTCTCTCCTTCTGCCCCTCCCCCTGCTTGTGCATGCCTCTCTCTCTCTCTTAAATGAAAAAAAGAAAAAAGAAAAAAGAAAAAAAGTCTGTTCCTAATGTGCTTAAGGCCCTAAAGTGAAAAAAGGTTCCCAGGGATACCTGACTGGCTCAGTTGGTAGAACATGTGACTCCTGATTGTGGGGTCCTGAGTGTGAACCCCACGCTGGGCATAGAGATTACTTAAAAATGTAAAATTTTTAGGGGCACCTGGGTGGCTCAGTTGGTTCAGCATCTGACTCTTGATTTAGGCTCTGGTCATGACCTCACAGTTTGTGGGCTCAAGCCCCACATCAGGCTCCACACGCACAGCCTGCTTGGGATTCTCTCTCTCTCTCTCTCTCTGCCCCTCCTCCACTCATACGTGAGCGCAGGCACTCACCCTCACTCTCTCTCAAAAACAAACATTCAAAATAAGAAAAAAAAAAAGGTTCCCAGAAACACTACCTAATAAACAGAATAGGGTAAAAGGCTGCCTTAGCACATCCCCATGATGCGGGTGCTTGAAAGCATCAAAAACAGAAGCCCTTGTTTGAGAGTAGCGAAGCATGTGACAGTCCAGTTTCAGCTTCTAATTGTCCAACAAATCTCCAAGCAACACCTGTACATGCGTGCCGCCTCCACCTTTATAGACACAACCAGTTCCGTCCGCAGCCTCGCGGAGCTGCTGCCTGAGTTAATAACCACACTTCACTTCGGGCGCAGTCATCTTCCTTCCTGCTCATCCTGTCTCCATGGCTCGGTCACACAACCACACACAGGTCTGGCAAAATAATACTACAACTGCAAACCAAAATGACTCTCCAAGAATTTATGGGTATTTCAAAATCTATTAGGATTATTTCAAAAGATAAAACACGTTTCTAAAGTTGTCAACCTCCTTCTATTATCTTATCATCTTGTTCAGTGGTTCTTCTGTAAAAGAAAAAGAAAAAAGGCCAGTAAAGACCACGAAAAACACTAAATAGATTTTTTTCAAATAATCCCTACCTGCGAAGTGGTTCGAACTCACAACCCCAAGATCAAGAGTCGCAAGCTCTACCAAGTGAGCCTGCCAGGTGTCCCTAAACAGACATTTTAAAAGCTACTCACAACACCATCAAAAATGGCTTAAATCTCCCCCAGGGAAAACACAATGGTGACCAACACGCGCGCTGTGCTTTGCTCCTGACAGACGCTAGACTGCTTCAAGGCCTGTGAATCCTCCAAGGAGCCAATTCAGTGGGGAAGCCGAAGAAAGAGGATGTGCTAACAACTCGCCTAATCCATATGCTGCTAACCCATAAGCCCCGAATGGACGACAGCACAACAAAGGTGTGGTAGATGAGCTACACAACAGCATAAACTGTCTTCGTTTTCAAGGGTCTGGGATGGCACAGGCCTTGAAGAAAATGTCAGATGTAGCTGCAAACCTCACTCTATCTTCCAAATCTGAATCAACGTGTCCAAGTAAGCTGCCACCCTCAGAACCAGTCAGTTGTCACTAAACGAGATCCCTCAGTGGGTCTGCAAATTTGCAATTCTGAGGCAGACGAAAGGGATGGCACTTCTGGTCAGCATGTGGCACTCCTCGTGTTCAGCACCCACTGACATATTCGTAAGGATGGGACTGCTGAACCAATACAGTATAAAAATTGAGTAGTGGGAGAGACATTTAAATTTTTTTAATATTTATTTTTCAGAAAGTGCAAGCAGGGGAACGACAGAGAGAAGGGGACAGAGGATCTCAAGTGAGCTCTGTGCCGACAGACTGACAGCAGCGAGTCTGACGCAGGGCTCAAACTCACCAACCTAAAGATCATGCCCTGAGCTGAAGTCAGACAGTCAACTGACTGAGCCGCCAAGGTGCCCCTTAAATTTTTGATAACTCTAAATCAGTGGTGTTTAAATAGCACTGAGCACCAGAACCACCCAGGAATTGTGTTTAAAAAGCAGGGCTCCTGGTGCCATGTCCAAAAATCTTCATCTGTAACCAGCTGCCCGGGCAACGGAGTCTAGGTGCTCTTTGGACTACGCCTGGAGAATTACTGTTAGAGGTTCTCAGAAAAGCAACTACAAAATATGATAAAATTTATTTCCTAGCTTTCTCAATTCCAAATTAGAATGGGACCAAAAGGATAATCAACCAGCACCTACATGTATAAGGACATCCACACGTCACCCATGCATACATTAAATTCAGAGTGACAGCCTTAGGCTACAAAGAAATTTCAAGGATCTTTCGTTTCTGAAAACAACATGAATCTAAGCCAAAAGTAGAATAAGACCCAGGAAAAGTTAAATCTTAAACACTAAAAACAAACCACTATTACTGTAACGTTACAGCATCTGTTGTATTAAAGTAAACCTGCCCAACCCTTCTGATCTAATTACAGATTCTACTTCTCACAGGACTTCTTCTGTGTCTGATGAAAGCTGAGCTGTAAAATAATTGAGGTAGGGATTTAGAGATTTGGTACAGCCACCTTCCTAATAAAAGTGGCACAAACAAGACTCTAACTGTTGTTACATATTAAATCTTATTTGATCGATTTTACTGTATTCCAAATTACAAACATAAGGTAGAAGGTGGTAGTTATGGTTCTATTGATTCGTCATTAAGTTTTAATCAAGGCGCAGCTGCAGGGAACAATTATTATGGCAGCATGCTTCTGTCTCTTTCATACACTTATAGTTGCTACGATAAAGTAATTGTGGACACACTGGATACCAACAAAATACGTTATTGTTTCTAAGGAATCTGTCTGCAACCTAACAATCTTCTATCAAAATAAACGTTACAGAAAATCACCAAACTATTTCTTATTTTCTCTAGATCTCTATTCCTTTCTGACCAATGACAGCTATAAATGTTTTTGTTTTCCATTTCTTTTTACCTTACGAATGAAAATTTGCTTCTCCTACATTCACCCCTTTCTTTCTGTCACTTTTGGAAACTACAGCTGTATGAATCTGAAACCAAAAGTTTATGCTCTATGAAACTGATATAAGTTACTAAAATAAAAAGGCGGTATATACATTTCTCAGGCATTTATTGAGAAAATGGATATTGAATGGCTTTGGAAAGCTGGTTTAATAAAGTGCCAAGATAGCAATCTCTATCAAAATAACACCAGCATTCTTCACAGAGCTGGAACAAACAATCCTCAAATTTCTATGGAACCAGAAAAGACCCCGAATAGCCAAAGCAATCCTGAAAAAGAAAACCAAAGCTGGAGGCATCACAATCCCGGACTTCAAGATGTATTACAAAGCTGTAATCATCAAGACAGAATGGTAGTGGCACAAAAACAGACACTCAGATCAATGGAACAGAATAGAAAACCCAGAAATGGACCCACAAACGCATGGCCAACTAATCTTTGACAAAGCAGGAAAGAATATTCAATGGACTAAAGACAGTCTCTTCAGCAAATGGTGCTGGGAAAACTGGACAGCCACATGCAGAAAAATGAACCTAGGCCACTTTCTTTCACCATACACAAAAGAAACTCAAAACAGATGGAAGACCTACACGTAAGACAGGAAGGCATCAAAATCCTAAAGAAGAAAGCAGGCAAAAAACCTCTTTGACCTCAGTCACAGCAACTTCTTATTCAACATGTCTCCAGAGGCAAGGGAAACAAAAGCAAAAATGAACTATAGGGACCTCATCACAATCAAAAAGGAAACAATCAGCAAAACTAAAAGGCAACCGACAGAATGGGACAAGATATTTGCAAAAGACATATCAGATAAAGGGTTAGTATCCAAAATCTATAAAGAACTTATCAAACTCAACACCCAAAACAAAATAATCCAGTGAAGAAATGGGCAAAAGACATGAATAGACACTTCTCCAAAGAAGACATCCAGAGGGCCAACAGACACATGAAAAGATGCTCAACATCACTCATCATCAGGGAAATACAAATCAAAACCACAATGGGATACCATCTCACACCTGTCAGAATGGCAAACATTAACAACTCAGGCAACAACAAATGGTGAGGATGTGGAGAAAGAGGACGGCCCTCTTTTGCATTGCTGGTGGGAATGCAAAGTGGTGCAGCCACTCTGGAGAACAGTATGGAGGTTCCTCAACAAATTAAAGATAGAACTACCCTACAATTGTACTACTAAGTATTTATCAAAGGGATACAGATGTGCTGTTTCAAAGGGGCACATGCACCCCAATGTTTATAGCAGCGGTATCGATAAAAGCCAAAGTGTGGAAAGAGCCCAAATGTCCACGACAGATGAATGGATAAAGATGGATACAATGGAATACTACCCAGCAATCAAAAAGAATGAAATCTTACCATGTGCAACTATGTGGACAGAACTAGAGGGTATTATGCTAAGTGAAATTAGTCAGAGAAAGACGAGTATCATATGACTTCACCCATATGAGGAATTTAAGATACAAAACAGATGAACATAAGGGAAGGGAAGCAAAAATAATATAAAAACAGGGAGAGGGACAACACATAAGAGACTATTAAATATGGAGAACAAACAGAGGGTTACTGGAGGGTTGTGGGAGGGGTGATGTGCTAAATGGGTAAGAGGCATTAAGGAACCTACCCCTGAAATCAGTGTTGCACTATATGCTAACTTGGATGTAAATTTAGAAATTAATTAAAAATAAAATAAAAAAGTCCTAGCTAAAAAAAAATTAAAAAAAAAATACATGAACAAGATTTCCATAACTGTAACAAATTTAACATTATTGCTTTGTCTCCTTGAAGTTGGTCCATTTTCCTACATATTAATTTTTATGCTTAAAAATCTTGTGATGTTCACTCTTTCATCAATGTTTGCAATAAAAATATGTACGCAAACTTTAAAAGAAAAGAAAAGAAAAGAAAGAAAGTGCCAAGATATCTGGAGTGTCAAAACCAGCATTTCCACAAACCCTAAAAATCTCTTCAACATATGAAACTGTAACCAAATTTAAAATCAATCAAAGGTCAACATCAAGCTATGTTTCACCTGTGAGGTCAACCTCTATACCCACTACTGATCAATTCTCCTTCCAAAGTTCTCCAAGCATCACAAGAAATATAAAAAGACACCTGACACTTATGGGACCATGGAAATCCTAAGAGACACAACAAAGGTATGACTGTCCCAGAATTGTTTATCTCCTGTGTTATGGACACTTGCTTCCTAACTAACATCCACCTATACCACCTCCCACGTGCAAGAGTTCACATGGAATACAACAACAAAGGCTCCAATATTTTTTAAATGTCAGTTACAGAGTGTATTAAAATATGAAGTATTTTTTAGATATGAAAAGATATGCCATTAACATGATCAATCTAGCAACTATCATTTGCCGTAATTACGTATTACTTTACATATTCCAGCTAAGTTTAAGAGACAGAAAATTCTTAAATTGAAGAAAACCTGTCCTTCAACATGGCAAATTAGCTTTCAGGCAAGAGATCCCTGTTTGGCCAAGTTCTTTTTGCTGCTTGTTCTCAACAACATACTATAAAATATAAAATATAAACCAAATACTGAGTTTATGAGAATATTTAAGGTTAAAGCAATACACAATTCTAAAATAATGTGAGGCAAGGGCTGTCATAAGAACAAACTCTCACAACCTGAGACAATAAAACTCTCACACACAACTTGTTATTCTTTAGTATATATACTCAAAAATTACTGTATGTAAAGAGGTTCTAAAGCCAGAACATAATCACAAAAAACAATCTGAACCTTGGGTAACAGCTTAAATTTTTTTTGTTTTTAAATGAAGTATAAATTGGTTTTAAATTGCAGTTTAAACTAATTTTCCAGTACAATTCAAGCACTGGAATTCTTACTTTGGGTAAGAGCAGAGGGAACAAAAATGCCCAGAAATTCTATGCAAAATGTCCTCATGTTCATTTCCTGGAGAGACGTTCACAGGTTTCATTAGAGCCCTAAAGGGGTCTGCAGCTCATAAAGGAGTTACTACTTTGTGTTGCTTCCTACTGAGAAAATAATACACTGCTAGTCTCATCACTTTTCTAACTTCGGTAAATGATAAAGGCAATTTTTCTTTTAAAAAATTCCAGAGTTAACTTGGGACCTGGGCCCTGCAAAATCATTTTTAAAACAATATCAAAGCAAGTTTTATAAAATCAACTTTAGTGAATTTAGTGTTTCTTAGGCTAATTTCAACATTCTCTTCAAGGAACCATACAACAGATTTCTCACATCAAGAAATTCGTTGATGTGAGATCTTGCCATTTGCAACAACCTGGATGGACTTAAAGACTGTAATGCTAAGTGAATTAAGCCAGTCAGAGAAAGACAAGTACCATACGATTTTATTCACATGTAGAATTTAAGAAACAACAGACATGAACAAAGTTAAAAAAAAAAAAATAAGCAAACAAACAAAAACCACAGAGAGACAAACCAAAAAACAGACTCCTAACTAAAGAGTACACATGGACGGTTACCAGAGGGCAGCTGGGTGGGGGGGGGGGGGGTGGGATAGGTGACATGGATGATGAGCACAGAGTAATATATACAATTGTTGAATCACTATACTGTATACCTGAAACTAATATGACACTGTATGTTAACTATACTAAAATAAATGTTTTTTAAAGAAATTCATTTTTATAGAAATGGAAAAGTATAGTTTCATATATCCCAGATATACAAAATAAATTTTTAAGATGCAAAAATACCAAAGAAGACCAAAGGTCATCTTTGTCCCTATCAAATATCATAACCTCAACAATTCAAATTATCACACAGAGTGACACTTGCTTTTCTATAAAATAGACTATCACCCCCATAATTCCTTTTCTCTTGGATTTCCCAGATATAATCTGGTATGTTTTCATCAACTACAATGATGTAATTAATTTGACTACATTCCCTTAAAAATAACTTTCTTTTAAATTGTCCTAATACTTCCCAACTCGTTCTATGAGACCAGTTTTATCTTGATACCAAAACCAGAAAGGCACAAAAAAAGTTAACTACAGACTTGTATCTCTTATGAACAGAGTCCTCAACAAAATACTAGTAAACAAACCTAGCACTAAATAAAAAGTATTATATACCATGATCAAATGAGGTTTATCCCAGTAATGCAAGACTGATCTGAAAATGTCTGAAAACCAGTTAATGTAATATACCATATCAGCAAAATAAAAAACAAAAACCTTACGATTATCTCAATGGATGAACAGAATCAAGGACAAAATTTAGCCCTTCAAAAATTAAAAAACCTTCATCCAACAAACTAGGAATAGAAGGCAACTTCTTCAACTTGATCAAGAACACTTATGAAAACCTCACAGTTAACATCATAGTTAATAGTGGCACACTAACTTTCTTCCTGAGTTCAGAAAAAAGTTAAGGATGTCCACTCTTGTCACTCCTATTCTACACTGTACTAAAGCTTCAAGCCAGGTCAATTAAGGCAAGAAAATGAAATAGAAAAGAAAGACATAGAACCCCTATTTGCACATACAAATAGAGTGTACAGATTTTATGTACAGAAAATCCTAAGGGATCCACTAAACCACTTTAGAACTGATTGAGTTCCATAAAGTTGCACAATACAAGATCAATATATGAAAATGAATGTATTTCTATAATTAGCAATGAACTAAAAATGAAATTTTTAAAAATTTCCACTTAGAATAGCATCAAAAGTAATAAATTACTTAAGAAAAAACAGGGTGCCTGGGTGGCTCAGTCAGTTAAGCATCCAACTCCGGCTCAGGTCACAATCTTGTGGTTCACGAGTTCGAGCCCCAGGTCAGGCTCTGTGCTGATAGCTCAGAGCCTGGAGCCTGCTTCAGATTTTGTGTCTCCCTCTCTCTCTGCTCCTCCCCCACTTGTTCTCTCTCTCCTTTCTCTCTCTCTCTCTCTCTCTCCCCCTCCCTCCAAAATAAATAAAACAAAAAAAAATTTTTTTTAAAAGAATAAATTACCGAGACAGGTGCAAAACTTATACTCTGAAACTATAAGACACTGTTGAAAGAAAATAAGACCTAAATAAATGGAAAGACATCACATATTTATAGATCACAAAGTTTAATATTTTTAAGATAGCAACAGTCTCCAAATTGATTTGCAGAGTCGGTGCAACCCCTATCAAAATCTAAGTTGCCTTTTTTCCAAAGTTGAGCAGCTGATTCTGAACTTCATGTGAAGATGCAAGAGACACAGAATAGGCAAATCAATCTTGACAGAGAAGAACTAAGTTGGAGGACTTGTAGTTACTGATTTCAAAACTTACCACAAAGTTACACTTAATCAAGTCTGTGTGATACCAGCACAAGGACAGATACAGAGATCAACAGAACAGAACTGAGAATCTACAAACCCTCACATTTACAATCTATTAGGTTTTAACAAGGGTGCCAAAGCCCTTTAATGGATGGAGAATAGTCTTTTAACAAATGGGGCTGGGTCAACTGGATATCCACATGCAAAATTCTCAAGTTTGACTACCTCACAGCAGATACAAAATTACTCAAAATGGATCAAAGACCTAAAAGTAAGAGTTAAAACTAAAATTCTGGAAAGAAAGCACAGGTATAAATCTTCATGATCTCAAATCAGGCAATGGTTTCAAAGATGTAACACCAAACCATAAGCATTAAGTAAAATAAAACAGGTAAAATAAAAATTTTTAAATTTATGCTTCAAAGTGAAGAAAATGGCAAGTTACTAAGAAAATGGAAAGACGAAGCACAATATGGTAAAAAATTTTACAAATCATAGGCCTCATAATGGACTTGTATCTAGAATATATAAAGAATTTCCACAACTCAGTAACAAGACAACCCAATTAAAGAACAAAGGATCTGAATAGATATGTCTCCAAAGAAGATAAGCAAATAACTCCTAAGTACTTGAAAAGATGCTCAAAATCATTAGTTATCAGAGAAATATAAATCAAAATCACAGTAAGATGCCACCAAACATCTATTTGTGGACTATAATTTATAAGACAGATATCAAGTCGTGGTAAGAATATGCAGAAACTAGAACCCTTATGCACTGCTACTGGGAATGTAAAATTGCACAGCCACTTTGACCAATAATTCCACTCCTACGTGTACATCCAAGAGAAATGAACACATACATCAACAAAAAGACTTGCACAAAAATGTTCATGAAAGGAACATTAGCATAACAGCCCCAAAGTGCAAACAACCTAAATGTCCATAAAATAACGCAAATATTCAAGCCACATGGAATATTACTTGGCAATTAAAGGAATGAAGCCCTGACAATGCTACAACATGGATAAAACCTTGAAAATATCATGCTAAGCCAAAGAAGCCAGTCATAAAAGACCACATGTTGAGGCTTCCATTTATACGAAATGTCCAGCATAGGAAAATCTATAAAGACAAAAAGTAGATTCGTGGTGGGAAGGTTGAGGGAACGAGGAGTAACTGCTAACAGGTATGATCTTTCTTTCTGAAGAGATGACAATGTCCTAAAATTGCCCATGGTGATGGTTGCACAACTCTGAACATACTAAAAAAAAAAAAAAACCTTTGATTATACCTCCAAATGAGTTATATAGGTTGTAAATTACATTACAATAAATCTGTTATTTTTAATTGTCTTCTTAAAGTTAATCTGTACTTTTACTTTTCTATCATGATCTCTGCTTTCCCCATTTGCTGTATTTTCAAGTAAAAAATTAGATTACAAAATAGTTTATAGATTCTCATCCAACTTTTCTAAAAAAAAAAAAAAATACTGCATAGAATACAAAACCACAATGTATCACATATTTAATGTAAATCTTATGAAGCCTGATTCACTTTTCAAATTTCCTCATGTAAACATATACCACTACTTTTCTAAACAGAAAAATCATATAAATGGATGAAATGATAACAGGCTTATATACTAAGACCCTTCTCTTCACTTTGTCGTCCATTCTTGTTAATGTGCCCTGCCCATAACAAGGTTCTGGGTTTAGTAAGACTGCGTAAACACCAGACCATGTAATTTGAAAATAACAACAGTAAAGAACAGACAACTTCTGGATGGATACACGAAAATATTTTATTACAGGATGTCTGTTAGTACTGAGTAGGAGGGGTTAGAAGAAAGCTGAGTGGGTGAGGGCAGTGGGGAACTTTTATTGGTATTTTAACTTTCTCTGTGTTAGTTTGGGTGGAAAAAATATCTGTATTATTTTTTAATTACAAATAGTTTATCACCTACATCATGATTTCACTTTGGTAATGAATTATTTACAAGAGACAAATAATTGTTTAAAACACATGGTAGAGATGGACTGCCTATCTTGTCACTGCTTTCCAATTTTACTCCATCAGATACCAAATGATCTGTATGACATTGCCTCTTTACTACTCGTTGAAATTTGCATTGTTGTACTACTGGGTCATACATTTTTATTAGCGTTTCAAGTATGCTTAAAAAAAAAAAAAACCTGAATAGGGGCGCCTGGGTGGCTCAATAGGTTGGGCATCTGATTTCGGCTCTGGTCACGAACTCACGGTTCATGGGTTCGAGCCCCACGTCAGGCTCTGTGCTGACAGCTCAGAGCCTGAAGCCTGCTTCGGATTCTGTGCCTCCCTATCTCTCTGCCCCTTCCCTGCTCATGCTCTGTCTCTCCCTCTCTCTCAGAAATAAAAAACATTAAAAAAATTAAAAAAAAAAAAAAAAGACCTGAATCATCTTTAAGTCTCGGTTGCAGAGCTCAATATATATCCATTAGCCCAATCTTGCCATTTTCATTTTTAAATCTTCTACGGTCTCAATAAACGTTCATGTCTGCCTAGTCTTAAGACTTTTACAAATAGAAGTTAGTATCTCCAACAAAGATTATATGTCTGATGGGTAGGGGGAATGAATGAAAGAGGTGATGGGGATTAGAGAGTACACTTATGAAAAAAAAAGTTAAATTAAATTTTTAAAGATTACGGTTCATGGGGCGCCTGGGTGGCGCAGTCGGTTAAGCGTCCGACTTCAGGCAGGTCACGATCTCGCGGTCCGTGAGTTCGAGCCCCGCGTCAGGCTCTGGGCTGATGGCTCGGAGCCTGGAGCCTGTTTCCGATTCTGTGTCTCCCTCTCTCTCTGCCCCTCCCCCGTTCATGCTCTGTTTCTCTCTGTCCCAAAAATAAATAAATGTTGAAAAAAAAAAATTAAAAAAAAAAAAAAGATTACGGTTCTATTCATTTCTCCTTATAATTCTGCCCATCTCTGCTTTACTTTGAGACTGTATTACTTACGCCAGGTCCAGGTTTATTACATCTCCCAAGATAACTGTTCACTGTATCACTGTACAACGGTCTCTTTGTTTTTTTACTTTCAGTCTTTTTTGCCTGACATTGACATTATTCTATCAGCTCTTTTTCAGTTTGTATTTCTGTATCAGAGTTGATCAGAGAAGTAGAACCACTATAAATCATAAAAATGAAGAGTTATTGGGGTGCCTAGGTGGCTTAGTCAGTTAAGTATTCAACTCTTGATT
The DNA here is from genome assembly GCF_018350175.1 of Felis catus. Lineage (NCBI taxonomy): Eukaryota > Metazoa > Chordata > Mammalia > Carnivora > Felidae > Felis > Felis catus. Next base: position 33,638,865 of record NC_058369.1, on the reverse strand, counting down.
TGGGGTCAGGTCATGATCTCACAGTTAGTGGGATCAAGCCCCATGTTGGGCTCTGTGCCAATAGCACAAAACTCGCTTCAGATTCTCTCTTTCCCTCTCTCTCTGCCCCTCCCCAGCTTGCACTCTCACTCTCTCAAAATAAATAAACTTAAAAAAAAAAAAAGAATAAAGAGTTATTAAAGGTGTGAACAGTATTTATGGGAGTTGATTAAGCAGGTTACATAGAATTGTTGCTTCCACATCCAGCGTTAGGAAAGAAATCAGAGAGCAGGCAATGGGGTGGATGAAATGGTGTGAAATGGGGAAGAGCAAGGATAAACCGCCACACTGGTTTCTCATCAACCTTCATGATACAGGTTACCTGCAGTATAAGCTGGCATCCTTCACCGCACAGACAACACATTTGACTCAGAATCTAGAGAAGCTGACAGAGAAGATCCAGTAGGAACTGGAGAGGCTGGAGACCAGAGAGGAGGTTCATACACTGCAACAATGCCTGACTCTAACACCAACCTTCTGAGCACCGACACAACTGTTGCTTCACGTCCACCTTATGACTCTTGTACAAGTTTCTCTCATAGCCAGCCTAACCTGGACCCATCCTGGAAAGGGAGTTCTAAGAAATGGAGTTCCAGCTCATTTATGTTGACACAACACAAAGCCACCACAATTTCCATGGATATCTTCTTCCATCTCTTTAATTTTATTCTTTGTGCAATTACATTTTAGGCATGTCTTTTGAAAACAGCACATCACTGGATTTTTCTTTCCTCCAACCTAGACTCTATGTTTTAACTATCGTGTTTAATCCATTTACATTTATTGGAGTTTATGACTTTCATAACTTAAAAATGAACTGTCTTTTAAAAATGAAATGAAGTATTATCTGTATCAAAGATATAAGCACGGTTTGCATTCCTTAAGTATTTTATATGCATAACTTGTTACTTACCACTTCTCCAGCAGAGGCAGCCAACATATGCTTCACGGGCATCAAATATGAAGACGAATCAGTATGTAAAAACCATTTCACATATTCATAGGTGATAAAAAAAGCAGCAGCTGAAATTTAAAACAAGCCAGTCTTTCACAAAGTTTAAATATATATTCAAACGGTTAAGAAATAAGTTTCTCAAAAAAATTAAACTCTAATTATTAAATTACGAGGTAACAGATAAAGATAATAATTTAACATATATTCTTCCTTCCTGCCCCACTCTTGCAGAATCTACTGAACCCATGTTATAAAGCCAATCCCAGACTTATGAAAATGTACAAGACGTGATCCCAGCCCTGAGGGAGCCTGACAGCTAACCCAGCATTCACCATTTTGTATCAAGTCGCTTGATATTTTTTAGTAAGCTTTCTAGAATGAGATACGAATTTCTGTGATCCAAAATATCTTTACATATAGTAATAAAATAATGAGCTACACTGATTTATAGACAGGTTAAGATTGGAAACATACACATTAAATAAAACATCTATTTGGTAAGTTTTATTTCTGTTCACTCAAAATAACCATGGCTACCTTTTACTACATCAACTCACCTTTACATCAAGGAAACAATCAACTATTTAATTCCAACTGTAAATCAAAATCTCAAAAAAGCTACCTATCACCAGGAACTAATCTTAGCTATATAAGAGGGCTTTAAAACCTGCCATGTACTGTTAATCAAAAGATGTCTATCACTTCCATAAAAGATAAGGCCTGAAAGATAAATGAATGACAAATTCATCTTCTGAAGGACATCTGACCACAATCACATTCAAGTCTAAAACGCTCAAAAAAAGAGCTTGATAATGAAAACCAGTTCTCCACAGTTAAAATCAACAGGCTTTTAAACTCTCCTCAGGCTGCTAACAAATAAACACGAGGCCAAATGAGGAGGCACACTGTCCCAATGCAAACAGTTCTATACGATTAACCTAGGTCCCTATTCCCACAGTGGTTCTCAATAAGGCTTTTTCTACTTTAGCACATTACACGTACAGCTAGAATATCTGCAACCGCATTCAGCTGTAAGTTGCACCTGCTGCACATTTCACCCTCCACCCCCCTTCTCCTTTCACCTCCAGGCAAAGGAGAAAGTGCCACAAGTTTCTACGTTTACCTGGTTAACCACCTCAACCTAGTCAGACTGTATCGCTACTTTTGTGATAGACAAAATTCTTTAGAAATGTAAATCCAAAAAAGAAATATAAATCCCAAAACTCTCCTGTGTGACACCCAAGAAAGCCCCACTAATTGCAAATGATGTCACAAGGTTCCAAGTGAGGCTATGGACAAGTTACAACAAAGAACAGGGGTTGGGCTAATACCTACAGAGTCTGCCAGCTCTTTAAAAACAAAAACCGGGGCGCCTGGGTGGCTTAGTCGGTTAAGCGTCCAACTTTGGCTCAGGTCATGATCTCTCGGTCGGTGAGTTCAAGCCCCACATCGGGCTCTGTGCTGACAGCTCAGAGCCTGGAGCCTGTTTCAGATTCTGTGTCTCCCTCTCTCTCTGCTCCTCCCCTCTTCATGCTCTGTCTCTCTCTGTCTCAAAAATAAATAAACATTAAAAAAAAAATTAAAAACAAAAACCTATAGTTTTGTGTTCCCTTTTAAATTTTTTTTTTTTGAAAGAGAGAGAGAGAGAGAAAATGAGAACGAACAAGGGGGAGAGGGGCAGAAGGAGGCTCCAGGCCCAGCACAGAGCCCAACTCAAAGCTCCAATTCATGAACCATGAGATCATGGCCGGAGCCAAAATCAAGAGTTGGATGCTTAACCGACTGAGCCACCCAGGCGTGTCCCCTAAGTTCCCCTCTAAATAAGAGTAAGGATCCTGAAGAGGGGTCTTCTGCCTCTTCTTTCAACCCTCAGTTCTCTTCATCCCTAACTCCTGACCCCTGCAGAGTATTACAGTCCTCCCTTATCCACAGGGAATTTCTTCCAAGCCCCCCAGTGTGTGCCTGAAATGATGGATAGTACCAGACCCCATATATATTTTTTTCCTGTATATACCTATCCGTGCTAAGGTGTAACCTATTAATTAGGCACGGTAAGCGATGATAACAATAAACAATAATAATACAATAGACAATACAACAATAATAAAATAGAACTATAACAATACGCTGTAATAAAAGTTATGTGAACGTGGGCTCTCTCTCAAAAATACCTATAGTGGGGGCATTTGGGTGGCTCAGTCGGTTGAGTGGCTGACTCTTGATTTTGGCTCAGGTCATGATCTCGCGGTTTGTGGGTCTGAGCCCCACTTTGGGCACTGGGCTCGCGGCATGCAGCCTGCTTGGGATTCTCGCTCTCTGTCCCTCGCCTGCGTGTGCTCCCTCTTAAAATAAATAAACTTTAAAAAAAATACCTATATTGTACTCATCTCTCTTCTTGTGATAATGTAACATGATAAAAATGCCTACACGATGAGATCAAATAAGATGAATGGCGTACACACTGTGACATAGCATTACACTACTAATGACCTTCTGATGATGCATCAGGAGGAGGATCATCTACTTCTGGAGCACGGTTCACTACAGGTAAATGAACCACTGAAAGCAAAACCACGGATAAGGAGGACCACTGTATGTTCTCAGAAAAGTCTACAAACACTGACTATTACATTGGTGTATGGTACTCAGATTACAACCTAAACTATAACCTTAACTTAAATAGTACAAGAAAAAAAAAAAAAAAAAAAGATGCCAGATAGAAAACTTCAAGTCACCAAAAACTCCCAGAAGAACAAAAAGGCCATTTCTGAAACGCAGGCACTATCTACCCAGCATCACTCATCCACTGCTGTTCAGGAGATGGTGAAAAAACAAAAAAAGTACGGCAAGAAAAACATTTTCTCACACGTGCAAAAATTCAAAACCACATGTAGCTAAAGTCCTAGTGGCAAGAATTTAAATTAAGTCCCGTGAGCCTAAAACACCATGGACTCCTTGGACTACTGGTAATACTACCAATACTAATTCCTCGGTGCAATATGTATGAGAAAAAAAAACTTTAGAACAATGAGTACTATAAAAACAGACTTTAAGCATCAATGCCAAGGGCACACCTGAGCCCAATGAAATCACATCTCTGGAAGTGAGACACCAGTGTCCGTACTTTTTTAATGTCTTCAGGTGATTGGGTGATTGTACTGTGGTCAAATTTAGGAACCACTGTCTCTCTTCCACATATAGAACTGGACTTGGCAGGGAGTGGGTGCTAATGACTTGCTACAGTCAATTACTAAAAGTAGTAAGACAAATAAAACTCAAGGATAACCTCAAAAACAGTTGGCTGTTCTAAGGGCTGCTGGGGGAAGAAACCAAAGGACCAAAACAGTAATTTCTCTCTGCACTACCAATCTTTATGTGAATACTGTGCTCCAGATGAACACAGATGGACATTTAAATGCCAGGTTACCAGGAAAGAATTGCTCATGAATTATCCTGAGAAAAAAGAAACCAGACTCTAGAGGTTAGGAATCTCCTAGAGCTGAGGTTCTATAACCGGGGATTGGGGGATGGGGGAGGGTTTTGTTTGCTTGGTTTGCTTGAGTACCACTGAAACCATCAGTAAACAATTAAAATAGTAAGTATACTAACAAGTGGATTAAATAAAACAGATTATATTGATTACAAAATAAGGCCATAAATCACATAATGTGGCTCCAAAGCTAAAACAAAAGCAAAGACATTTGAAGGGGAGTATCCAGGAGAAGGTTAGTGGGAAATGGTTGCATCATACAAGCGGAATTTAGTTAAGACAGAAAAGGTTTAAGGCCTCTTAGGTTCACCTGCTCCAAAAGAATCTCCAAGGCAGTAGTTATTAAACTCAGCTTCACATTGGAATCACCTAGGAAGCTACTAAGCCTCCTGATACCCAGGCAAAACCCAGACCAATTAAATTTACCGGGGTGACATAGGCATCAGTATTTTTTAAAGCTTCCCAAGAGATTCCAATACGCAGGCAAGGTTGAGAACCACTACTCTACGGTATGACAACCAATATTAGAGTAACATTTTCAAGCTTCTAACTGGGGATTTTAACAGGAAAAAACATTTAAAAACCATTGTACTTCTATTACAAGTAGAGTGGAACAGGATCTCACACTAGCGATTCAAAAGCAATGAGTTAATGAATGGAAAACAAATTCAGAAGATAAGCTACAACACATGAGTGATTCTACACAGGGTGACACCGCATACCATCCGGAAAATAAACCTCATTATGTTGGCTTTCTAGCAGGGACAAGAATATCAACATAAATTTTACCATTAGGAAAAGATCCAATAGCAGCAGAGGGAACGCCAGCATATATTCCACGAAAACCACCAGCCTTATTAAATCCTTGTGGACTCTGCAGCCTGGTTTTAATGGTATCCAGAGGGTATAATATCAAGTCAACAGACACACCTGCTACCCCACCAGCCTTTAAAAAAAAAAAGAGAGAGAGAGAAAGGAAAATAAGGTTACAATCAAAGGTTACCCTGCCATTTGGGGGGTAGGGATAAGAAAAAGGTAATCTTTAAAGCACATTTTTCATACCTGTTGATCCACAACTTATTTGGTATAGTCAAACAAAAGACCTTCTACCTGAATTTATAAATTTTCCTGGGGAAATAATGATTATTGTGCTATATTCTTAACTTGTAATTTTTCAATATTTTTTTATTTTTTTTTTTTAATTTTTTTTCAACGTTTATTTATTTTTGGGACAGAGAGAGACAGAGCATGAACGGGGGAGGGGCAGAGAGAGAGGGAGACACAGAATCGGAAACAGGCTCCAGCCTCTGAGCCATCAGCCCAGAGCCTGACGCGGGGCTCGAACTCCCGGACCGCGAGATCGTGACCTGGCTGAAGTCGGACGCCCAACCGACTGCGCCACCCAGGCGCCCCAATATTTTTTTTATTTTTAAAATCAAATTTAAATTCATTTTCAATACTTTCACACGGTTCAAAAAGTAAACAAGCAAACAATCTCAGAAAGGTTAAGAGTCCAAAGCCTCCTTCCCTTGTCTAATAACTCAGATACCCACTTCTGCTGTTTGCTTATTGGATCCTTCTGAAGTTACTTTAGGTATATACAAGCAAACACGAATATATATTTTCCTTTTTTTTGAAAAAGGTATATACAATAGGCAGTGCACCACACCTTACTTTTATCACGTAATTTATCTTGCTGATCTTTCCATATCAGACCAAATTTATATTTTTGTCTTTTTAATAAATGAGTAGTAAAACCGAAGTAAGACTTTTGGGGGGAGACTGTCATTTTAAAATAGGTAATGGGGAGGTGCCTGGGTGGCTCAGTCAGTTGAGCATTGGACTCTTGATTTAGGCTCAGGATGGGATCGAGCCCTGCATCGGGCTATGCACTAAGTGTGGAGAGCCTGCTTTTCTTTTTCTCTCCCTGTCTGCCCCTCTGCCCTGCTCGCTTGCTCTCGCTGTCTAATAAATAAATAGGTAATGGTCCTTGGGAACTAGATCTGTTATTTTAAGATTCACACATCTAAGGATTCCCGTAGTATTCTCTCTCCTTTATATTTAAAAATTCCTTGATAATTTTTTAATTAAGTAAATAAAAGCAGGGCGGGGGAGCTAAATTCCTAGAGAATATTAAAACCAGGTCCCAACTAGTCATCTCCCAAGAGACATCATGTTGCTTTAGAAAGGTGCACTTTAAAAACTAAGTTTTCACCTAATGATTACAGTGGAGTATATGTAGAATTTATTTTTTTTAAAACTGGTTACAACTTAGTCAAAGCAAAAAGAAATTCAGGAAAACAATTTTAGGTAAAATATCAACTCAAGTACAGAGTCAAAGGTCAATACACAAAGTCTTAGGGCATCATTTAAAAATGTGAATCAGGGGCATCTGGGTGGCTCAGTTGGTGAAGCGTCCGACTCTTGATTTTGGCTCAGGTCCTGATCCCAGGGTCATGGGGTCGAGCCCCACGTCGAGCTATGCACTGACAGTACAGAGCCTGCTTAGGATTCTCTCTCCCCCCCACTCTCTCTCTGTCCCTGCCCTACTCACACTCTTTGTCTCAAAATAAACATTTTTTTAAAATGTGAATCGAAACCTGTTTCCCATGGGCAGACAGAAGAATTACAAGGAGGAAAAAAAGACTTTCAATACGGTTGCTACATAGTAATTTTTAAAACGAATCATTAACTTTTCTTATCCTCCAGATTTTGAACCACATGGATAGATTACCTATCAGAAGGTAGAAATATACTTTAAAAAAAACTATACATTAAAAACTAAGATGCAGGAAAAGAAAAATCAGTATTATTCAAACATACAGGCAAAATTCAAAATGATGAGTTTTTCCATCCTTTGGGTATACGAAATGCTCAGATGGTACAAACCTCAGGACATAATAAACACTGTCTGCTCTACTTACCACTCACCATAAAACCAATAAAGAGTTCACTGCAAAAATGAAATTACTCTCATGAGAAATCCAGTCATTAACTAGCAGAGGTAAATTATTAAAAATTATTTTAAGAGAAACAGATAAGCTCATTACCATAAACATTAATACTGTACTATATGATCAGCCTGAGGAACATGACTGAATCTCGTAGATCATGAAGGTCTGCTCTGCAAATGACCTAAAATGAGGTCACTAACACATTACAGAGAAGTGCCAGAAGAAAACCACGAGAGGCAGGAAAAGGATGACAAAAAGCTGGGCTTTCTTTCTGGAAATAAAGGTGGCCTTTTCTAAGTCATAGGAGTATGTTCATAAGTAACGTAGGCCAGTGAAAAAGGAGCCAATCTCTTCCAACTTTCTTCTCAATTATTTTTAAAGGCTTTTTTAAGATTCAGTACATAAACAAAATATTTTGCATGTTCTTCATTTTCTTAAAACACAAGGAAAACGAAAATCCTGGTGGGAATGTCTGCTCAGACTAGATTCTTTAAAAACATTCTCGACTTCATTCTGATTTTCTCTTTAATCCTAGGAGAGGGTTCGGAGAGATGCTTGCCATCTACTGCTAAGTTTTAATCAGTAAGTTAATTAGTCTTTCAATCTATTTGGCTACTCTGCATGCATTGATTCTCTAATGCTTCTTTCATCAGAATTCTTATCTTCAGAGAATAAAATAACCAGATTCAATTTGTTTAGCTAGTAAAACATGAATCAAAAGTTACTAATTGCTTCTGGAGATTTCAAACTTCTATAAGTCAAATGTCATTTAAATTCATGGGACTGAAAAAAAACAAAACAGCTAACAGAAAATAGAAAAAAATAAAATAAAAATACCTATGTATTTAGCCACACAGCAACAGATTTAAAATTTAAATAAAAACTTTAGGGAGTGCTTATAACTTCACATTAATACTGTTTTGTACATAATTATGTACAAGGGGTGCCTGGGTGAATCAGCTGGGTAGGCATCCAACTCTTGGTTTCAGCTCAGGTCATGATCTCACGGTTTCACAAGTTCAAGCCTCCTATCACAAGTTCAAGCCTCTGATAGCACAGAGCCTGTTTGGGATTCTTCCTCTCTACCCCTCCTCCACTCACACTGTCTCTGTCTCTCTCAAAAATAAATAAAACTAAAAAAAAAAAAAAAAAATTATGTACAAAATGCCCATGCCAATATCAGTTGAATATAAAGAACTCTATTAAATTCTTTCATTCTTTAGTCAGAGAAATTGTTTTATTTATGATCATTTATCAAAAAGGTTATCAGGCAAACGATTAGTTTCAAGATCTGTGGTAGCTGACACTGAAAACTTCAAGTTAAGAACTAGACAAAATTCGGGGCACCTGTGTGGCTCACTCATGATGTCACAGTTCATGACATCAAGCCCTGTGTCGGGCTTTGTGCTGACAGAGCAGAGCCTGCTTGGGATTCTCTCTGCCCCTCCCCTGCTTACGCTCATGTGTGCACACTCTCTATCAAATAAATAAAAACACTGAAAGAAAAAAGAACCTGACCAAATCCAAATATACACAACATAACCCATGTAACCAGTAAGCCTCACTACAACATACCAATGTAGTGAGAACTTAACATAAAATAGGCCTCTAACTTAATAAAGTGTGACAGCCTGTAGAGAAGAAGTATCTAATGAGCGCTTGGAAATTACACTGAGAGTTGAAAAAAATTCAAGATCACGTGCTATAAAACCTTTATTTCTCAAACGGAGGCCGGCACAATACCAGAAAAATGTCACTGCTGCTCAACTATGGGACAAAACCAAACCACCTGTCTAATTTAACTAAGCAGACTCATCACTGGCCGCAGGACTATACCACAGCTAGGAGGAACCAGTCACACCATGTACATGGCTCTCCTAGAGAACACCCCTCCTCGGGTTTCTCCACAACAAAGGAGACACTGCCGACTTCACCCTCCTGGGATACCAGTTCTCTTCCCCATCACCACTCCTCCCTGCTGAGCTCCTGGGCTGTCTACACTCATGGCAGCAGCATCTCTGTGAAATGCAAATTTCAATCTCATCTTGCCACTCTCCAGCCTGTAAGTCTCCCAACCTTTCCAAGAGCCCTTAGGATGAAGAACGAAATCACCGCACAGCCTACAACTCTGGAAGTTCTGGTCCCCAACTCCCCCTTGGCTCTACCACCACTGCCCACTGCTGCCCATTGCTTGGCACCTTCCCGCCCCCTTGCTCTCTCTTTTCCTCCATGTCATCTGATTCTCTTTTCCTCCATGTCACCTGACCCTCCTCATGTCTAGGACTGTGTACACATGCTCCCCAATCTCCCAGTCTAGGTTTAGACCCTCTTGTTTGCACATGCTGATCACAGTTTTAGTTCTATAGTTGAGCATCTAACCTCTGATGTGATGTCTGTTGATCCCACCAGACTGTAAGGTTCAGACCTGTTCCATTTACCAATAAGTTCCCAGCACCAGCACATGAGGCACTCAATAACCATCTGAAGAATGAATGAACCAATGGCCCTAATAAAAAGTTACTACCCATATGTTAGAAGGTACTACAAGTCAACCTTAAAAAGGTACACTGAATTAAAAACAAACTACAAAAAAATCAATAAAAATAAAAACAAACTACAAAACAAAGGACCATGCAATATCCAAAAGAAAAATATAAACAGCCAACCAAATTATGAATGTGTGCTTCCCTATCATTAATGATCAAATAAAACAAATCAAAACAATTTCCCCATAAATTAAAAAGGTTAAAAAAATGAAGAATGATTATGGGCACTATTAGGGGAAACAAATTATTATAATCTTGTGAAGGACAATTTGGCAAAATGAAAATTTTCATTTATAAAGCCCTTGACCTGTGATTTTATTTCCAAACATTTCTTCCACAGAAATAAGTGCATAAATATACAAGACGGTTTACAACAGCAATTATTTATAACAGTAAAAAACTGGCAGTAGTCTAAAGATCCATCCTTGGGATCTTGTTAAATAAATTCTATCTGAGTAACAGAATACTACACAACCTTTAAAAGAAAGAAGTCAATCTGAACTCACTGGCACAGAAATATGTTATATTCATTAATTAAATAAGCTATAGAAGCATATATGCCATATAATCTCACCTTACAAAGAAATGTGTATGGATCTATACATATGCCTAACTTGAACTTTGGAAGCATACACACTGAATTCCTCCAAGTTATTACCTCTGTCGCAAGAGATTGGGAATGAGTAGTATTTTTACCATCTTGCTAATTTTTGTATTGTTCCAGTTTTATAATGAGCATTATAAACTTATAAAAGTAAAGATTTCAAATAATACTGCTCCACCAAAAAAAAAATCCTAATTCACTGATTGCATGTGGTATTGAGTTGGCACTTAGAGGTAACTAAGAACCCTTACCCATGTTCATACCTACCCAGCTTCATTTTGCATACTCTTATGGTTGGTGAGTCTCAGGAACCTGTTTCCCGAACATGACCTACAACTTCTCACTTCTGCCCTCCTGCTTTAGTTTTCAGTGCGGAATGTCCTCTCTTTGCCCTCTGTCTCCCGTTTACAGAAGGCTACCTACTCCCCTGCCACCATACATATACATACACACACACACACACACCTGCCAAAATCCTATCCACTGTTAAGGCTGTGACCAAATGCCATGAGCTTCCTAAAATCCTTCCCAAGCTCCCGGTGAGAATTAAATGCTACTTCCTTGACTCCCCTACATAACCCCATTTAGATTTCACTTTCAGTACTAAGTAATCATTACATCTGACCTGACATTATGATCCTTCAGAACAGAAGCCAGGTCAGTCACCTTTGCTCTCCTAAGTATCTAACCCGGAGCCTCATATGTAGCAGGGCTTCAGCACTAGTTTGCTGGTCTGAATCAAACGGATATGGGAGATGATGAGAAAACACTTTATAAAAAGATTAAATGTTCAGAATAAAAAAAGTCACTCTTTGTCCCAATTGTGGTTTGCCAGAGCACTTGTGATAGCTGAAAGCCAGTGCCATCTGTCTGCTACTATACTTCTTAGCATTCCATTTCAACAGATAGCTTTGTGATCTATTTAGGGTGACTTCTCCAGAAATTCTGCTGATCATCACTTCCCAAAGGAAAAGGCCACGTAGGTTGTTTTGTTTAGTGAGGCTATTCTCAAGAACACAGTAATGTTTTGAGTACCCTTCAATTTCTCCAGAAATTCTTTCAGATTAACTATCACCTAAGAACACAGCTTTCACATCAGACAGACCTGGCTTCAATCTCAACTGGGTCTCCTTAGGAAAGCTGTTTAACCCTCTCTAAGCTTCTATTTCTTCGTACATGAAATGGGGAAAATAATAGTACCTTACTTCACGGAGTTTTTCAAAATTGAGATTATATTTTTTTAACAGTTTATTGTCAAGTTAGCTAACGTCTGCACAGTGTAGTCTTGGCTTCGGGGTAGATTCCCATGATTCATCATTTACATACAACAGCCAGTGCTCATCCCAACAAGTGCCCTCCTCAATGCCCATCACTCATTTTCCCCGCACCCCCATCAACCCCATTGGTTCTCTCATTTTTTCTCAGTATTTGAGTCTCTTATGCTTTCCCTCCCTCTGTTTTTATCTTTCCTTCCCTTTCCCTATGGTCTTCTGCTAAGTTTCTCAAATTCCACATGAGTGAAAATATATCTATGTCTTTTTCTGACTCACTTATTTCACTTAGCAGAGTACTCTCCAGTTCCATCCACATTGTTGTACATGGCAAGATTTCATTGTTTTTTCATTGCCAAGTAGTATTTCATTGTATATACAGACCACATCTTCTTTATCCATTCATTAGGTGATGGACATTTGGTCTCTCTCCATAGTTTGGCTATTGTCAATAGTGCTGCTATAAACATTGGGGTACATGCGCCCCTACAAATCAGCACTCCTGTTTCCTTGGGATAAATTCCTAGTTGTTCTATTGCTGGGTCATAGGGTAATTCTATTTTTAACTTTTGAGAAATGTCCACATTGTTTTCCAGAGCGGCTGCACCAGTGTGCATTCCCACCAACAGTGCAAGAGTGGTCCCCTTTCTCCACATCATCTCCAATAGAAGTTGTTTCCTGAGTTGCTAATTTTAGCCACTATGACCACTGTGAAGTGATATCTCAACATGGTTTTGATTTGTATTTCCCTGAAGATGAGCAACGTGGAGCATTTTTTCATCTGTTAGCCATCTGGATGTCTTCTTTGGGAAAGTATCTATTCATGTCTTCTGCCCATTTCTTCACTGGATTATTTGTTTCTCGGGTGTTGAGTTTGGTAAATTCTTCACAGATTTTGGATACTAACCCTATATCTGACATGTCATTTGCAAATATCTTCTCCCATTCCGTTGGTTACCTTTTAATTTTACTGAGTGCTCCCTTTGCTGTGCAGAAGCTTTTTATCTTAATGAGGTTCCAGTAGCTCATTTTTGCTTTTATTTTCCTTGCCTTCAGAGACATGTCAAGTAAGAAGTCACTGCAGCCGAGGAAAAGGGAGATTAAATGAGAATTAAATACAATTACGTGAGCCTGTTACATGCTTGTGTATAATAAAAAGCTGGAAACGCCAGTAAAAAACTGCAAAATGCCAGCCTTTATCACTTATCAATAAATAAAAATTATTATTTTTAGTATGTTACTATAAATATCCTTCAAAGTTTCCTGGATGCAGTATTTCTGACATGACTATTAAAGGCCATGAAAAGACTTAGGTGATAAAGATTGAAGATTACATTCATATATTAAATTTAATAAATTCATATATAAAATACATAAATTCAAGTCTTTTATTAGTAATAATGAATTTAAATTTCTCCTCAAATTCTGCCTCCTGGACAAGAATCACCTATGGACACACTCCACACAAAGCCAAATCATGTGATGCATGGCAGGAACAATTCGGCATCAACTAAAAAACTTGAGAAATACATACGTTCAAATTTCTTTATAACCGTTAGATTTGAATTTATGGGTTAATTTTTTAGAAGCAGAATACAAAGGGCACCTGGGTGGCTCAGTTAAGGGTCCAACTCTCATTTTTTGGCTCAGGTCATGATCTCACGGTTAGTGAGTTCGAGCCCACATCAGGCTCCATGTTGGCAATAGGGAGCCTGCTTAGATTCTCTCTCCCTCTCTCTCTGCCCCTTCCCTGCTCACTCGCGCTCACTCTCTCTCAAAATAAATAAACTTAAAAAAAAATACAAAACTGTAACTATAAGACTTGCTGTGAAAAATGTGCACAGGCACATGTTAAAGTGCTCAGTAAATGGCTACTTTTCATCACTATTTGCGACTGCATGGCTAATTTTTGTTTCATTTTCTTTTTAACATCTGTCTCCTACTGGACTATAAAGCAGGAGGGCAGGGGCCTTACGTTTGAAGCACTCTTATCCACTACCAGAGCAAAGGCTAACATATATGTCTCGTTGAACAGGTAAAAGATGCCTGATTTGTGGAGGTGAAAAAGGCCTGGGTGCATTTTTTCCTTTTCTCTATTTGACATTTCATTAGTGCTACTCAAATTCTGTATCATATAAATTTTCACTACTAAATTTTTATTTCAACAGGTAGCATTTCTTTCAGAAGTGGTAACAAAACATCACATTAACAAGTCTTTTGCAATTATCAAATACTAAAACAATCCTCCAACCCCCTCTTAGGCCTAAAGAAAAATGAGAAAGGAAAAGCGGTCCCATCTCCCAGTACGTGAGACACAGAAAAAAGGCGTCCACCAACACTGGTTCTCAACTGTGGTCCTAGATGACCGAGGGTCTCTGAGGGGACCTTGCAGGCTCCAGTGACTGATCAAACTTCAGAATACACTTGTGTCCAGGGTACAGCTCAACATCAAAACAAGCAAAAACGATCTGCTCACTCTGACTTAAAATGCCAAAAGAAAAAAAGTCACACGAAGCAACCTAGAGAATGTGGAAGCATCATTCCCAACTCCTTATAGATCTGGAGATAATATTTCATCATAAGATACTAACATCCCTTTACACCAGATTGAAAACTAGGAGGCAACCTTCGAGGAAAGAAAAATACATGGCAAAGAACGTGGAAAACTTCCCTTCAAAGTATGTCCAGTACTTCATCCTCTCTTTTCACTGTTTGCTCACCCACCGAAGAAGCCATAGCAACACAACCCCTGTCATTCCCCTCAAGTCACATTCTGCCAGTGGTTCTCAGCCAGAGGTCAGGCCCAGGGAGAAGACACCAGTATTATGAAAGAACTTTTTCAGAACCACCTAAGAAAACAATTTAAAAATAAAAGAACAGGCAAGGAAACAGCCTGTGCCTTACACAGGAAGAGGAGGCATGAATTCCAAGTACAAGTAACACAAGACATCCAACACCATGGTTCATATTACAGTAAACAGAGTGACATTTTCCAAAAGCAGAAAATCAATAGAGGGAGCAGGCCAACAAAGATCAAACTGCAGCAAATAACTGAAAAGTGGGAACACTGAAATCTAGATATGCAGAGAGGCAATTAGCAAAGGCCAACTTATCAACCTCAGTGAGGAAAGCGGCTATCACCAAAAGGATGAAGTGTCCCAGAGGAAAGGATGCCAGCAAAAGTCTTCCCATCAAAGAATTCTGACATACTTTCTAACACGGAAAGCACAGGATAAAACGTTGGAAGTTGACCCGAAGCTGTGTGACACTTTGCCGAGGCATAACAAAGATGCTAGTTCTATGTAAGTTATGTGACTAGAAGATAAACACTGTTTGGGGCACCTGCGGGGCTCAGTCCATTAAGTCTCCAACTTCCGCCTAGGTCACAATCTCGCCATTCCCAGTTGGAGCCCCGTATCCGGCTCTGTCTGTGCTGACAGCCCAGAGCCTGGAGCCTGCTTCAGATTCTGTGTCCCCTCCCCCCACTCACACTCTGTCTCTCTCAAAGATAAATAAACGCTAAAAAAAATTTAAAAGAAAGAAAATAAGCACTGTTCAAATTCCTTCTGACACACTTTCACAAAGAAACTCTGTGTCTCTCATGTTGTAAATTACAGTTAAATATCAGCCTTACTATTTTTTTCATTTCCTTACACATTTACATCAACAGCAAGAGTCTGTCATTTAACACTGACGAGAGTTTTTAGAGGTCATTAAATAATCATACCTTTTCTCATCAGTTCTCAAGGCTACTTTGATAACCCAGGCAACCACCCAAAGGACCGCCCGCCTTTACTTCACACTGCACAGTGCCCACACTTGCCAAGCTTCTTTTCCCTGAACCGAGGACTGGTTCACAGTAACTACAGCAGGATGTTTTGGGTGTCTCATTCAAGTAACAAGCCAGATGAATTCATGAACTACAAGGACGGTGAAATCGTTACGTACTGAAGGGGAGAGAAGAGGCAGGCAGGAAAGGAGACGTAATACAGGGGGCGGTATTTATTAAAAAAAAAAAAAAAAGTACTTTTTGTATCTTAAAAAAAACCTAGAGAGGGGCGCCTGGGTGGCGCAGTCGGTTAAGCGTCCGACTTCAGCCAGGTCACGATCTCGCGGCCCGTGAGTTCGAGCCCCGCGTCAGGCTCCGGGCTGATGGCTCGGAGCCTGGAGCCTGTTTCCGATTCTGTGTCTCCCTCTCTCTCTGCCCCTCCCCCGTTCATGCTCTGTCTCTCTCTGTCCCAAAAATAAAAAATAAAAACGTGGAAAAAAAATTAAAAAAAAAAAAAACCTAGAGAAAAAGTAATGCTATTATCAAAATTATTTTGTATTATCTTGGGAAATTTCAATAGTCCTTTTTTCATGAACAGATCTTATTTTTATAGTTTTAATCAGGCATGAGCAGATATATCTACGTGCAGTCTTGTATTTTTTTTCTTTTACAAGTATTTTCCGTGTTATAGCACACACTCTTCACCAGCACTGTTGTTAATGGCCCATGAGTCGCTCATGAAATGCATCTATTACCGTTTACCTAACCACTTCTCTCTTGTGTCACGTTTAAGTGGCTTTCTATTGTCTTCACTGAATTAAATGTTATGAACATCTTTAGGTTGCTAATACTTGGTTCCAACTGCTTTCCTAAAAGTATGAATCGGTCACTGTGCTCTGAGGTTTTTTTCCTTCTCAACAGCCTACTCTGCTCCAAATGAACACTAACATCCCAGGGGCTCTTCCCTTCTACTCTACGACCCTTCAATCCTCCTCGTGAAGCTTTAGGAAGCAAGTATTTAAATGACTGCTACATGTCAGGCTCTGTACTGCGTATCTAACATTCTCATTCAATACTTAGAACCTAAGCTTCAAGACCGGCAATCATTTACACCTATCTCTCATTCATTCTTTCAGTAAGTAAGACTGAGTACCTACAAAATGCCAGGCCCTGGCAGCACAGCGACAAGCAAAACACAACTCCCCCAGGAGCACCTAGCCTACCTCAAAGATACTCCCAACCTGAGCAGGGGTGGGGGGGGGTGGGGGGAGGCCATTCCATTGCTGAACTACTTTGATAATAGAACTTTCTAATGACTTCCATTATGCTTCAAATGAAATCCAAAGTCCTGGGGCACCTGGGTGGCTCAGACAGTTAAGCATCTGACTCTTGATTTGAGCTCATGGTTCCAGAGTTTGAGCCCCACAGTGGACTCCCAGCCCATGACTCAGAGCCAGCATGGGATCCTCTCTCTCCCTCTCTTTCTGCCTCTCTCATGCTTGTGCTCTTTCTCTCAAAATAAACAAACAAACATTTAAAAAAAAAGAAAAGAGGGGCGCCTGGGTGGCACAGTCGGTTAAGCGTCCGACTTCAGGCAGGTCACAATCTCGCAGTCCGTGAGTTCGAGCCCCGTGTCAGGCTCTGGGCTGATGGCTCGGAGCCTGGAGCCTGTTTCCGATTCTGTGTCTCCCTCTCTCTCTGCCCCTCCCCCGTTCATGTTCCGTCTCTGTCCCAAAAAAAATAAATAAACGTTGGAAAAAAAATTTTTTTAAATAAAAAAAGAAAAGAAAAATCCAAATTCCTTTCCATGGCCCACAAAGACTCACCTCTGATACAAGACCCCCTGCCACACTACCCTTACCCACTAGGCCGTAGCCACCACTTTACCATCCTCAATTCCTTCCACCTGAGGGTTTTCGTTCACACTGCTCCCTTTCAATTTTCTCCTCTGCTCCTGAAAGTGTCTTTCCCTTTCCTACCTTTCATGTCTTAGCTTGATGTTACCTCCTCAGGGGGCTTTCTTGGTCATTCCAAGAATCTCAAGAAGGTTCTCCAATATTGTTCTATCTCCAGCCCACCTCAGTTCATTTTTTAAACGGTACTTATGAGTTTGGTTGGTTCGCCACCATACCTCCAAGGGCTAGTGTCCAGAGTGCCTGGTGGACAGAACACATGGCCGATAAACTGTGTGTGCTTAACAAATAAAATCATTCCTCTTTAGCTGGAATGAAATCTAACCTCCTCGAAACTTCTACTTATTGATCCTAATTATGCCTTCTGTAACTGCGGTGAAAAAAAAAGTATCTTTTGGCCTTTGTATCCTATTTTAATAAATTTTAAAACTACCATTCATTTGTTAACTCTGGCACTCACCTGTTTTTAGCAATGGCTAGCTACTGCTGCTGACTTCAGGGAGAGTATCAAGGAGTGTTTATGAGCATGAAATCCCATGTTACGCTGCCTGCTTGGAATCTGAGCTCTGACACTTACACACGTGAAACAGGTATCACTTGTGTGACTCTGGAGAAGTTACCTAACCTCTCTGTACCTCAGTTCCTCATTTGGAAAACTAAGATGAGACTTAACTGATTGTCATGGGAATGCAACCTGGTGCAGGCACTCTGGAAAACAGTATGGAGGTTCCTCAAAAACCTAAACACAGAACTACCCTACAACCCAGCAATGGCACTACTAGGTATTATCCAAGGGATACAGGTGTGCTGTTTCAAAGGGACACGTGCACCCCAATGTTTATAGCAGTGTTACCAACAATAGTCAAAGTATGGAAAGAGCCCACATGTCCATCAATGGATGAATGGATAAAGAAGATGTGGTATATATAGACAATGGAGTATTACTTGGCAATCAAAAAGAATGAAACCTTGCCATTTGCAACTAAGTGGATGGGACTGGAGAATATTATGCTAACTGAAATTAGTCACACAGAGAAAGACAAATATATGACTTCACTCATATGAGGACTTTAAGAGACAAAACAGATGAACATAAGGGAAGGGAAACAAAAATAATATAAAAACAGGGAGGGGGACAAAACATAACAGACTCATAAATATGGAGAACAAACTGAGGGTTACTGGAGGGGGTGTGGGAGGGGGATGGGCTAAATGGATAAGGGGCACTAAGGAATCTACTCCTGAAATCATTGTTGCACTATATGCTAATTTGGGTGTAAATTTTAAAAAATAAAATTAAAAATAATTTTTAAAAATAAAAATAAATAAATAAATAAAAAAGACTTAACTGATTGTCAGAACTTGAAAAATCAATGTATGTAAAGAGCTTACCCCAGTTCCCAGCAAAGGAATCTTAATTGTCAAAGCTACTACTTCTGTCTCACTAGAGTGGAAAACTTCAAAATGGTGTATTTCTTTGTATCCTTAAAACCTAGTTTACACAAGTCTCAATAGACCTAGATTTAAAACATGATCCCACAAGTGAGGCTAAGGCACTCCCTTGCACATCCTCCATAACACTATGAAACCAGCCCTCAGCTAACATTTTACTATTCTGTCTCCACCATCTGACCCACGTGAGGTCTGTCTTGTTCACCATATTATCCCTAACACCTGCAACAACAAATAATTAAATGAAATTCTACTGAGCCTCCATTACCCCAGTGGAAGCTTTTTCAAATGTTGTGTTTTGTGTTTTTTGTTTTTTACTGTTTCTTCCTACTCTTCCACAATGAAAACACACACAAGCAGCCAATCTGCCTTGTTCACTGCTGTATCCGGTATCCCTACTGGACCTAACGTAACAGAGACTTCAAAATATTACAGACGTTTTGGTTCTTGGGTTGTTTTTGATGTTCAAACCTGTTAATTCTGGTAGGTTTCTACACACTACTATCTTATTGGCTCCGTAATTATTTACACTTATCAATATACCCAAAGCTTACAAGAACACTTTAAATAAACAGATTAATTATATATTGAATGAACAGGTCATTTTATGAGAGTGAAAACAAATACAGCTAAATAAAAAACATAGTCCTGGACAGGAAGAATCTGAGCGATGCGAGCGTTTTTGTTTCGTTGTGGGTACTTTTTTTTGGCGGGGGGGGGGGGGGGGTAGTTGTTGTTACGTATACTTAATTCCCAAGTTCTCCAGAATGTGGTCACACTACATAATTGCAACTTTTGTTTTCTTTCCATTTTGAGGAAAACTGTCAAGCACCCCACCCCCGTGTCCTTCTGTTTTCCAGGTAGGAAAGGCACAGCCTTGACGCGAGGCCCGGCGGTGGCCCAGGAAACCGGCGTTCCCTCCGGGACCTGCCAGGTGACCACTGACCTGAAGACGGGTCATCGCGCGAAACCGGAAGTGCCAGGGGACAGAAACTACTACGGGCTCCACTGAGCGACTCTGGCACCCCGAGCGCCCCACCCTACCGTCCAGCACTCACCACCAGCGAAGCCATGAACCCAGGCCGCTCCATGGCCCCGCAGACACCGCAAAGGCTATACTTCGAGACTGAGCAGAAGCGGATCGCGACCCCATTCATTGGGTGCCGCCATCTTGGGGGCGGACTTGTAGCGCCGGCACTTCCGCGGCCACGTGAGATTGAGCCAAAACAACTACACGTGCAACCGAGAAAGCTGGGCCAGAAGTGCGCCGGGAGGGAGGGGAGGGGTCTGGGGAGGCATGCGGTCTAGCCAAGTCTCGCGACTCTTCTCTGCTTCCGTTTCCTGCAGCAGCCTTGTGATTCGGCTAGATGAAGAAACTCTCGCGAGCAAATGAAGCTGCGGGATCCTGGAACTGAGAGTCACCGGGTGAAGGCTGGGGAAAGCTACTGTTAGCCCCAAAGAGGCGTGGCTTGGTGGAAGGCGGGGCAATGAAGGGGCGGGACTAGTTTAAGGGATGAGGCTTTTAGTTTCCAGTTCTTTTTAATTTTTCTCTTAGCTCAGTTTGAACCAATTTTGTCTGAGTTGCTATAAAACAGACTCAACATCAGACGATTATTAAAGATATAGAAAAAGGCTTTAAAAGGTTCCTTACTCCAGGTAAAAATTAGCATCCTAAACCTCTTACAGTTACTGCATCTAATAGTATTTACTTTTTAAATTATCTATTTGCAGAATTGCTCATCCTGTTCGCTGTGGTACGAGTGCGCACATCCAGAAGTCCCAACCAAAAGCTACAGGGAACATAGCAGAGCCAGGCTTGAAATTTTTCTTAGTGCGCATCTTCCCTCAAAACCTTTGCAGTAGCCTTAGCAGGCTCCTTGTCTGCCTTTCTTTAATCGATGTTCATACCATTCTTTATTCTCATCTAGATGTGTGGTCTAGAAATAATTAGCCAGCATACCTTTAAGGTTTCAAATTCCAAGCTTTGCCTACTAGGTTTGCGCAAAACTTCTCCAAGATGGAGTTTCCTCCCTTGTGAACTTGGGATACTGAGAGTAACTTCTTTTGGTACTATTACAGATTCAGTGAGGTAACGCATGCACGTTTTCAACTTAGTTCTTGGTGCACGGGAAGTATTCTCTAACGATGATGGTTACATCACTTTCCTGATTTAAATTACTCTTTTGCTGCACATGTGAAATAGTCCAGCTCCTTATCATGGTACTCACCTCCCAGATGGTGTCTTCTGTCACTCTATCCACTGGCTAGACCAGTCACAGACTATACACTTTCAAGCTCTCCCATCTTACCCCTGTTGTTCCCTCTACCAATACCTTTCCCTATGCTGCCTGCAGAACATTGGTCCTCTCCTGTTTGCCACATGTCACAATCCATAGGCCATCTCAAAATATGCTGGTTCACTACCCCCCGCCCCCCCCCCACTCCACCCCACCCCACCCCCCCACCCCCACCCCACCCCACCCCCCCCCCCCCGCCCCCCCCCCCCCCCCCCCCCCCCCCCCCCCCCCCCACCCCCCCCCCCCCCCCCCCCCCCCCCCCCCCCACCTGCCCCATCCCCACCCCGGGGGCCAGCAGGAGGACCTCTTATGCTGTTGTTTGTCTCTTTTAAGGGCTTATACGATGAGGTCAGCCCTACCCACCCCTGCCCTCCATAATCTCTCTTTTGATTAATTCAAATGATTAGGGACCTTAATTACATATGCAAAATCTTTTTTTTGCAACATAATCATGGAAGTTATATTTCATCACGCTAGCAGGTTCTAATCACACTCAAGGGATGTGATTGTACAAAACGTATGAATTAACAGGGCAGGAATGTTTAGAACCATCTTAGAATTATGCCAACCATATTTATCCATAAGCCCTTGCTGGCAGACTCCTCCAAGGCCATCAAGGTTTGATCAGTAGGCTTCCACTAATGCTTTCCTCAAAGTCCTTCCATTTTTTAATCTACTGCCTGGTGACAAAGCCACTCCTAGAGTTTGAATGTTTGATACAGCAGCAGCCCATTTTTAAGTACCAAAACCTCATTTAAAAAAAAATTTTTTTTTTTAAAGCGGCGCCTGGGTGGCTCAATCGGTTAAGCTTCTGACTTCGGCTCAGGTCATGATCTGGAGGTTCGCGAGTGCGATTCCCGTGTCAGGCTCTGTGCTGGCAGCTCAGAGCCTGGAGCCTGCTTCGGATTCTGTGTCTCCTCCTCTCTCTGCCCCTCCCATGCTCATGTTCTGTCTCTCTCTGTCTCTTAATAATAAATAAACGCTTAAAAAAAATTGTTTTTAGGTACCAAAATCTGTACTGGTTGTCTATTGGTGAGTAACAAACTATCCCAAAACTTAGAACAGTAAACCTTTATTACCTCACACAATTTCTGTAGGACAGGTATCCAAGAATGCCTCAGCTGAGGGGTTTGGTCTCAGGGTGTCCCTCATGGGTCTACAGTCAAGTTATCAGCTAGGGATATAGCTGAAGATTTGACTGGAACTGGAGGATCCACTTACAAAATGGCTCACTCCCGTGACTGGCAAATTAGTGCCAGCTCTTGGCAAGTGGCCCAGTTCCTTGTGACAGAAACTTCTCCATAGGGTTGCTTGAGTGTCGTGATAATATGGCAGCTGGTTTTCCCCAGAGTGAGTGATCTAAGGGAGAACAAGAAAGAAACTAAAATGTTTTCCATGATCAGAGAAATCACTCAGTGGTCATACCTGCAATAGCCTATTTGTGTGTGTGTGTGTGTGTTTTTTAGTTTCTTTATTTTTGAGAGAGAGAGAGAGAGAGAGGCAGAGAGTGGGAGACACAGAAACCAAAGCAGGCTCCAGGCTCAAGCTGTCAGCGCAGAGAACAAAGCAGGGCTTGAACTCACAAACTGCAAGATCACGACCTGAGCTGAAGTCAGACGCTTAACCGACTGAGCCACCCAGACGCCCCTGCAATAGCTATTTGTTACCACAGGCCATCCCTACTTTTTATGGGATTGTACTAAACAGAGACATGAATGAATACCAGCAGGTGAGAATCATGGAGTGTCACGATGGAAGCTGAATACCGCATCAGAGACATGCAAGTGAAGATTCTACTGAGATCCAGGGACCTACTCACTACAGTGACAACAATCAGAAAGCCCCAAAAGGCCAAGTATTGTGGCAAGAATGAAGAGCATCTCATACATGCTAGGAATGTAATATGGTACGACCACTACAGAAACCAATGCCCCTCTTATTGTTTTGTATATGTTTTTGTTGCATTTTTTTTTCCCCACAAGCTCTAATTCACTTCATTTTTCTTGTATAAAACTAGGTGGTGGCTGTACCCCTGCCTGGAGACCGGGGTGTGGATCTTTACAAGATGGTCGGTGGATTCCTGATAGAGAGACTTGGTGAACTCAGTCTCCTTCCAGAGGTGGGAGGGAGATAGATGTAGGTCTTGGGAATGGCACCAAAAGTGACCGTGGTGAAGTTGCCCAGCGTGGCAATGCAGCTCCTGGCTGAGGTGTAGCAGTCTTCAATGCCAGCCATCAGCATCAGCTTCTTGGGCATAGGGGCTGAGATAATGCCAGGGCCTCTGGGGATGAGGATGAGGGGAACTAGCACAGAGCCACAGCGGCCGGTCACCTTGCATGGGACAGTGTGGGGCTTGCCAGTCTTGTTCCCCCAGGAGCCTCGCCACATGGGGACAACAGAAAACATGGCCAGGATGATGGCCCCATGGATGGCAGTGGCTACCTCCTTAGAGCAGTTAACATCCAGACTGATATGTTCATTGTAATCTCCGATGGCAGCAAATGCCTGCGAACAGCCCGAGAAGGTTGATGGTCCCCTGACCTGCACGGCAGCAGTAACCCACCCAGGACCTGTTGCATGACTCCAGGAAAGAGTGGCTTCTGTGAGGCCAGTCTGAGGTCCTGAGGAGATCCTTTCTCTCTCTCTTCCCATTTTTTTTTTTAATTTCCACCTATAATTTTCTACCTCCCCAAGTGCTTTTTGTCCCCCACCCCCTAGCTTTCCAATGTGCCTCTTAGGTATTTACACAAGAGAAATGAAAACATGTGTCCATCACACTTATATGAAATTCCAGAAGAGACAAAATTATAGCAACAAAACAAGGCCCTGGAGTGGAGGCAAGGAACGGGTTCCAAAGGAGACACCAAAGAGTACTTTTTGGTGATAGAGATATTCTGTATCATTATTGTGGTGGCCACTGCTTGGGTATATGTTTTATATATGCAATACATTTACAAAAATGCATTGAATTGCACAATTTATTGTTTTTAATTACATGAGTTAAATGGATGCGTTTTACTGTATGTAGGTTATACCTCAATAACATTGACTAAAATAACATATTTGTCTACCTGGATGGAGATTTTTTAATAATAGATTCATGGAAAGGACTGAGTCCACTGCCTGGCTTGTAGAAAAAATTAAATTTATTCAGTATTTTCCCATTGATGTTATAGAGTCTGAATGTTATGAATGAGAGATTGATAAATTATTGAGGTGCACATGCACTTTGTGATACACGCTATCATACCTCCCTAAGAGAAAACAGATGTTCTTTCCAGTTACTAATGATTTTGGAAGTCTTAGATGCAACTCTTCCCCTAAGAAAGAATTTAACCCAGACTGTTGATTTTAATTTTGAGACAGTACTTCTTTGGTTCTAAAATTAAGGAGAAACTCTTTTCCTCTTCAATGTGATGACTGTCTTCAACTATGTAGGAAGAAATTATGTTGATGCCACTTTCTGGTAACTTGGAAGGTAATACAATGCATTGGATGCCTTCTAGAATCAAGAAGAAATGTGACATTCTCTCCTTTTGTACAAAGGTAAAAGCTTCGCCAAGTATTTCATGATGCCACTAGAAGCCCTCTTGGAGACACGGATCTTACAACATGACCCGGGACCTCCTTTTCATAAAATGCTAGCAGAAAAATATGTCACCAGAGTGCCCAGGTAGCTCAGTTGATAGAACATCGGACCCTTGATTTTATCTTAGGTCATGATCCCAGGGTCATGGGCCCTGCACTGGGCATGGAGCCCGCTTGAAATTATTCTCCCTCTCCTTCTGCCCCTACCTGCTCACATGCAAGCACATGGGTGCTCTCTCTCTAAAAATAAAATTAAAAAAAAAGAAAGAAATATCTGTCACCCCTTGAACATACCTTTTAAATGGAGTATTTCAATGCATCATCATTGTCACCACCCTGCAGGTATGATATGTCCTCAAATCTTCAATGTGAAGAGACACTGGAAATTAGGTAAGCGTTGATTTGCATTAAGCATGAGAAATTACATGATAACACTGTCTTCTTTAATTAAATCTACCACCGTAAGCCAAGTTTACTTTTAAACAAGTTCTCAAATCTCAATAGCATTTATAAGAACTTGCAGTAAGTCAAAAAACATACCTCAAAAAACACATTAGGCCTAACTTGGGAGACGAAGGACATAATGTTCAGGCAGCGCTAGGCCCAATCTCCAGGCCACTGTTGTGGATCTTTATTAAAAAATGAGGTCAGGGGCGCCTGGGTGGCTCAGTCGGTTAAGCGGCCAACTTCGGCTCAGGTCATGATCTCGCGGTCTGTGAGTTCAAGCCCCACGTCGAGCTCTGTGCTCACAGCTCAGAGCCTGGAGCCTGTTTCAGATTCTGTGTCTCCCTCTCTCTGACCCTCCCCCGTTCATGCTCTGTCTCTCTGTCTCAAAAATAAATAAATGTTAAAAAAAAATTTTTTTTTAAAATGAGGTCATAGAATCACGTTCAGTAAAAGTATCCATGGAGGTATTTTAACCCATCTGCAAAG
Source organism: Felis catus (assembly GCF_018350175.1). Lineage (NCBI taxonomy): Eukaryota > Metazoa > Chordata > Mammalia > Carnivora > Felidae > Felis > Felis catus. The sequence goes on along the minus strand of NC_058369.1, from coordinate 33,613,054 downwards.
GATAGCAAATATATGTAATGGAAAGGAAGTCCAATGAAAAATGCAAAAATGCTCATTTTAAAAGCCTGTTTTCGGGGCGCCTGGGTGGCGCAGTCGGTTGAGCGTCCGACTTCAGCCAGGTCACGATCTCGCGGTCCGTGAGCTCGAGCCCCACGTCGGGCTCTGGGCTGATGGCTCGGAGCCTGGAGCCTGTTTCCGATTCTGTGTCTCCCTCTCTCTCTGCCCCTCCCCCGTTCATGCTCTGTCTCTGTCCCAAAAATAAATAAAAACGTTGAAAAAAAAAATTTAAAAGCCTGTTTTCCTTTAAGTAGTAGAATCAAGAGTATACTACTGGGTGTTGTATGGAAACTGATTTGACAATAAATTTCATATATTGAAAAAAAAAGAGTATACCTGCCATGTGGCTTTGTCTTTCCATTTCAAATCAGTTAGAAAAAAAAAAAGATGGTCCTCTCAATAAATGGTGTGGGGACAGTCAAGCACACATTTAGAAGAAAATAATTTTTCATCCTTGTTTCATGCTTTACCTCCAAATACTGTTCCAAATGGCTTAAAACTTTTACTTGACATAATTAAACTATTGAAATAGGTTTTAAAAAGGTAAACATTTTAATATTATTAAATTAAATATTTAATATTTAATATTATTTAGGTAAAGAAACAGGTTCTATGCATGACTTTTTTTATACTAAGGAAAATATTTACAGTATATATGACAACAATGAATCCTTAACATTAAATACCTCCTATAAATCAATAAGAGAAAGACTAATACAAATGGAAAAAATGGGCAAAGTTCATAAAGGAAGAAATACAAGTGGCTAATGAACATGTGGAAAGTATTTTAAATTTACTGGTAGTACCAAAATGAAAATTAAAAAACAATAAAGCATTTTTCGGGTAAAGATTTATTTTATTCTTTTAATGTTTATTTATTTATTTTGAGAGAGAGAGAGAGCAAAAGCAGGGGAGGAGGAGAGAGAGAGAGGGAGAGAGAGACTCCCAAGCAGGCTCCATGCCATCAGCGCAGAGCCTGACTCAGGGCTCGATCCCATGAACCATGAGATCATGACCTAAGCCAAAATCAAGAATTCGAAGTTTAGTTGACTGAGCCACCCAGGTGCCCTAAGATTTTTTTTTAAGTAGTCTTTACACCCAACGTGGGGCTTGAACTTACAACCCTGAGATCAAGAGTCACATGTTCTACCTACTAAAACAACCAGACTGCCCAATAAAGCCTATTTTTAAAATCTTATCAAGTAGGCAAAGATTTTTTTCCAAGAGGGAGAGTATAGTAGATTTTCTGGTGAGTAATATGGCAAGATGTATCAAAATCCTTTTAAAAATGTTCTTTGTCCTTAATTATTTCTACTTCTTGCATTGTGCTCGAAGGAACTTTTTTTTTTAATCCATAGAAATAGAACTATAAGGATATTCACTTCGCTGCTTACCATAGCAAAAGAAGAATTTTTTTATACATCTAAAAATGTTCATCCGTATGTGGCTGAGATAATTTGTAATAGGTCCCATGTGTAGCTATTTAAAAGCATGACGTAGGGGCACCACGGTGGCTCAGTGGGTTGGGCGTCTGACTTCAGCTCGGGTCATGATCTCATAGTTTGTGAGTTCAAGCCCCATGTCAGGCTCTGTGCTGACAGCTCAGAGCCTGGAGCCTGCTTCGGATTCTGTGTCTCCCTCTCTCTGTGCTCCTCCCCTGCTTGTGCTCTGTCTCTCTCTCTCAAAAATAAATAAACATTAAAAAGAAAAAAAGTTAAATAAATAAAACCATAATGGAGACGAATCGTTAATGATACAGAAAGATGATAAACATAAAAATAATTGCACAAGAGCATGGGCATATGCTGGTTTTTCTCTTTATGCCTCAGCAGATCTATTCTCTGCCTTCTCTGCCTTGTTTTCTGTCCTAGGGCGCTGACCCCTAGGAACTGCCCTCTGGTTTCCAGCTGGGTTTGGCCAGTAACAGTCATGGGCAATCTGAGGATGGCAAAAGAACGATGCCAGGGTATTTCTTCTCTGCTTGCTCCCTGCCTTGACCCAACTCTGACAGGTGGTGTGTCCCTGGACAAATCTCCTGTAAGACAACTTTCCCTCTGTGGCTCCCCTTTTTTTTGGCCTCTTCTAACACGGTTTCCTTCCCTTCCTTCTTCAGGTCTATGGATGATAATGGATTTTTCATAATGTTATAAGCCCTGGCTGCTTCTTTCATACCTAACTGATATTCTTTTTTTTTTTTTAATTTTTTTTTAACGTTTATTTATTTTTGAGACAGAGAGAGACAGAGCATGAACAGGGAGGGTCAGAGAGAGGGAGACACAGAATCTGAAACAGGCTCCAGGCTCTGAGCTGTCCGCACAGAGCCCGATGCGGGGCTCGAACTCACGGACCGCGAGATCATGACCTGAGCCGAAGTCGGCCGCTCAACCGACTGAGCCACCCAGGCGCCCCCTAACTGATATTCTTAACATGGTGCACAGTTCTGCTCAAAAATCCCAATTGGGTGCCCTCTTTTTGCTGATAAAACTCTGGCTGATGAAAGACAATGTGATCCAATTTTTTTCCTGCTTATTTTTGAGAGAGAGAGAAGGAGAGAGAGAGAACATGTGTGCACACTCGCACACACATATGTGGGAGAGGAGCCGAGGGAGGGGGTGGCAGAGGATCCGAAGCAGACTCTGTGTTGGCAGCAGACAGCCTAATGTGGGGCTCATACTCTCAAACCATGAGATCTGAGCCAAAAGCAAGAATCAGATGCTTAATCAACTGAGCCACCCAGGTGCCCCAATCCAATTTTTGTAAACTTACATGTATTAATTATCTATTGCTACATAACTACCCCAACCCTTGGCGGCTTAAAACAACAAACATTTACGATCTCAGAATTTCTTTGGGTCCAATATCTGAATATTACCCAGCTACACATAGGCTGGCTCAAAGTCTCTCACGAGACTGCTGTCATTCTGCCACCAGGGCTGCAATTCCATCCGATGGCTCAAGTGGGGGAGGATCCACTTCCAAGCTCACTCACGTGGGTGTTGGCAGGAGCCAGCTCCCTGCAGGATATGGGATTGAAGGGCTCAAGTCTTCACTGTCTACCGGCTGGAGGCCTTCCTCAGTTCCTTGCCACATTTGTGTTTCCATATAGGAGCTTGCAACATGGCCCTGGCTCTCATCAGAGGGAGCAAGCAAGCAAGACTGAAAGAGAACACCCAGGCTAGAAGCCGCAAACTTGGTCATCTGACCTCTGAGTTGACATCCCATAAACTTTACCAGCCCACACTCAGGGGGAGGGGATTACACAAGGAAATGAACAGAGGCAGGAGGAATCATTGGCGGCAATCTTAGAGGCAAAATATAATTTGCAAATGCACATGAAAAAGTCTGCATGATCGTCGATTATCTTTGGGTACATTAAAAATGATCTTTCTGTTTTCTCTTTGCATTACTGTTCATGTCTAATGAATAATTACTACTGCTGTGACTGCTATCATCATTTGAATCTCTTGTTGCTAACCTATCTCTAACTGTGACAGCCCCTCACTTGACATTGCTTAATTTCTTTACCATTTTCCATGAGCAAGTTGATATAAACCTGTCTAGACTTTAGAAAGAGTGAATAAATTATCTGCCATAATTGGATTTTGTTCCATATTTGACCCAACGGGAAGCTATAGCTAGGTTTCCAAGATATGTACAAAAATAATCAGAATGAAATTTGTTCAGCTAATTTTTGCATTCTCTGACAAAGAGCTCCACCCTATCAGACGTGGAAATTATCTTCAAACCTTATGCCTTGTGCATTTACTGCCCATCAGTTTGGCAAGCCTGTCACACTGAAATATAATACGGAAGTGCCCTTGGTGTAATCACTCCCCTCTGTTGAAGTGGCAACAAATAGTTACAGGTCACCCTTGTGACACAGATGGGGACAGCAAATGATTTTTCTCAGTCACTCACTATTGTTATATTCAAGGGCAAATTGAGCTGTTTTTTTCTTTACAGTAGAGGATAATGGGAAAACATAAATGGGGTTCATGATCTTCCCATTATAGGAAACTTAAAGAGAAATGTCACCATTAAACCACATAATAAGCACAACTTAATTATTCCTCAAATTAATTCAATCAGCAAGTGCTAAATAAGCACCTACTGGGTGTCCATAATCCCCTTTTTCTCATATAAATATCTTACCCTACCAGTTTCATTTTTTTTATCAAAGTTCCATGATTCTTACAATATGCTAGTTTAAGAAGCTTGCCTTTTAATTTCTCATTTATCTTTGAAGCAAACCATTACCTTCAAAAACACCCCTTCTCTACCTTCCTCTCCTTTATCTCTGCAAAACATCTTCAAAATTATATCTTGGCTAATGAATGGATGAACCAGTCATATAAACCTCCTGCTGACTCCATAACCCCCTGTCCAGTTCACCTGGACAGCTCTGCATGAGTGAAAGAAATTGCAATCACTTTATATCAGGCCCTATGAGATGACTGGCCGTTTCCCCACTTACTTTCCCACTTAATCCAAGCTGTCACCTGTGATGTAGGTATTATAATTGAGCCTGGACTCCTTGTTTCTTAAAGAAAAACAACAAAACCCAAAAGGAATTCATGGCCACCTCAGAAAACAGTTTGGCCGTCTCTTACAAAGCTAAACATAGTCTTGGGGCGCCTGGGTGGCTCAGTCGGTTGAGCAACCGACTTCGTCTCAGGTCATGATCTCGCAGTTTGTGAGTTCGAGCCCCGCATCGGGCTCTGTGCGGACAGCTCAGAGCCTGGAGCCTGCCTCGGATTCTACGTCTCCCCCTCTCTCTACCCCTCCCCTGCTCACTCTCTGTGTCTCTCAGTCTCTCAATAATAAATAGACATTAAAAAAATTAAAAAAAAAAAGCTAAACATAGTCTTAACATTTGATCTGGTAATTACACTGCTTCATATTTACTGAAATTAGTTGAAAACTTGTGTTCACACAAAAACCTGCACATGAATGTTTACATCAGCTTTATTCACAAGTGCCAAAACTTGGAAAAATCAAGATGTCCTTTAGTAGGTGAACGGATAAATAACCTGTGGTCTATCCAGACAATGGAATACTATTCAGCAGTAAAAATAAATGAGTTGTTAAGCCATGAAAAGACATGCAGAAACCTTAAATGACTATTAAGTCAGTGAAGTCAATCCAAGAAGGCTGCATCCTATATGATTCCAACTACTATATGACATTCTGCAAAAGGTGAAACTATGGAGCAGTAAAAGATCGGTGGTTACCAGAGGTTAGGAAGAGGGAGGAATGAATGGGCTGAGTGCAGAGGATTTTTAGGGCCGTGAAATAAATTAGTATGATAATGTAATGATGGATGCAAATCATAATACATTTTTTCAAACCCAGAGAATATACAATGACAAGAGGGATTGACCCTATATAGACTATGGATTTGGGATGATTGTGATGTTTCAGTGAAGGTTCATCAATTTTAGCAATTTTACCACTCCAGTGGGGATGGGCTGGAGAGAGGTATGGGGAATATATGGGAACTCTGTACTTTTTGCTCAATTTTCCTGTGAACCTAAACTCGTCTAAAAAAAAGTCTACTATAATAATAATTTTTTTTTAAAAAAAGGTGACTCAGTCAGTTAAGCATCTGTCTCTTGATTTCAGTTGAGGTCATGGTCTCATGGTTCATGAGATTGAGCCCCACATTGGGCTCTGGGCTGACAGCATGGAGCCTGCTTGGGGTTCTCTCTCTCTTTCCCTTTCTCTGCCCCTCCCCTGCTCTCTGTTTCTCAAAATAAATAAATAAACTTAAAAAATAAAATAAAAAAGGAAGTCATTGTACTAGTCTTTGAGATTCCCGATGATAATAACCTTTAGTCACATTCTATCTTGCTTATAGCCAAGGAGAGAGACAGAGAGGAAAGGAAAGGAGAAAGGAAGGGAAGGGAAGGCCAGAGAAGGCAAGGGAAAGGTCAGAGAAAGGAAAAGAAGAAAAGTGAGATAATGTAAGAAAAAAAAATCATGTTGATATTAAGACACTTTTTCTCCAACCCAAATGTCGACAATTGTGGATTAACAATATGTGGTGTAAACATACAATGATATTTTATTTAGCCTTAAAAAGGAAGGAAATTCTGACACATGGCACAGCATAGATGGCCTTGAAGATGTTATGTTAAATGAAATAAGCCAGTTACAAAAGGACAAATACTATATTCTTCTGCCTACAGGAGGTGCCTAGAATAGTCAAATTGATAGACAGAAAGTAGACTGTTGGTTGCCAAGAGCCAGGAGGGGGCAGAGGGAGATGGGTAGTTAGTGTTTAACGGGTACATAATTTCAGGTGGGGAAGATGAAAAAGTTGTAGAGATGGATGGCAGTGATGGTTGCACAACTGTGTGGATTACTTACTGCCAGTGAAGTGTTCACTTAAAGTGGTTAAAAGGGTCATTTTCATGTTATGTGTATATAACCACCATAAGCAAGACGCCTTTTCTTCATAGGAGATAGAATATCTTCAATATATTCCATTTCAAAGGTGAAATGCATCTCAGTCTCACACAAAAAACCTGAGGCACCACTTTTTTTAATCAACCAATCACCAAAGTTCTCCCTATCCCTTCAATGCCATTTTGGCTCATAGGTCAGTTGCTAGAAGGAAGGGGACAGGGAGACAGCCATGAGGGGATCCCTCCATTACACAACACAGAGCCCCTGAGCATTCACTGGGAAATTTTTAACGAATACTATTGGGGCACCTGGGTGGGTCAGTAGGTTAAGTGTCCGACTTCCACTCAGGTCATGAAATCACGATTTGTGAGTTTGAGCCCCCTGTCGGGCTCTGTGCTGACAGCTCAGAGCCTGGAGCCTGCTTTGAATTCTGTGGCTCCCTCTCTCTCTGCCCCTCCCCCCCCCCCATCTCTCTCTCAAGAACAAATAAACATTAAAAAATTTTTTAAAGAATATTTATTGTTTCAAATTTCCATTCACCAACTCTCTCCTCACATACCTATCTCGACTCAGTTTACCATTTTATACCTTCCTCATTGCAAGCTTTCCAAACAGCTCTGTGGCACCGTGGTCTTTTTCTTTGTTACCTTCTGCCAAACAAACAACAGTCCTGTGTTCAAAAGGGCACAACCTTTTATTCTTTGGAGCTAGCAGCATGTGTCCTAAAGGAACATTCTAGGCTTAATGCTACAGGCCAAACAGCAATCTTTTTTATCTTTCTCAGGTGAACCTGCTTAGAGTTCAAAGGATCTTGAAAAAAGGGAGCTTATACCTTTGTCATTCATTTCTCAAGTTCAATGCTGCTAACATTGCAGGCCACAGTTCCCCTAAATAATTACAAAAGAACACAGTACTACCTGCAGAGTAATGTGTCGCTGAAATGAAGTCCCACATCCTTTGTTAATGTTTACTTTTTTCCTCTTCCAAGTTGTATTTCTCGGCATTTTCTATTTTTCCCTTTAGCCTATATGATCTGGCCTCTAGCTAGTGCTTCAACTTCATGGCCTGCCAGTCCATTTTCTTTGCTAATGAAGCTTTAGCAACACTGAGGGCTTTTGGTGCCTCAGATGAGTTGATCCTGTTCGTATCTTCAGTCTCAGGGCCTTCGCACGTGCCTAACCCCCATGCCTACATTTCTCCTTCTTATGTGAACTTCAATGAGGGCTCAGTTAATGAGGTTTCCTTAGAGGCTGTCTTCTCTTCACGTCACCCAGCTCCCACCAGTTTTCTCCCAGAGTGTCATACATTTTCCCCAGCACTTGTCATAACTTGTAATCCTATATTTGTGTGCTCACTTAACACCTTTCTCCCACACGAGATTATAAAATCCATTAACATGAGGACAATGTTTATCAAGTTCACAACTGTGTACTCAGTGCCAGAGACACAGTTGAGCTCAAACGTTGGAATGAAGGGAAGAAAGGAGAGAGAAATGAGGGAAAGGAATTAAGGAAATGTCTGACCCAAGTGCATCTTCAGTTCTGTAACAAGGCTAATGTGCATTGAGAAGGGGCAGTGGGCACCAAACGGTCCTGGAGACCAATACTAGAGGATTAGTAACGCTATTGAAATCTTCAGGATCCCCTTCTCCTCTTGCCCTGCCCCCGAGAACTATTCTTCGTGGAAGATAGTAGGAAAAGGAAGGATGTCAATTTGGAGTATGTGTTCCTGGCAAGAAGAGAGCATGTAGAACCCATGGAGCAATCTTTATGCTGATTTCCCTGATCCCTGCTTCTCCCAGAGTTCACTACCAATGGCCTGCCATGATTTCCTTTCAAGAAATGAGTTCGCTCAAAAACACAGGTGAATCCAATCAGGAGGATGAGACGCTAGTTCTGCAGTGTCATTGTGGACAATAGATTGGCCATTTCACAACAGCAGACGAGCACCTCTCTTTTAAAAGCCGTGACGGTCAGGATGCCTCAGGGGCTTAGTTGGTTAAGTGCCCGACTCTTGATTTTTGCTCAGGTCATGATCTCCGTTTGTTGAGTTCAAGCTCCCTATTTCTGCCCCTCCTCTCCTCATTTCCCACCCCCCTCAAAATAAATAAAATAAACATTAAAAACAAAACTTTAAAAGACATGATGGTCATCCATGACATCCTATGTTGCTTGCAGAAATGAGAAGATCAAAGAAAAACCTAGGTTTTTGTCATAGTAAGTCTGGGGAAAGAGTGATTTAAAACAATTTTTTTAATGTTTATTTATTCTGAGAGAGAGGCAGACAGAGCATGAGTGGGGGAGGGGCAGAGAGAGAGGGAGACACAGAATCTGAAGCAGGTTCCAGGCTGTGAGATGTCAGCACAGAGCCGGACGCGGGGCATGAACGCACGAACCCCGAAATCATAACCTGAGCTGAAGTTGGATGCTCAACCAGCTGAGCCCCCCAGGCGCCCCTGGGGAAAGAATGATTTAAAATAACTCTCAAAAATGTAAGCATACCATTAACTAATCCCTTAGAAGTAATGTTTCCATAGTGTTTCAATTAGTCTTTTCCCATGCGATATGTAAGTCATCCTCGGTAAGTGCTCAGAGAATCCTGTGCTTAACCAAACACCCATCGTATGCTTACTTCACGCCTACAAAGAATGAATTTTTAGTTCATGAAAACCAGGTAGAACTACTTCTGTCGTGGAACAACTGATCAATGGCAGTAGTAGGTGATCTGTTGTGCCCTTCTTTTCTGCCTCTGTTCCTACTCAACTTCTAAAATAGTCCTCTAGGGGCGCCTGGGTGGCTCAGTAGGTTAAACATCTGACTCTTGGTTTCGGCTCAGGTCATGACCTCATGTTTCGGGGGTGTAGGGCTCTGCACTGGCATCTCAGAGCCTGCTTGGGATTCTCTCTCTCCCTCTTCTGCCTCTCACCCACTCATGCTGTCTCTGTCTCTCTCAAAATAAATAAATACACCTTTCTAAAATAAAATAAAATAGTCCAAAAGACAACTTAGGTGGACAAGAAAATTGGGACAGGATTTGTGATCAAGATTTAAAATTAAGTTGAGAAATATATTTCTAAAATCCATATTGTGTGTTTATCTTCTTTTCGAATACTCTATAATTAACAATGAGACTTGTTTGTAATTTTTTTTACAACTTGGTCTTAACTATGGATTTATTTACATGGAAATTCACAACATATGCCAATTGCTTTGGGCAAGAATTTAGAGATGAGAGGAATTGTTGTGTATGCACTGTGTTCTCATTCATCAAAGAATCATGGAGAGTATTTCGAGTGAAATGTCAACATCAGGCCCTGAGCTGAACCCAGATGTGCCTTTAAAACAAATTCAGAGACTATTTTCCGATAGAACTGTCTCATTACAAACGACAAATTAAGAGACAATAGGGAAGGTTATATCTGCCTCGTTTACAGTAAAACCTCTAACTGTGGGGACCACACTGCGAATGGAAGAGCCTTGAACTAGACTAGCGTGGTCTCAGGGAGTGGTGGGAAACTGAGGCTGCAGCCCCTCTGTGCTAAGGGGACACACTCATATCTTGTACGTGTGGCAGCTGTACATGTCCTGTGTAGGTGAGGAAGGTCACAGAGCTGGGACTCTGAGTAGCAGTTGGCCTTCCCAATGAGGCACAGCTGCTCTGCATGTGGTCCTATATCCATCCACCTAAACAACTAGGCAAACGGTGTTAATTTAAAGCCTACGGGGTCTCTGGAGCCTAAATGCCATTTAGAACCTGTAACTACTGCTGGGCTGCTGCAAATATGTTAACTGAAGTCTATTTTATTCAGAAATGCTTAAAACAAACAAACAAATAAACAAAAACCAGAAATGCTTTATACTAATTTTTTTTTAACATTTATTTATTTTTGAGACAGAGAGAGACAGAGCATGAACAGGGGAGGGGCAGAGAGAGGGAGACACAGAATCCAAAGCAGGATCCAGGCTCTGAGCCATCAGCCCAGAGCCTGACGCGGGGCTCGAACTCACGGACGCGAGATCATGACCTGAGCTGAAGTCAGATGCTCAACCGACTGAGCCACCCAGGCGCCCCTATACTAATTTTTTTGATCTCAAAAATAATATCTACCCTTCACAGGAAGATGTTCTTATAAGAGAAACCACGTGCACGGCTTTCCAGATTGTGCACTACAGCTTCCAAGGGATACCAGTTACACTGTAATTCATGTGAATGTCTTACAGAGTTTTTTCATTGCCCAGCTCTGGGGGACAAAAGTTACGCTGCATTCTATATGAGTGACAACCCCTGGAGTTGTCCAGTGCACATCCTACACAACCACATATGGTGGCACTGACCTATACCGCAGTCTTAAGTTTGTTAGTTCCAAAATGAACCTAGTAGAGAAGGCAAGGATTTGGTAGTCAGTGCTAGTGATGCACTGCCCCATATGTCCTTGGCTCCTCTAAGTTCGACAGTCCCTGACAATACACCAGCTCGGGAATCACAGTCTCTTATCCTCTCCCCGAGTCTTCTCTTTGGCACCACAGGAGATTTGCAGGCACAATCAAGATAAATGGATAGGGGCGCCAGGGTGGCGCAGTCGGTTGAGCGTCCGACTTCAGCCAGGTCACGATCTCGCGGTCCGTGAGTTTGAGCCCCGCGTCGGGCTCTGGGCTGATGGCTCAGAGCCTGGAGCCTGTTTCCGATTCTGTGTCTCCCTCTCTCTCTGCCCCTCCCCCGTTCATGCTCTGTCTCTCTCTGTCCCAAAATAAATAAAAACGTTGAAAAAAAAAAGAAAAGAAATTAAAAAAAAAAAAGATAAATGGATAAAGAAATGCCCCAGCCTTCGCTCTGATGTTTCCCAGAGGTTCCCCAGGAGAATTCGGCCCCACTGCCTACAGCTATCTTATGTCAACCTTGTAACTTTTTGTCCTTTCCTGTCTCACTTTTTCCTCTTCTTTGTGTTTCCAGGAAGTGTCTCTCCCAAAAAACTACCTGAACCCAAGTCTCTGGGTCAGGGTCTATTTTACAAGAAACCCAGACTGAGACAGATGCTTTTAGAAACAAATGCCATTAGCTGATTTTGTAACTTGAGTGCTGACCCAGGGCTAAATATTTGTTGAGTGAATGAACGAATGATTCTTGCATGAGGCCGTGGGCTGCCTCCATTGATCAGGAAGGTGGGAAGGAAGAACAAGTGAAACACTGAGTGCTCGTACCTCAGACTGCACGTGTGGCAATGTGACAAAAAACTGCCCTTCACGAATGCAACAAAGCATACCCCATTCCAGATGCAAATTCGTGGGGTTTTAGACAGCAGTGATAACATTCATATTGTAACTTTGAGTGAGGAGAAGTATAAGAACCTTTGTGTTTATGCCATACAATGTCTCCTCTACCCCTCAAATTCTCTTCAAGCTCTTAATTAAAAAAAAAAACCTGCAAATATCCCCATTCTGATTTTGGACACAAAGCGTTGAGATAATCTGGCTTTAGAAAAATTATGACAGCACCTGCTTCCTAACCAGAGAAAGATATGAGGCTCTGAGGACAGGGAATTATAAATCCGTTTCTTTGTTCTTTAACATCACTCCTTTATCTCTGAGCCTCAACAAGGCATTTTCTGTCTCTCTCTAATGCAAGGAGGAATATATTTGCAAAGAGTGTGAAATTAACACAGGGCATGCACAACCTCAGTAAATAAATGTGAAGACCTCGTGGTTGTGCATCACTGCCTTCATTCAATTACTAAAATGTTAAAACACTATTTGCATTGTACAACCTACCCTTCTAATTTGTGGGAGAACTAAAACAAACAAACAAACAAAAAACTGGCAAATAAGAAAAGCTTGAAATTCTCCCCTTCCACCAAGGTAGTCAGCCAATATAGAAGCTGCAAAATCTGTTCTCCAGGATTCTCGTGTCCATCTCAGAGCCCTTTTACTCCTGCTCGTCAATACACTTTCCCACCTTCTAGTACCATAGTCTTCCTCTTTGCTGCCAACTGTCTAAAGTGTTAGCTGACAGCTAAGGTAGGAAGAAAATGTTACAAAAGCCCTGACTTTGCCTGACTGTGCAGGCGGACACTGCTAATCTAGTGCTGAAACACCATCAGGCCCTTTAAAGCAACAGCCAGCAGAGACCAGAGCTGGTAGAAGAAAGTCATTTCTTCAACGCAACTATCCTGAACTCCTACTGCATTCTAAGCACTGGTCTGACCAGGAATATAAAATGAAAAGCAATGTCTTTGATGACATGGTACGATGGTGAACACAACAGACAATATCCTAGCTCGTCCTGGGCTATCGGCATTTTAGTAAGTTCTCGTAAAAACAGAAAACTCTGGAAATCCAAAAAGATGAACCTTCAGGAATAAACAGTATGGGTATTTTTGGCCGCAAGCTCCATCAAATAACTCTTCTTGATATTTTCATGTAAGCTTCCAGCTGTAAGGCCAGGAATTCTAGCATTGCATCATTAGGTCAACTTTTTTTTTTTTTTTCAGAGAGAGAGTGAGAATTGGGGAGAGCCAGAGACATGTGGCTCTGTGTTGACAGTGGTGAGCCTGATACAGGGCTCAAACTCATGAACCCATGAGCTCATGACCCGAGACAAAGTCAGACGTTCAATGAACTGAGCCACCCAGGTGCCCCAAATTATCTCATTTTTGATAAAAATTCAGAGAGAGGGGAACAAGGGAAATAAACTAGGTAGAGTGTTCCTTTCTCCTCTTCTTTCCAACATGCTGCATGATTATTTTGTGCTAGGTTCTAAATTAGATATGGGGATACACGTATGATTGGGTTTCATTCTCTGCCATTGTAATGCTCCCGGCACAACGAGGGGTACGGAAACATATATAGATGATCTCAGAGTAGTGCTGTGAACCACCAGGGCCCGAGCTCACTCTGTTAGCAAACCAAGCCCACCCTTGAGTGTAATTGATCCACTGTGGAACTGTTGCACCAAATGCTCTCAAAATAGTAAACTACTTGTATCAACACCACCACACACCAAACAATGCCATCTTTAAAGTAATTGACATTTTCTTTTCTCTAGATCTAAGAAACACCCAGAAGACAGAAAGTTAAAACCTGTCCTGGTCCCTGATTTCAAACTAAATTACAAAGCTATAGTAACAAAAACAATGTGAGATTGGCATAAAAACATGGAGATCAATGGAACAGAATAGAGGGCCCAGAAATAAATCCATGCTTACATAGGTCAGTTAATTTACAACAAGGGAATCAAGAATATACAATGAGGAAAGAAGGACAGCCTCTGCAACAAATAGTGTTGGGAAAACTGGACAGCCACATGCAAAAAAAAAAAAAAAAAAGAAACTGGACCCCTCCTTTACACCATACCCCAAAATTAACTCAAAATGGATTAAAGACTTAAATGGAAGTCCTGAAACCATGAAACTCCTAGAAGAAAACACAGGTCTTCTTTTGCCTTGACATAGGTCTTGGCAATGATTTTTTAAAATCTGATCCCAAAAGCAAAAATAAGTAAGTAGAACTACCTCAAACTAAAAGGCTTCTTCATAGCAAAGAAAACCATCAACAAAATAGAAAAACAATCTACTGAATCAAAATATGTGATAAGGGACTGGTATCCAAAATATATAAAGACCTCATATAACTCAATAGGAAAAAAAAAAAAAACCTGGTTAAACAATGGGCAGAAGATCTGAACAAACTTTTTTTTTTTTTTATTTTTTTTTTTTATTTTTTTTTTTAAATTTTTTTTCAACGATTTTATTTATTTTTGGGACAGAGAGAGACAGAGCATGAACGGGGGAGGGGCAGAGAGAGAAGGAGACACAGAATCGGAAACAGGCTCCAGGCTCCGAGCCATCAGCCCAGAGCCTGACGCGGGGCTCGAACTCACGGACCGCGAGATCGTGACCTGGCTGAAGTCGGACGCTTAACCGACTGCGCCACCCAGGCGCCCCATGAACAAACTTTTTTTTAAAGGGACTACCCATGGGGCGCCTGGGTGGCTCAGTTGGGTGAACATCCAACTTTGGCTCAGGTCATGATCTTACAGTTCATGAGTTTGAGCCCCCCCATCAGGATCTCTGCTCTCAGCACAGAGCCCACTTCAGATCCTCTGTCTCCCTCGCTCTGCCCTTCCTCTACTTGCGCTCTCTCTAAAATAAATAAAACATTAAAAAAGATGAAGACTACAGATATCCAACAGGTATGTGAAAAGATGCTCTACATCATTAATCATCAGCAAAAATGGATTTCAAAACCAAATAAGGTATCACCTCACACCTATCAGAATGGCTAGTATCAAAAAGACTAAAACTGGGGTGCCTGGGTGGCTCAGTCGGTTGAACGTCCGACTTTGGCTCAGGTCATGATCTCACGGTTTGCGAGTTCGAGTCCCGCATCAAGCTCTGTGCTGACAGCTCAGAGCCTGGAGCCTGCTTCGGATTCTGTGTCTCCCTCTCTCTGCTCTTCCCCCAATCACTCTCTGCCTCTCTCTCCTTAAAAAATAAACATTTAAACAATGTTAAAAAAAAAGACTAAAAATAAGTGTTGGTGAGGATATGGAGAAAAGGGTACCCTCATACATTGTTGGTGGGAATATAAATTGGTGCACCCACTATGGAAAACAGTATGGAGTTTCCTCAAAAAAATTCAAAATAGAACCACCCTATGATCAAGGAATTCTGCTTCTGGGTACTTATCTGAAGAAAATAAAAACACTAATATGAAAAGATATATGCACCCACAGGAGGAGGGAGGAAGAAAAAGATATATGCACTCCCATATTCATGGCAGCATTATTTACAATAGCCAAGATATCTGAACAACATAAATGTCCACTGATGGATGAATGGATAAAGAATGTATACTATATATATATATATATATATATATATATATATATACACACATATACACATATACACATAATGGAATATTATTTAGCCATAAAAAATGAAATCTTGCCATTTGTGACAATAAGGATGGACCTTGAGGGCATTATGCTAAGTGAAATAAGTCAAAGAAAGACAAATACAGTATGACCTTTCTTATATATGGAATATTAATATATATAAAAATAGAAATAAATACACAATCTCATGGATATAGAGAACAAGTCAGTTGTTGCCAGAGGTGGGGGATTGGGGTGATGGAAGAAATAGATGGATTGTTTTTGTTTTCTTTCTTTTTTTTAATGTTTATTTTATTTTTGAGAGAGAGAGAGAGAGAGATTGGGGGGGTGGGTGGAAGGGAAGGGGCAGAGAGAAGGAGACAGAGAATCCGAGGCAGGCTCCAGGCTCCAAGCTGTCAGCACAGAGCCTGATGTGGGACTCAAACCCACAAACCATGAGATCATGACCTGAGCCAAAGTCAGACACTTAACCAACTAAGCCACCTAGGCACCCATTGTTTTCTTTAGTTTCAATACACTGAATTTTAAAAATCCTGGTAACTTTGTATGAGCACATATCTCCTACTATTTAAAAATTTTAAAAAGGCAAAACCAATTATATGTATTATCATCTAAAAGCATTTTCATATTTTATTAATCTAGTGACATTTTAAGAAATAAAGAGAAATTAAAATTCTATCTAGTTAGCAGTTTTTGCATTTCTCCTTTAGAAATTACATGCTTTTAAAAATTAATTAAATATTAAATATTATCAAATTACTTATTTATTAATTAAGCTTTTTTTTTTCCAACATTTTTATTTATTTTTGGGACAGAGAGAGACAGAGCATGAACGGGGGAGGGGCAGAGAGAGAGGGAGACACAGAATCGGAAACAGACTCCACGCTCTGAGCCATCAGCCCAGAGCCTGAATTAATTAAGCTTTTAAAGTTAGTTAAGAATCAGAAATCACAGTTGAGTTGACATATTGTATCTTTATGAGTTGCACTATAAAAATTTTATAAAACTAAACCATTTAAGGAAACATCCACTATTACGTTAGCTAAATACAATTTAATATAGAAATTATTTTTTTAATTTTTTAAAACTTTATTTATTTATTTTGTGACAGAGAGACAGTATGCACGAGTTGGATAGGGGCAGAAGGAGAGGGAGAGAGAATTCCAAGAAGGCTCTGTGCTGCCAGCGTGGGGCTAGAACTTGCACACCGTGAGATCATGACCTGAGCCAAGATCATGAGTTGGTTGTTGAGCCGATTGAACCACCCAAGTGCCCCAATATATATATATTTTTAATTGTCAATTTAACCTTGGTCTTGAACAAAGCAAAATATCACACTAACGTTTTGTGTTTTTTTATGGGCAACAAACTGTTAGAAACTGAACGATGTAGAAGTTTCAGGATTGCCACTCAAATACTTACCAATAAAATTATTTAAATAGGAAAGCCAGCTAATTTAGCAGAATTCTGTCTTTTGTTTGTGCCTTTTCTCTTCTCAAGATAATGGTTTTTCTGAAGCCTGGTGATATGTACAATCCCATGGGCTGAAATTAGAACTTTAGGAGGAAGGAGCGTAGGAGCCCTAACTGGTGAAGATCGTTCTGGGGTCATTCTCAGGGTGCCACAAGTTTGGGACACTCCAGTACCTTTACTGAAGTAAACTTGGCCAATAATTTTTTTTCTTCCTTAAATAAGCTTTTATAGGAAGCTAATGGCTTTAGAGCAGTTACTTTTAGTCTCCTGCAGTGTAAAATATGGGCTGTGTTTCTTAAGTTTTGATTGTTTAATAGTATAGCCATCTGCCTTGTCCATTCAGGGATATGGTGTCTGTGGTTATATAAGAAATATTCATCATGATGTTGATGATGCGGCTTACAAACCAAGTTAGAAGTGACATGACAAGATCAGTTCTTCATCTGCAACATGGAGGTACTGGGTTTATAGTGAAGGATTAAAAACAATGAACTGCTTGGCAAGTTGAGAAAAGATTCTGTTTGATCAAGAAAATGCTCTATTTTTTAAAGTAAGCCGTGGCCATTTTTCCCTTTTCTCCCGAATATCTGGACTTTTGCTTTACTTCTCTAATTTTCTTCTGGTAAGAAAGAGGAGTGTAGTCAGAAAAATATTCAGTTGTCATTCTTCTGCCTGGACTATTGGCTGCTCCAGTGAACTGCCAGGTTATTGGCTACAAAGTAGTAATATCAGAGTCTTTTTAATTTAATGATTATACTAGACTAACCCCTTTGTGGTTATAGCACCCTGGGCTATGTCCGGCACACAGGAAGCATTCTGTACTGTTTTTTTTATATAAAAATTTTTAATGTTTATTTTTGAAAGAGAGAGAGAGAGAGAGAGAGAGAGAGAGAGAGAGAGAGAGAAGGGGAGGGGCAGAGAGAGAGGAAGACAGAGGATCCGAAGTGAGCTCTGTCCTGAGAGCAGAGAGCCCGATGCAGGACTTGAACCCATGTACCATGAGATCATGACTTGAGCCCAGAAGGCTGATGCTTAGCCAGCTGAGCCACCCAGACATCCCAGAAGGATTCTGTAGTCTTAAGATATTTTCTCCCACACTATGTTCACTGACATTTTCTTACTGGAAAGTTCTCAATGGAAACTTTATCCAATAGGAACTCTCAAAGGTTTGTGCCACCTCTAAAAGTAATCTCTGGTTGTATTTTATAAGATACATAGTTGTGTAACCTATAAAGCCAATTAACTTTGATAAAAATACCTCCTAAAAACATAAGCATAGGTTGATTTGTTTTTTTCCCTTGGAAAAGGTTATGAAAGTACACTGATCATTGATCTCCTTGGTCTTGTTAGGCATGACTGATGTGTGTATTATCATTCTCTATGGAAGTGTGTTTGCAGAGTGTAATAAATAGGATCCTAAAAGATCCATTGCAATGGTCATAGCATTTAGGTTCATAGCTTCAAACTGTGACCCAGAAACTAAGTTCTTTTTTTTTTAAGTTTATTTATTTATTTTGACAGAGAGAGCAGGAGAGGGGCAGAGATAGAGGGAGGAGAGAGAGAATCCAAAGCAGGCTCCATGCTGACAGCTCAGAGCCTGGAGCCTGCTTCGTATTCGGTGTCTCCCTTTCTCTCTGCCCCTCCCCCATTCACACTCTGTCTCTCAAAAATAAATAAACATTAAAAAAAATTTTTTAAAGGATACAGGTAAGGGTTGGAATCAGTACCAAGATGAACATCAGGGGGAGAGTCAGTCTCACATGAGAATGAAATTCAGATGATGGTGAATGTCAGAGTTGAGTGCAGGGTGAAGGCAATGGTCTGGTTGAAGGTTGAGAGCCATGGGGAGAGTGAGGGTCAATATCAGGTTCCTGGTGACAGATAAGGTGAGTATGAGGTTGAAGTTCAGGGTGAAGTGTCCAATGAATAGTCATTTTGAGATGGGGGCCAGTTCTGGGTCAGTGTAGATGTGTGGGTAAAGATCAAGTTTGTAAAAAAAAAAAAAAAAGATAAAGGTTGTAAACATGGTGAGAGTAGAGGGTAAGGATGGGGATGAAGTTCAGAAGGTCAAGGTCAAATTCAGCTTGAGTGTCACGGTAAGTGTGATGGACAGAGTCAGAATCCGAGAGAAATGATGGTCAGTATCAGAGTAAGTGTGGGTGTACATTTCAAGGAAAGGGTTAAGTTGATGGTCAGGCTCATGGTCAGGTTGCAAGGTAAGAGTCAGGGTCATGCCGAAGGTGAGGGGGAAGGTTAGATTTGGGTAAGTTTCAGTGTCAAGTTCAGGATCAGGATCAATGTAAGGTAGTCTACAGTGTAAATCACATTCAGAGCAGGGTGGCTGCTGGGTACAGGCCAGGTTTAGAGTGAGGATAAGAATCAGGGTTAGGGAAAAGGTCTGGTTCAGGGTCAAAGTCAAGGAGATTCAACCTGAGGTGAAGATCAGGGTTACATTCAGATGAGGGTCAGGGTGAATTTCAGATTCAGATTCAGGGTAAGGTTTAGGGTGAGAGATCAGATTAAGGGAAAGGGTGAGGATCCTGGTGCAGGTCAGCATTGTTTGAGGGTAAAGACTAGGTGAAGATTAGGATGAAGCTTTGTGCAGGGTAAGTTTCAGGACAGGGTCAAAGACAAAGAAGTATAAAGGTTAAGAACACTTCAAAGCCAAGTTTAGGATGTCAACCAGGGATTAAATCAGGGCCAGTACTGGGATTAGGTTAAAGGTCAATTTCAGGGTAACTTCTCATGGGTGGGGAGATCAGAGAGTGTCAGGATGACAGAGGCATTTTGAAGGGTGGGGTCTTTTAAAGGGTGAATAAGAGGGTCACAGACAAGGTAAGGTCAGTTTCAGAATCTGATTCAGGCCAGGATCAGAATGATAGTGAGGGTCAGAGTCAGTTTGAGAGTAGGGGCAGGGTCAAGTTCGGCATCAGGTTCAAAGCCAGAATCATCACAAAGGTCTGCACGAATGCCAAGGTAAGTGTAAAGATCATAGGCAGGACCATTGTGAGGAAAGAAGTGAGGATTAGGACCTAGTGAGATTCAGGGTCAATGTCATAGCTAAGGTGAAGGTCGGAGTGAGGACATGTTCAGGGTATGGACCATGATAAGGGTAAAGTTGAGTGTCAAGTTCAGTGTCAGGGTGAAAGTAAGGTCAGGTGAAGTTCTAGATCTATTTCATGAAACGGGTCAGTGTGAGAGGAAGAATCAGAGTCAAGATAAATGTGAGCATTAGGGACAGTCAGAGTGTCAGGGTCAGAGTCAGGGTCAAGGTAGGGGAAGAGTAACATTCAGGCTCTGTATTGTGTGAATGTGAGGATGAAGGTCTAACGCGCACTTAGTGTCGTGGTCAGTTGAATGTTGGAGTCAGGTTTACAGTCAGTGTGAATGTATCCGTTAGTTGGGGATCAGGATAAGGGTCAGGGTCATGGTGAGAGTCAGCATGATGATCATCATGGAGTGAAGGTAAGGGTTAGAGAGAGGGTGAGGTGTAGAGTAACAAGTCAGAGAAAGTGTGAGAGTGAGCGTCAGATTCAAGGTCGGGTCAGGATAAGTGTCGGAGTGTAGGTGAGGGTGATAGTGTCTGGTGAAGGTCAAAGTCAGGTTAAGGGTCAGGTTGAGGTTAAACTTCAGATGTGGGGTCAGGATGAGGGTTAAGGCAAGGTCAGGGTAAAAGTCACGTCAGGATTAGTTTCAGGATGAGGGTCATATCAAGGTGAGAGTGAGATTAAAGGGGAGTCTAAAAGTTCATGGTCAAGGTAAGAGTAAATGTGAATTTGAGAGTCGGTGTGAATTTGCATTGCCTTGATAAGGATGAGAGTCACAATCAGGTGAGAATCATATTCATAGACATGGTAAAGGTCATATTGAGTGTTGGGTTCAGTGTGAAGATTAGCCTGACCCTGACCATGCCCTAACTTTGATTATCACCCTATGCTGAAAACACCCTGATGTTGACCCTGATCCTAAACTTGACTCTAAACCTTACTTGACCCTAACTCTCACTCTGACTTTCACTGTAACATTAGCTCTGACCTTGACCCTCAACCACATACTGACCATGACTCTCAAGCTCTTTTCCTGAAATATATACTCACCCTTATCCTGACACTGACGATCACCCTCTATCTGAATGTAACCCTATCCATGTCCATCACCTGACCTTGACCTTTATTCTGACCCTCATGCTTAGACCTGACCTTCATCATGAATCTGACTCTGATCTCCCTGAATTTCAGTCTCAAACTCACCATTTCTATAACCTTAACCCTTACTCTCACAGAAACACTAATGCAGAATCCCCCCCTTATCTCACAATAACCCCATCCTGTACTTGACACTGACCCTTATCTTCAACCTCACACTGACCTTATCTCTGAATAATGAAATGACATTGACACTCACCCTGACTCTGGCCTTCCTTTCCCTAACTCAGACACTTACCTTCACCCTACATCTGACTTTGGCCCTCATCCAAGTCTGAAACCTACCCTCACGTTGACCTTGATTATATTGCTCATTCTGACAATGATTTCAGCTATTCTTCTTAACCTGAAACTAACCCTAACCCTGATCCTCCCTGATACTGCACCTGGTATTGATCTGACCCTGAAGCTAACCCTGAGACTTATCCTAATCCTGACCCCTTTATACTGACCCTTACAATGACTCACAATGACCCTGACTCTTACAATAACTCAACTTGATGGTGACCATTATACTAAACCTGACCCTGAAATTCACCATGGCCTAACCATAACATCTTCACCTCTTTCCTGACCTTATTCCTCACTGTGTCCCTGATGCCTACCCTTACACTAACCTTTACTCTGAAGCTGAATCTGATACGCGCTGTGTACCAGACCTTCCCAGTGCTCCTCACAATTACCTCAATTACCTCACATGACCTTGATCCTAACCTAGAACTTTACTATCACGTTCATTCTGGCCTGACACTTGGCCTTAAAACTGTCATGTTGATTCTATTCCTTTCCATTTTCCTGACACTGACCACCACATACACCCTCAACTTCATTCTTACCCTTATTAGTCCCTGACTCTGCATTTGACCCTGAACCTCAAACTCAACTTGATCCTTTACTTATTCTAGTCCTTTTCCTTGAACTTCATCTTAATCATGACCCTCACTTTTGCCCAGTTGCTAATCCTGAAGCTGAAACTGACCCTCACCCTTACCCTGATGCTAACACTCTTGTTTTTACAATGGCACATTTTGACACTGACCCTTACCTTCATTCTCCCTTCACTCTGACCCTCATTGAACCTCTTCCTGATTGTGATTCTTACTTTGACTGTCATCTGAACCTGATTGTCACCCTAACCTTGACACTCATCCTTAACTAACTTGACACTGACTCTCAACATGACCCTTCCCCTTTTCATGATCTGACCTTCACCCTGACCATGACCCTGCATCAGACCCTCACCCTGACCCTCACCTTTACCCTCTCCAATACCTCAGGCTCAATCTGACTCTGATCCTGACACTGCCCTGACACTGTCTCTGACCTCTTCATCCCTTGGACCTTACTTGACTGATATTCAACCTGACCCTGACCCTAACCAACACCAGATGTTGGCCCTGATTTTGATGCTCACTCTGCATCTGACCCTCACCTTACCTTGACTCTGACCCTGACTCTGATTATACCTTGACCCTTATCTCACATTGATACTGAAAAGGACTGTGACTCTCACCTTGACTCTCTCCTAAACATTGACTCTACATTTTCACCTTGATCTTAATACTCACCTTGATACTGAAAATGACTGTGACTCTCACCTTGACTCTCCTAACCATTGACTCCATATTTTCACCTTGATCTTAATACTCCCCTTGTTTCTGAAACCGAAGTCATCTTTACCCATAATTTGGCCCTCACTTGGCCCTCACTCTGACCCCAACTCTTACAATGACACTAAGAATAACCTTGATTCTTAATGTGACTCTATCACTTGGACACCTGCCATAATAGTATACACACCCTTACCCTGTCTCTGACATTACCTTCACTCTAATACTAACTCTGACATTGTACCTGACTATCCCTTGACCCTCACTCTGACAATATACCCTTCACTGACTGTGACCCTTATTTTGATCCTGACACACACTTTTACCCTGATTCTGACCCTTACTGTGACCATGAAGCTCATGTTCAACATGACCCCGAACCTTGATGATCATCCTCCATCTGTCCATTACTTTCTCCCTGACACAAAGCTTGGCTCTTACCTTCACCAATATCCTCACCCTGACTTGAACCCTACCCTATCCAGTTTGACACTCCCTATCGTCACGGAATACTGGATCAATATCCTGACCCTGACCACAGCCTAACACTGACCCTGATACTGACCCTGACCTCTGGCTCTGACATGAGCCTCGCCATCACCAAGATGACTCTGAATATGAAATCTCATACCCTTATACTCTAGTTTCATCTAGATTCTTTAGTAACTCATGATAGGAAAGTACTGTTGAGAACTGTGAATACTTCTGAACTTACACTTGTACTGTATGTTTTTATTTATTTTTATTTTTTAAATTTTTTTTAACGTTTATTTATTTTTGAGACAGAGAGAGACAGAGCATGAACGGGGGAGGGGCAGAGAGAGAGGGAGACACAGAATCAGAAGCAAGCTCCAGGCTCTGAGCCATCAACCCAGAGCCCGACACAGGGCTCGAACCCACGGACTGCGAGATCGTGACCTGAGCTGAAGTCGGACGCTCAACTGACTGAGCCACCCAGGCGCCCCTGTACTGTATGTTTTTAAATATGCTGCTCTGATTTGTGTTCATGTGGTCCACCTCAAAGTACGAAAGTACAGTTGAGACAAACGTGTGGTTCCCATTGATTTACCTCAGGTAAAGCATAGGTTCAACACTAACAGTTAATTTTAACTACCTGGGTGGCTCAGTCAGTTAAGCATCCAACTTTGGCTCAGGTCATGATCTCACGGTTCATGGGTTTGGTCCCCATTTCAGGCTCTGTGTTGACAGCTCAGAGCCTGGAGCCAGCTTTGGATTCTGTTTCTCCCTTTCTCTCTTTCCCTTTCCCACTCGTGTTCTTTCTCTCTCTTTCTCTCAAAAATAAACATTAAGAAAAAAAAGAATTCTCCTTAGGAGTGACTGGCTGGTTCAGTCAGTAGAGCATGCAACTCTTGATTTTGAGGTTCGAATGTTCAGTTCTGAGCTTGGTTTCTTCTTTACTGCTTGTCTGTAACACATACATACAATTTTTCAACTGTTTTGGCTTTAATTTGCAAAGAGTAAGAAAAACGTGTAACTATGAGCTCATTTTCATATATACAGAGTAGATTACCCTCACCTTGTTGAAACTCCTAGGAAGATAGAGAACTTGAGAGGAAGTGTGTTTGTGAATTTGGGGGTTTTCTCCTCACAGTTTACACAAACAAGTAGTATTGCAAACAATTCACATTTGTCCAAACTGGCTCAGCCTCTGACATCCCTTTCGTAAGAAAGTCTTTATTGCTCCTTAAGCTGAAATAAGCCTAAAGACAGCAAAACACGTTCATTTCTTAAAAATTTTTTTTTCAACGTTTATTTATTTTTGGGACAGAGAGAGACAGAGCATGAACGGGGGAGGGGCAGAGAGAGAGGGAGACACAGAATCGGAAACAGGCTCCAGGCTCCGAGCCATCAGCCCAGAGCCCGACGCGGGGCTCGAACTCCCCGACCGCGAGATCGTGACCTGGCTGAAGTCGGACGCTTAACCGACTGCACCACCCAGGCGCCCCAAAACACGTTCATTTCAAAGGCACATTCTTGCTTGCAGAAAAAAAGAGGACATAAAACGCTGTAATTTTAATTGACCCCCTTCTTTCTTAAAATATCAGTGAATTAAAATCTGCAAATGTCTCTGGATGACACTACATATATGTTTGTACTCACCTCCTCAAAACGTTTAATTAATATGAGATAGTGCTCACAAAAAAATTACCTGGATGGTTTTTAGCTTTCTGTCCTCTAGGTGTCACTTATGTCTACAGAAAAAGAAAGAATGATTTCTTCAATTAAAGATAATTAACACAGACAGTTGATTATAGTGGGTACAAAAATTAGGGAGAGCTTCTCCTTGATTTTCTGCTTCTTTATTTTAGAAAGTTGCTGGAGTGTGTTCACATTGTAAATTTAGGATGATATATATTGTTTTATTTAATATACTGACAAACTATACTTTAAAGCTTTATACTTAAAAACTATTTGTTTTATTAATTTTAGAGAAAGAGAGGGAGAGTGTGTGAGCAGGGGAGAGGGACAGAGGGAAAGAGAATCTTAAGCAGGCTCCACGCTGAGCGTGGGGCCCAACCTGGGGTTCGATCCCAAGATCTTGAGATCATGACCCGAGTCAAAAGGAAGAGTCGGATGCTCAACTGACTGAGTCACCCAGATGCCCCCAAAACTTTAAATTATTAGGTATGTGTTGGTGTATACACAAAGTACTCCATCACAGAATTGGCCTCATTTTCTAACAACACTCAGTCTAGAGCAAACACTCATTTCCTTAGGCCTTCTTAAAGTTACCCAATTAAAGACCAAATTTTATAATAAGTACTTTCTAACACCCTCTTGATGTGACACCCTTTGGTTCCCAGTGGGTGCATTCTCCCCCAGTGCAACCAGTCACAAGCCCAATGTATTCAATCACAGGTATGTTCCCAGAGTCTGGCTCAAAGGCACTGACAAGTCAAACGCACACATGGGCACAGAACCTGTGGAGTCAGCTTGGCCAGGCTTAGAATACCTTGTTTTTACCTTTTCAAAATTTTAAAATAATAAAACATTGGATGGTTTTAAAATTTCTCTTCTCTGGGTGGCTTTTATGTCTATAGGGGGAACAAAAGGAGGGTTGATTAATTAAAGGTCCTAATTAATATAAATGTTATTCATAGTAGCTATAAGGATTGCAGAGATACACAGGCCTATGTATAGAATTATTGTATTTTAATTTTTTTTTAAGTTTATTTATTTTTGAGAGAGAGAGAGAGCCTGAGCGGGGAAGGGGCAGAGAGAGGAGACACAAAATTTGAAGCTGGCTCCAGACTCCCAGCACAGAGCCTGATGCGGGGCTCAAACTCACCAACTGTGAGATCATGACCTAAGCCAAAGTCAGAAGCCCAACTGAGTAAGCCACCCAGGCACCTGAGGATAATTGTGTTTTTTAAATTAATAAATCAATTTATTTTTTAATTTACATCCAAGTTAGTTAGCATATAGTGCAATAATGATTTCAGGAGTAGCTTCCTTAATGCCCCTTACCCATTTAGCCCATCCCCCACTCCCACAACCCCTCCAGCAACCCTATGTTTGTTCTCTGCATTTAAGAGTCTTTTATATTTTGTCCTCCTTCCTGTTTTTAAATTATTTTTGCTTCCCTTATGTTCATCTGTTTTGTATCTTAAATTCCTCATATGAGTGAAGTCATGTGATATTTGTCTTTCTCTGACTAATTTCACTTAGCATAATACCCTCTAGTTCCATCCATGTAGTTGCACATGGCAAGATTTCATTCTTTTTGATTGCCAAGTAATACTCCATTGTGTGTGTGTATGTATGTGTGTGTGTGTGTGTATATATATATATATATATATATATATATATATATATATATACACCACATCTTCTTCTTTATCCATTCATCCATCGATAGACATTTGGGCTTTTTCCATACTTTGGCTATTGTAGATAGCACTGCTATGAACATGGGGGTGCATATGCCCCTCCGAAACAGCACACCTGTGTCCCTTGGATAAATACCTAGTAGTGCAATTGCTGGGTCGTAGGGTAGTTCTATCTTTAATTTGTTGAGGAACCTCCACACTGTTCTCCAGAGTGGCTGCACCACTTTGCATTCCCACCAGCAATGCAAAAGAGGGCCGTCCTCTTTCTCCACATCCTCACCATCTGTTGTTGCCTGAGTTGTTCATGTTAGCCATTCTGACAGGTGTGAGGTGGTATCTCAATGTGGTTTTGATTTGTATTTCCCTGATGATGAGTGATGTTGAGCATCTTTTCATGTGTCAGTTGGCCCTCTGGATGTCTTCTTTGGAGAAGTGTCTGTTCATGTCTTTTGCCCAGTTCTTCACTGGATTATTTGTTTCTGGGTGCTGAATTTGATAAGTTCTTCACAGATTTTGGATACTAACCCATTATCTGATATGTCTTTTGCAAATATCTTGTCCCATTCTGTCAGTTGCCTTTTAGTTTTGCTGATCGGTTCCTTCACTGTGCAGAAGCTTTTTCTTTTGATGAGGTCCCAATAGTTCATTTTCGCTTTTGTTTCCCTTGCCTCTGGAGACACGTTGAATAAGAAGTTGCTGCGATTGAGGTCAAAGAGGTTTTTTGCCTGCTTTCTCCTCTAGGATTTTGATGGCTTCCTGTCTTACGTGCAGGTCTTTCATCCATTTTGAGTTTATTTTTGTGTATGGTATAGGAAAGTGGTCCAGGCTCATTTTTCTGCATGTCGCTGTCCAGTTTTCCCAGCACCACTTGCTGAAGAGACTGTCTTTAGTCCATTGAATATTCTTTCCTGCTTTGTCAAAGATTAGTTGGCCATACGTTTGTGGGTCCATTTCTGGGTTTTCTATTCCGTTCCATTGATCTGAGTGTCTGTTTTTGTGCCAGGACCATTCTGTCTTGATGATTACAGCTTTGTAATACATCTTGAAGTCCGGGATTGTGATGCCTACAGCTTTGGTTTTCTTTTTCAAGATTGCTTTGGCTATTCGGGGTCTTTTCTGGTTCCATAGCAATTTGAGGATTGTCTGTTCTAGCTCCGTGAAGAATGCTGGTGTTATTTTGATAGAGATTTCAGGATAAATGTATTTTAAAGTCAAAATCAGAAACTAAATTATCACCTATTTATGTTTGTATATGAATGAATTCCTAAATTCATACAAACAAATGCATATCAATAGATCATCTCCTAAAATTTGTTACATAAATAATGTGCCAAAAGAATAAATTAGGATTTAGGTTTTTCATGTAAAAATTACTGAGTTATTTTATGCCCAGATCAATAGAAGTTCCTTTTGTCACCGAATTATCATGCTGTTTACATACCTTTTAACTATTCTTTTACGACTCCCTGGGATAGCCCTGACCTAGTTTTATTTGTTCCTATTCTAAAATGCCATCAGAGACATCAGTTCACCCTGAAATACGGACCACATCACCAGCAGGTGGAGACTTCGAGCCGGCGCTCCGGGCCCCGCTGCCCTTGGTTTCAGCGCGTGTCTAGGGGCCTGCCCAGCGCAAGCGCACTTCCTTGAAGGAGCAAGTGGAATCTGATGTTTATCTGAGTCCCGCCACTGCCTCCTGTGTCGTTCTTCCTTTTGAGGAAAGAGGGGGATGCAACAGACCTCCCCACTAACCCCTGTGCTCCCCCGGCCGCCGCAGCAGGCGTTCCTGGCGGGTGCTGACGGCTCTCCCTAGCTCTCCCTCTTCCAGAACAGCAATCTGGCAGCCAAAGCACCCGGAGTAGTCGGAGCATGCTTGATAGTCAGCCAGGCGGCTTTTCCCCAAAGGTCAGTAATTGGCAGGGTCAAGGGGATTGCCGCGCGCGCGCGTTCCCTAGCAACAGTGAGTGCTGACCGCCCGGGGTTCTGAGGAGCGTGCAGGGGCTGCTGCTCCTCTCTGCAAACTTTGCCAACAGTGGTACTTCCTGCCAGCGAGCATGCGTGGAGGCCCACAAAAATTAAACTGCAAAAGGACGTTGGATGGTGTAAAACTTGCGATCTGTTACTGGGCCACAGGTAAAGGAAGTGGGAAAGAAGCAAGCAGAGATCTGTTGCCGCTTGCTCCCTTCCACCCAAGAGAGGAATGGGCCCAACCACTTGACCCTTTGAGGAAGTTTCGCCCCTGCAGAATAAGGAGAAAATGTGTGGGTCCCGGAAGGGGTTGATCTCACAGATTGGAACGCTCATGGGAGTTGGGGTGGTGGGATTTTGAGGATTTCTGAGAGCTTTGTTGATTTTACTTTAAAATTCTGTTCTCTCTATAATTCTTGAGAACTTGGAGATACCAGGGACAGTGAAGTTTCTATGTAAAAAGTACTTAATCGGGGCACCTGGGTGGCTCAGTCAGTTAAGCGTCAGACTTCGGCTTAGGTCGTGATCTCACGGTTTGTGAGTTTGAACCCGGCGCCGGGCTTTGTGCTGACAACTCAGAGCCTGGAGCCTGCTTCGGAATCTGTGTCTCCCTCTCTCTCTCCCCTCCCCTGTGAGTGAGAATTTGCCAGGTGAGAAAGCAAAACCAAGCCATCCCCTACACCCTTCACCCCATGTATGGGTGTAGCTTTTCAGCAAGGTAAAACTTCATTGCGCGCTGAGAATAAATACACAATAAATGGCACAATTTCTAATACACTGCAAAAAGTATTTGTATGAAGTCCATGTGGAGGTGTTCCTAAGACCATAGGGCCCTTGGTTCCTGTCCATGACCCACCTTGACTGTTTTATCAGGACTGTGCAGTTGCTTTGGAAACATCTTTGGCATCTACACCTAAAACGAGGCCACCAGTGTTAGCTGAATATTGTTGCTGATTCACCTTTGTTTTAGGAGTAACATCATGAAGAATTTTTGTTAAACTCCATTTTCAAGTGTCTTGGTATAATCAGCCACCCTGAGATGCAATGAGTACCTGAAACTGAGTTGGAGACTTCTTTCTGAGAGTTAGTAACAGCCTCTTTGAATTTCTCCAAGACTTGTCTTGTCCATTTGTTTATAAGGTATCTATCTGGGTTAACACTAACGTAGTGGTCAAAGAATTACTGTGAGAATATTGGTCTTTAGCTTTGACCTTTTATTTTTATTATAGCTCTTTTCTTAGGTCATGGCAAATTTTCTAAAAGTTCTTTAATGCCCAATTTATATCGCATTTCTGAATTTGTGGACCACCTCAAAAGCACATTTTCAATCAGTATAAATATTTGTACTTTTATTTTTTGTAACCTGGCAACCCCCGGTAAGGGGATTTATGCTAGTCACCTGAAGTGACTTAATTTCTGGAATTTGTCTATGTCCAAAGGGTGAACTTAACTATGGGATAACATTTTCAACTTTAAAAACATAAAATTAGGGATGCCCTGGTCGCTCAATCAGTTAAGTGTCAGACGTCAGCTCAGGTCATGATCTCGTGGTTTGTGGGTTTGAGCCCTGCCCTGGGCTCTGTGCTGACAGCTCAGGAGCCTGGAGCCTGCTTCGGATTCTGTGTGTCCCTCTCTCTCTCTGCCCCTCCACCCCTCGTGCTCTGTCTCTGTCTCTCAAAAATAATAAATATTAAAAAATTCTTTTTAATAAATAAAATTTGATTAAGAGTATCTGAATCACTAAGAAAATGATTAAAGAGTATGCAAAAAGCATGAGCATTAAGATTAACCAATAATTAATAGCTGGTGACAAAAAGGAACTTCTGATCTGGGCATAAAATAAGTCATTTTACACAAAAGCCTCAAATCCTAATTTTACTCTTTTGGTACATTACTTATGTAACAAATTGTCTGCCTCCAGACATATATAGATATGTGGGGTACTTGGCTGGTTCAGTCAGTAGAGCATGCAGTGCTTGACCTTGAGGTTGTGAGTTTAAGCCCCACAGTGGGTAAAGAGCTTACCTAAAAAAAGACATATATAGATATAAGACATATAGATAATTTAAACTATAGCTTTATTTTTTTTAAGATTTAATTTTTTTTTAAATTTCTTTAATGTTTATTTATTTTTGAGACAGAGAGAGACAGAACATGAACGGGGGAGGATCAGAGAGAGGGAGACACAGAATCTGAAATAGGCTCCAGGCTCTGAGCTGTCAGCACAGAGCCCGATGCGGGGCTGGAACTCACGGACCGCGAGATCATGACCTGAGCCGAAGTTGGCCGCTCAACCAACTGAGCCACCCAGGCGCCCCTAAGATTTTATTTTTAAGCAACCTCCACACCCAACATGGGGCTCAAACCCACAACCCCAAGATCAAGAGTTGCATGCCCATGGACTGAGCCAGCCAGGTGCCCCTTAAACTATAGCTTTAAAATACAGTTGTCAGTCTCATAAATAAAGCAGTATATCATCTGAAATTTATTACGTGGGTGAACTGCATAACTGTTAAAAAGAAACAGAAAATCAAATCCTGTACTTAGACCTGTATCTCTCTGTAGTGTTTGTACCCAGAATAATCAACTACCTACAGCAAACACTTTTTTTAACCATTTTTTTTCTCTAGACACAAGAGACACCTAGAGTACAAAAAGTTAAAAACCACCAGGTAATTTTTATGAGCATTTATTTCACATTAATCAAAAGCTTTGAAGGGCTGGCTTAGTCGGCAGAGTGTTTAACTCTTGATCTTGGAGTTGTGAGTTCAAGCCCCACATTGGGTGTAAAGATTATTTAAATAAATAATAAAGCTTTGAGAAGGCAAATACAACTTCATATGTATTACTACCCAAAGTCATTTGCATATTTTGCCAAACCACAGATATTTTAAGAACAAAGAGTCAATTAAAACTATGTTTTTATCTATTTTTCTCTTTTTAAGAATAATGTGTTTTGAAATGTGTTTTCTGTCCTTGTGTTTATCTTGCTTTACTCTGAGATGCAATAAGGGTTTATTTTTGAGAGGAAAGTCTGACACTGAGGTTGTCTATATCAGTACAGATTCTTTTCACTACCACTCCTGGACTCTTCCTTGCTTGCTGTAACCTCACAGTAAGGCTGTGCCTTGGAGATGAAAGGCACACATTCATCCATGCCTCTGTTCATCTCCATGTACTCTTATTTTGAGAGAAATATCTTGAGATGAAGCCTCTTTGCTCTAACACACATTTTTTTCAGTTCCACTTCTGTTTGCTTACACAGAGATGTGTGTATGGCACGACCCGAGAAACCTCAGACACTTACATTTATCTGCATTCATCTGCACATTCACTGCATTTTCTTCCTGTGAGTTAGAACAAGAGGAACTCAAGCCATATATGTGAAAAGGAGGCCAGATTTACACGTTATTCTTCACACAGTAACTTCTAATTGTGAGTTAAAGCAAATATCATTGAAAATCATATTTGCATGAACAGACTAACAGTAAAGAAGAAATCAGACATTAGTCTCTCCAGAAACTTTTTATTGATGGCTAAAATTAACCCATGCTTTATCTGAGGCAGATCAATGAGGCAGATCAATGAGAACCACATGTTCTCAGACACTTTCTTACTTTGAGGTAGACCATATGAAGACCAGTCAACACAGCATGTTTAAAAACATGCTGTACAAGTATAAACAAGTTCAGAATTATACATAGATTTCAAAAGTATAGCAATACACTAGTTGTAAGAAATCTAGTTGAAACTAGCATGTAAATGTACAAAATTTCATGTTCAAACTCAATGTGGTAATGCTTAGGTCATTTTTAATGTCAGAACCATGATAAGAACCATTATGAGAGTCAGAATCATATTGAAGGTCAGAGAGATAGTCATAGGGTGAGATTGAGGGTTAGGGTCATGATGACAGGGAGTTCTAGGATCATGGTGGGGTCAGGATTAGTGTTAGGATCAAGATCTGGGTCAGAGTGAGGGGCACCTGTCTGGCTCAGTTAGTGGAGCATGTGACTTTTGATCTTCGGGTTGTGGATTTGAGCTCCATGTTGGGTGTAGAGATTACTTAAAAATAAAATCTTAAAAAAAAGATCTGGGTCAGATTGTATGTTGGGACCAACTTGAGGGTCATGGTCAGGGAAGGGATTAGTGTTAGGATGAGGGAGAAGAGAAGGTCTGATATAGGGCCAAGTGACGGTGAGTGTAGATTAAAGGATCAGTGTCAAGGCGATGGTCAGGGTGAGGGTCAGGTTGAGGATCAAGGTCACTGTCAGAGTCAGGGTGAGATTCCATGTATGGGTCATGTCAAGAGTGAGGACAAACATCTGAAAGAAGTTCCGGGTCCCGGTGAAAGTTAGGATCAGGGTCAAGGTGAAAGTAAAGATGAGGCTCAGGGTAATAGTCATTGTTTAGGGGAGTGATGGCATGAGGATCTCGGTCAGGGTGAGGATTCTAATCAGATTCGCTCTCAGGGTGAGAGTAATGTAAGGGTCAAAGTCAGGGTGTTGGTTAGTTTCAGAATGATGAACAGACTCAAGGTCAGGTTGATCATTGAGGACAGTGTAATATTCAAGGAATAAGGAAGTCAGATACAGTGTCAGGGTAGCATCAAAGTTAATGTTACATTGAGGATAAGTGTTGTGAAGAAGGTAAATAATGAGCATAAGGATCAGAATCAGGGTCAGATTCAAAGTCTGATGCAGAGTCATAGTCACAGTTAAAGACAGCCAGGGTGAGGGTCAGCATATCTGCTTCATAGGGTCAAGAACAAGATGACAGTCTGGGTCAAGGTATGGATCAAAGTAGAAGTCAGAGTCAGAGTGTCATGGTATTAACAGTCATGGTCAACCTCAGGGACAGGGCAGAAGTGAAGGTCACTATCTGGGAAGTGTCAAGGTAGGAGTAAGAATCAGATTTCGTGTCAAGGTGAGCATCCAAATCAGAATAAGGGTGATGGTCATGTTGAGACTGAGGTTCAAGTTCCCAGTGAAAATCAAGGTCAAGTGCAGGATCAGGGACACAGTGAGGATCAGAATAAGGTTTAAGGGTGCAGGTGAGAGTTACCATCAAGATTATGGTGAAGGATAGGATCAGGCTAATACTGAAAGTTGGGGTCATATGAGTTTCAGGCTCAAATTCAGTCATGAAAGTAAAGTTCTAGGTCAAGGTCAAAGTCATGGTAATAGGGTCAGAGACAGCATAAGGGTCTGGGTCATTGTTAGGGCCACAGCATCAGGCATATGGTGAGGGATAGGTTCAGGGTGAAGGTGAGAGTTGGGTCATGGTGATGTTCACAGTCGGTTCAGCTAAAGTCCAGTCAGTGTCAAGATGATACATTTAGGGTGAGGGTCAATGTAAGGGTCATGGGCAGGATAAGTCTCAGGGACAGGTTAACATAATCAAGGTGACAGTCAAGGTAAGACTCAATTTCAGGGTCAAAGTCAATCAGGGTTGGTTAGCATTATGTGAGGGTCAGGATAATGATCAGTGTCGGGGTGACAATCATGGTCAGGTTAATCTTCAGAATTAGAGTGAGGTTTAATTAAGGATTAAAGTGAGATTGAAAAAAAAAGATAAAAGTGAGGTTGGAATCAATGTCAGGCAAGGTGTTAGGGTCAGAGTCAGGTGATTGTATGGATGAGATTCACTCTAAAGTGAGGGTCAAAGTCAAGTGCATGCTTAGAGTGAGGGTCTAGAACAGGGTAAATGTCAATATTAGGGTCAGAGTCAGGGTCAGATCAGAATGAGGAAAGGTCAGGGTCAAGTAGAGACTTAGTGTCTGTTTAACGAAGGGAAGGTTCTGTGTACATGTGTGGGTAAAGGACAAGGATATAAACATGGTGAGAATAAGAATTCAGGGAGAGGGTCAGGGTTAAGGGTTAAGTCAGAGTAAGGGCTAAGGGCAAATTACAGAAGTAACTGGTCAGAGTAAGGGCGAGTTTGATGGTCATAATCACTGTCAGATTGAAAACATAGTGAAAATCAGGGTAAAGTTGAGAATAAGGTAAGGCTTAGGGTCAAGTTCAGGATCTGAGTCAGTGTGAGAGTAGTGTCTTGGTCAGGGTCTGCTTCAGGATTATTGGTTCAGGGCTTTCAATGTAGGGTGATAATTGGGGTCATGTTAAAGGTAGAAGCCAGGTGAGAATCAAGTTCAAGTAAAGGTCAGGGGTGAGAAAGTCAAAACCAGTGTTAGGGTGACATCAGAGTCAGTTTGGGGAGATGATCATGGAGAGTTTGAGATGAGGTTCACGGTGATTGTCAGGTTGAGGGTCATTGTCAGGTAAGCTTTTGGGACAAGGTAATTGTGAAACTTAGGATTAAGATCAGGGTAAGGATAATGTTTAGTATAAGTTCATAAAAGTATAAAGGTGACCAGTCAGGGTACCAAGAATAGGAGGTAAGGACCACGGTAAAGGTCAGGTTCAGAATGTGTATGAGTGTGAGGGTTATGGTCAGAGTCAAGTTATATGAAAGAATGAGGGTCAGTGACATTGCCATTGTTATAATTAGGGTCACAGCAATTGCACTACTAGGTATTTATCCAAGGGATGCAGGTATGCTGTTTTGAAGGGGCACATGCACCCCATTGTTTATAGCAGCATTATCAACAATAGCCAAAGTATGGAAAGAGCCCAAGTGTCCATCGACAGATGAATGCTGTAAAGAAGATGTGGTATATATATATATACAATAGAATGTTACTTGGCAATGAAAAAGAATGAAATCTTGCCATTTGCAACTACGTAGATGGAACTAGAGAGTATTTGCTAAGCAAAATTAGTCAGAGAAAGACAAAAATCATACGACTTCACTCATATGGGGAATTTAAGATACAAAGTAGATGAACATAAGGGAAGGGAAGCAAAAATAATATAAAAACAGGGAGAGGGACAAAACATAAGAGACTCTTAAACATGGAGAACAAACAGAGGGTTATTGGAGGGGTGGTGGGAGGGGGGATGGGCTAAATGAGTAAGGGGCATTAAGGTATCTACTCCTGAAATCATTGTTGCACTATATGCTAAGTAACTTGGATGTAAATTTAAATAAATAAATAAATAAACAAACAAACAAATAAATAAATAAATAAAATAATAAATAAATAGGGTCAAAGGTTAGAGAGAGATTCAGAATTTTTCGGAGTAAAGATTAGGGTGATGGTCAGAGTTAGGATCAATATTAGGGTCAAAGTGAGGGTAAGATTCAGGGTCAAGTTCAAGATCACTGTGAAATGTAGAGTAAGAATCATGGTAAGGGTATGGGTCAAAATCAGGGTCAAAGCGAAAATGAAGGTCAGTGTCAGAGTTAGAGTGAGTATAAGGATATGAATCAAGATAAGAGTCTTAATAGGGTGTAGGTAAGAGTCGGTCAAAATGAAGCCTGTGATCAAGGTTAGATTAGTGTCAGGTTCAAAGTAAGGTTCAAAGACAGGGTGAGGATGAAGGTCAGGATGAAAGTAGGGTCAGGGTGAGAGCCGGGTTTAAGGTCAGGAGCTTATTCAGAATCAGGTTCAGGGGTCAGACTTGGAGTTATGATAAGAGTCAATGTGACATTCAAGTTAAGGGTCAGAGTTCAGTCATGAAAAGAGTTTGGTTGAGTATCTGGGAGTATCAAGGTTAGGGTTAGGATCTTGGTGAGGATCAGGTTCAGAATCTGAGTCTTTGTGAGCATCAGAGTGAAGATTACGATAAGATTCAGAGGGAATATGAGGAAATATTTAGAATCATCACCAGGTTAAGGATCAGTGTCAGTGTGAGGGCTGTAGTCAGGTGCAGGAATATGGTGAGGGTCAGGGAGAAAGTTGGGGGTCAGGTCATTTGTGGGATCAAGATTAGGCTCAGCCTCAGTATCAGAGTCAGTATAGAGGACAATTTTAATATGAGGGTAAAGATGAGAGTCAGTCCATGTCAATGTCAGTTAGAGCCAAAGTCTGGGCAAGCATCAGGCTAAGACACAAGGTAGTGTCAGGACAGGGTGAAGGACTGGGCCATGTTCTGTCAGAGTGAAAACCAGAGTCAAAGTCAGGTTGAGGATCTCATTCAATGTGAGGCTCATAATCAGAGTCATGTTCTCAATGAGGGTGAGCGTGTCAGGCTCAGAGACACGGTAAAGATCAGAGGCAGGTTTAGGGTCAGGGCCAAAGAAAGGATGAGGTTCAGCTTCAGGCTAAAGGTCAGGGTGTGGGTCAGAGATGACAGAAGTGTGAGAATGAAGGTTACCATCACTGTTGGTGTGTTTTATTGTGTAGGATCGATAAAAACTCTATTCCCTAGAGGGGGGTTGTTTTATTTGCACGGAAGCCAACAGCTGCTTTGGGATTCCCCACATCCCTTCCTGTCTAACCCACTACTTCAGGTCTTTGGAAGGACCTACTTGAGGAACCACATAGAAGCCACAAAGAACAGCAGGAGGAATCTGCTTTTGTGTTCCTTGTAGCCTTCCCTGTCTCTTCCTTCAAGCCTGTTGAGCCAGCACCCTGGGGTTGGTCCCAGCCTCCTAAAGGCAAGTTTTAATTCTCTATTAGAATTAGAAGATGATTTCTCAGAGAGTGCCTGATCTTTCATTATATCCCCCCACCTTCAAGGCAAAGCAAGTGTTGGGTATGGCCCTATTAGCCCTCATGCCAGTGACTTCTCTCTGTGCCTCAGCTGCCTTGTCTGTAAAACAGAAGGGTTGGATTTGATGGTCTTTTTAAACTCTATGGGAACCTTTTGGGCACTGACTCCTTCCAACTGCCTGGCCCTACTTCTCTTCTGAAGACTCTGCATTAAAGCATTTCTCTGCTTTTAGAATTCATGTCTCAAATGGCCAAAACTGCAGGGTAATGATCTCACCTCAGAATTCAGAGCCCACCTCCTGTCCCATTGGGACCTGCTACAACTCTACACAGCTCCAGAGGTCAAGATTCTGCAGAGTTGCAATTTCAGTCATTTGTACTGTGAGAATAAGAGATTTTGGGTCCCCCCCCCCCCGGCCAAATATAAGAATTGTAATACGGGGAGCACCCTTCTGTTTGTTAGATGGGATGCCACCCAATTCATGAATCACTGAATAAAACCAATTAGATTTTTTAATTAAAAAAAAAAATGTAACATGGAGTCTGCTGTTGGAAACAATGCCTGCTCCCACCCCCTCCCTGGGAGAGCCCAGCAGGCTTTCTCAGGCTGTCATTTTCAGGTCTCTCCCCACCTCCCCTTTGGGAATCTCTGCTCTCATATCACTTAAAGATATTGATTATCTGCTCCACCACTGACCCTGTTGCCTTTCTTTTTGTCCTGGTTGCCTGTGCTTGGTGTCAGTTTTCAGATAAGGAAGGAGAGTTGGCTGTTAAGGCTCTATTTATAATATGCCCTTGAAGGCTGAGTGCTGACTTCTTTGAGCTGAAAAAAACTGGCAGGTAAGGAGAAGAGACACAAGGCAGAGGGTCATCCCCAGTGAGAATGACAGCCCAGGACGCAGGAGTGTGGGCACGCAGGCGCACTCCCGCACACAGCCATGCAGGGACACACACACATAGCATCCAGGTCAAAATGAATAAAGAGAAAAGCAACACAGGAATCCTGGGGAAGAAGGGGAAATGCCTAGAACATGCTAGAAACTTGATGAGTGTTTGGTAAAGGGAAAAGAAGATAAGAAGAAAGGGAACTGGGGGGAAGGGAGGAGTTGAGAGAGACAGGAAATTGAGTGAGGAAAGCACTGAATGGAGAGTCAGGGGACCTTCATTTGAAGGCTAGCTCTCCTTGACTTATTAGATTTATTAGGAACTTGAGCTTGGGCAAGTTTCTTGGCCTCTCTGAATTTGGGTTTCCTCTTCCCTCAAGTGGGTGTAATGTTTCCTTCCCAACGAATCTCCTAAGATTGCTGTAAAAATCAAATGTAATGATGGTGATGTAAGTACTTTGCAAGTGGAACATACTATGCACAAGTGAGGCCCCCAGCACCACGGTGAGAGCTAGCATTCTGCAGAGTGCTGGCTGCCAGCCGCTATGGCACGCTCTACGTGCATGGAAGGACTTAACCTCTCGACCATCTTGCAGTAGAAGATATTATTCCTCTTCTACACGTGAAGAAACCTACTGAGGGCCAGTCATTTGCTAGAGGTCACACACCTAGTAATGGGATTTGAACAAGGCCTGCTGGAGTGCAACAGCCAATTCTCTCTCTCTCCTCTCTCCTCTTTCTCTCTCTCTTAATTTAAGTAGGCTTCACGCCCAGTGCAGGGCTCAACACGGAGCTTGAACTCACGACCCTGAGATCATGACCTGAGCTGAGATCAAACGTCAGACTCTTCACCCTCTGAGCCCCCCAAGCCCCCCAACAGCCAATTCTCTTAACCACTCTGCTCCCGCTCAGACCTTGATATGTATCCAGTGACTTTCATAGATGGAAACGAAACGAAATCTGCCTCCCCGTGTTAAGCAACATTGTCTGCCATGACTGAAAACCACAGACTGGATGGCTTAAATAGCAGAAATGTCTTTTCTCACAGTTCTGAGGCTCGAAGTCCCAGATTAAGGTCCTGGTAGGGTTAGTGTCTGGGGCGGCCTCTCTTCCCGCTGCCTTCTTGCTGTGTCTGCACATGGCCTTTTCCCTGTGCTTGAGGTAAGAGAGCGCAATCTCTGCTGTCTCTTCCGCTTCTTATAAGGGCCTCACCCTTAGGAGCTCTTTTAACACTAATTCACCTCCTTTAAAGCCCTATCTCACATTGCTGGGGGGGGGGGGGGGGGCGGTGGGCGGGGAATAGAGTATCAACATGTGAACTGCGGGAGGGGCATAATTCAGTCACCAACACGCATGTCATTGACAAATACTCCCCAAAATAAAAAAAGTTGTTTACTTTTTCTCCCTCAAAGAAGGGTTTTTAAAAATCCCATCAGGTCAACAGCAGCCACTGCAGCAAAATTTCTCTGCTCTGAATCCTGCTCAGACGATTACTCTCCCATAAGGCCAAGCAGCTCTCCCGTAAAGGAATGAGGTGGGTTTTGTACAAAATATTTAAAATGTTCCCACTCTCTCCCTCCTGCTCGAGAGCATTCTGAAGAAGTGAAATTTCTGTCCCTTCTTCCCCTCTTGCCAAGCATTCCTATTTATAGTTTCTGGCCCTGGAGGGTCTGAAAGAGTCAAGAGTTTTCAAATCACTTCCCTACCCTTGCCAGGTGCTCCCCACCATCTCCGCTCAGGCATTAGAAACTATTATTCCTGGTTCCCCGGTCAGGGTCTGGGGAGAGGAGAAACAAAGAGAAAGATTTCCAGCACGAAAAGGCGTAAGTCTCCTTAAAAAGCCTCAGAGGAGGGGCGCCTGGGTGGCGCAGTCAGTTGAGCGTCCGACTTCAGCCAGGTCACGATCTCGCGCTCCGTGAGTTCGAGCCCCACGTCAGGCTCTGGGCTTATGGCTCGGAGCCTGGAGCCTGTTTCCGATGCTGTGTCTCCCTCTCTCTCTGCCCCTCCCCCGTTCATGCTCTGCCTCTCTCTGTCCCAAAAATAAATAAACGTTGAAAAAAAAATTAAAAAAAAAAAAAAGCCTCAGAGGAAAATGAATTGTGGTTTGATTCCTCTGCTGTTTTGTGTTTAGGTCTGTTCATAACCGAGTCCTTGGTCTGTTCCTGAAAACTTAGAGGAAAAGTTTCATACTGACTTCATCCCTGAATCCTCCTACACAGAGATACTGATGAGTCTGAGGGCACAGACGGAAAGGCCAGAAAGGTTTGTGGCCTGGATGCCAGAAGCCATTAAAGGGTTTTACAATTCATCCCTCTGCTTCTAACCGTACATGATAAATTACCAGCATCAATCTCTCTAACAGTATCAGGCGTCAGAACTTGTGAGCCATATGTTCACATTATTGCTTTGTGCAAATAGATGGTCTAAATATGCATCGATCTGGCACATTTCATGAGTATTTATCAAAATGTTCTCTTGTCTCCCAACACATGTATTAATAAAAATAATACTAAATAATACCAAGCGGCAGCCATGCACGAGATTCTGTAGGTTTGGTTTGCAAATTTAGTGGAGGCTATTTGTAATCATAAAAAGACAAAAAAAACCAGCCCAGGAACCGGAAGTTCTTCTGGAAGACAGAATAAAGCTTGTATGGAATTGTTTTTATAGATGGGTGGCAGAGGAAAGATAGAAATAGGGTTGAATTTGATTTATTCCTGATAAAAATTCTGGATTGGGTATTTAGCTATGTGGGGCAAAAACAAACATTCTTTACACTGGGAACCTTCTCTGTGTGACCGTGAAATGTCACATCCCATAGGGCTGTGACAATTAATCTCATAGGGCTAATCTCACATTTTTTGGGAAAGAAATTAATAAATTTTTAAAATTCCTCTGTTATCAATGCTTTCTCCCTGGTCACCATAGTCAGCAATAGAAGGTCTGAGCTTCTGAGGACAACAAGACTAAAAGTTGCATTTTAAGTCAATGATATTAACTTAGGAAAAAAAAAAAAACACCTGGAGGAACATATTTCAAATAGGCAATACCTGTTATGGTTTGGGATTGAGTTTGTAGGGTCATCTTTGTTCTTTTCCAAGGGTTTGCATTCACTGAATTTCATTAGAAAATTTAAAACTGCCTTAACTTTTGAATTTGGGAAAAATTTTAAATGTGTGATAGAGAAAAATATAACAAATGCTTGTGTACTTTCCAACCCAAGTGAACGAATGTTAACATTTTGTAAACTTCTCTTCAACTATTTTCTTTAAAATATATGACAGGGGCGCCTGGCCTGCTCGGTCGGATGAGCATGTGACTCTCGATCTCGGGGTTGTCATTTCGAGCCCCACATTGGGTGTAGAGATTACTTTTAAAAAAATCTTCAAAAATAAGTAAATAAAAAAATAAAACATATGACAAAAGTAACAGAGTTGAAATCCTCTGTGTACTCCTTGGAAGCCCCATTCTCTGGTTAACTTCCTACCACCACAAATTGGAATGTGTCCTTCAGCCACAAA
This sequence comes from Felis catus, assembly GCF_018350175.1. NCBI lineage: Eukaryota > Metazoa > Chordata > Mammalia > Carnivora > Felidae > Felis > Felis catus. The sequence goes on along the minus strand of NC_058369.1, from coordinate 33,571,628 downwards.
TATAAGTAGCCATCAATTACATAAGATGTTACTTTGTGTGACTTTAAACAGTTATGTAAGAATCTTAATGAATCATTCTTCAACTTAATTTTTCATCTCATCATGCTTTCTTGAAGGCTTTCCTCCTGTGTTACTTGCTGGCATTTAAAAAATATTTATTGCTTCTTTAAAAATTTACATTTTTGACTTTAATTAGCAGGATAAGACATATCATAACTCTAATTATGTTCAAGTATTTGAGGGATATCTACAGTCCCAACACTGTACAGAATATTATTAGAAAATGCCACTCCCCTGATTTCTTTCTTGGGGAACCCCTAAGACAAGGACTTGAGTGTAATTAATCTATTGGGAGAAAACCAGGAAGCAAAGAGTAACGAAGTGTGGGGGTCAGAAAGCCAGCATAACTGTGCATTAGAGAAACTGCCGTTGGCGGGGAGGAAGCAACAGGGGCTCTGTTCCACCAGGACGTCTTGAAAAGCACATGAAATGCTGCCCAGAACTGTCTGCCTAAAAGGAAGGCAGGCTGGAAGATTCATCTATAAGCTCCACTGCCCCATTGGATGGAGATGGCCCCCAGGGCATTAGTCTCACCCACAATTCTGGGCTATACCATCCACGGGCCATGAGGGCATCAGAAAAGGACCCGAAGCAGAAAAGAAGGGTCCACAGTGCGTATTTTTGAGTGGGACGTGGCCAGATGGGGTGGATCTGAGCTCACCCAGACCTCTTGGCCTCCAGCTGGGGCCATATTGGCTACACAAGAGCTATTGGCAGGCCTCTTTCTTTCTTACAAATGAATCCAATCTGACTACACAGAATGGGTTTGGCCTGCTTCCTCAAATTCAGCAAATGACAGGAAAGGCAGGTTTGCCAGTCCTCAAGAGTTGTCTCCGTCAGAAAATTCCAAAGGAGCAGTCACCATCACTGAAGTCACCCATGTCCTATAGCCTAAAGGCAAACCGAAACATCAACTGTCTACACCACCCGTCTTCACCACTTTCCTCCCCATGCTTAGAATGAGAAAATGCTGCCCTGTAGTGTGACAAAGTCAATCACAGTTTCCTCACTGGCCTGCACCAGACTACAGTGAAAAAGAATGGGCCACCGCTATCTGTGAAACTCCAGCACACAGTAGATACTCAGTAAATGACTGGGAACTGTGGACCTCACATTGTGCCTAAAATTCCAGCTTTCCTTAGCATTACTCTTCAAGGGATGAGTCCATAATCTGAGGGGCTTTTAGACACCATCCAGTTCTCCAGGTGACCCTACTCATTCATGTCCCCTGGGCAGTCCTAGGAGAGAGGATGGACACATCTGAGAAAGAAGGGGCCATAGTATAGGTTCCTCATAGGGCAAAAGGCAAGAGTAGGGATTCAGGGTGAGTTGGAGGGAAGAAGAGATGCTTGCAAGGGAAGAGAGTAGCTCAAAAGGAAAGAGGGTGAAACTAAGAAAGTTGTAAATTGTGGCTGGACAGAATTTTCTGTGTCTTCACAATTTTGCTAGGCACCCCCTGTGTTTCTCCTTATGTGCAAAGGCAATGTATTCCAGTGGCTTTTGGAATAACTTCTTTCTTCAGAACTTTCTTGTTACTTTCCATTATCATTAAGATTGCCCAAACCTCCAAGACTCTCTACTGTGTTCAGTCCAGCTACATGAGCACTTTGCAAATTCTGCGGGGCAGAGACCATATCAGCTAACATTTGCTGTGGTACCCAGGGTATCTGCAGTTCTCAGTGAGCCCAACGAACCATCCATTTGCTCACTCAAGAGGGCCTGGCTTGGCTTTGCTCGCCCTTCCTTCCTTCCTTCCTTCCTTCCTTCCTTCCTTCCTTCCTTCCTTCCTTTCTTTTTCTTTCTTTTCTTCTCATTTATTTACTATTTTGAGAGGGAGAGAGAGAGACAATCCCAAACAGATTTGACACTATCAGCACAGAGCCCGATGTAGGACTCAAACTCACAAAATGTGAGATCCCGACCTGAGCTGAAACCAAGAGTCAGACGCTCCACGGCTGAGCCCCCCAGGCACCCGGGGGCCTTTCTTTCAATTACACATACCAGGCTGCCAATGACAAAAGGAAGCAGAGGATTATGATAAGTATCTGGATCACTCTGGCCATAATCTCACTTTTGCCTGAGTGTGAGGCTTACGTTAATTGCCTTGATAGCTAAAGAGAGACTTTATTCTTGGAATTACAAAATTACAGGGCTAGAAAGAAATCTCGGGTCATTAATCATAAGAATAAGAGGGTCAAGTGTGTGGTATAAAAAGAGACCAGACACCTCTTCCCTCTCATACTTCGTGGGTAAGGGGGATAGATCTCCTACCATCTTCCCTTTCAGCCCATCTCATCACCTTTTACTCCTCCCCAATTAAGGCAACCAAAAATGAAATGCTCGTCAGATCCTCCAAAATTATGAGGGGTCCTTAAGAAAAAGGACAGTGTCAGGTATCCTTTGATTCCTGTCCCCCCAGTGATAACACTTACTTTGTTGGTTAGGTTAATGTGATGTCAGACTTTGAAAAGGTGAGTCAAGTAAATACAAGAGTCTACTACTTTCTAAATTCTAACACCGTGTTTTTAGTTGGCATTTTTTCCCTCAATGGCCTCAAAATTCAGGTAATATCCTGTAACTGCAAATAGGTTTCAGGAGAAGACTGATTTGATTTTTTTTATTTAATCAATAAGGTTCAAATGTATTTTTGATTTACTAGGCTCCAAGACGTCCTCTGAATTTATATTACAGCGGCATAGTGTAAGAAACCAGGACTGTCACTTGTAAAGGACGCCACCATCCACAAACTCCCTCTGTTTTTCCCCTTCTGGCTGTAACAGCGTCCATCATCCCTAGTCCTTTATGCTTATATAACATCTCAACACTTCTCTCAGTTTCCATGGAAGATGCCAGAATATTTGCTCCAGTTTTTTTCTTAAAGAACTCCGCACTGTATGTATACGCAGACGGATTTCAAAACAGTTACTTAGAGGCATAACTTACTCTTCTACTGCAGACTAAATATACAACGAAACACTCCTTTTGCAGCATGATAGGGTATGTGTTTCAAGATTAAAAACAATTCAGGGCACCTGGGTGGCTCAGTCGGTTAAGAGTCCGACTACGGCTCAAGTCATGATATCACAGTTCGTGGGTTTGAGCCTCGCGTCGGGCTCTCTGCTGACGGCACGGAGCCTGGAGCCTGCTTCGGACTCTGTGTCTCCCTCTCTCTCTACCTCTCCCTCACTCACAGTTTCTCTCTCTCTCTCTCTCTCTCTCAAAAATAAATAAATATTAAAAAAAATTAAAATAAAATAAAATTAACCCGCATGCAATTCTACCCACTTTCTGGATTAACTAAAGTGTGATTCTAGGTACACTGGAATGTACTGACTCTATCTTTTTTTTTTTTTTAATGTTTATTTATTTTCAGCGAGAGGGTGCACAAGTGGGGGGAGGGGCAGAGAGAGGGGAGAGAGAATGCTCATCAGGCTCCTTGCTGTCAGCGCAGATGGGTGAGATCATGATCTGAGCTGAAATCAAGAGTCGGACACTTTACCAACTGAGCCACGCGGGCACCCCAGTGCTGAGTGTATCTTTAAAGCTTTAGGCGGCGTCCTCTGCATAGCAATATTTGGTGACTTTTCATAATGCATTTTTATAAGCCTGACAACATCATCTCATTTTGGTCTTCATTTAGAAATAATGATGAATATTAATAAGCGCTCAAGGCACAGTGTCTTTTCTTGTGAGAGCCTTGTCACATGAGTGAGTGAGTTTCCAGAAAGTTTGGTTCAAAATGGAAATGTGGATATAAATGCTAAAGTGGGGAGGCGTGAGTGCTCTGGGCTCCGTAACTTAGGTGCATCTTCGGGAACTGTTGCTTATTTCTAATGAGGAGACTAAGGAGACCCTGTTTTCTGAGGAGAGCCGTTCATCAGCCAGGAACCTTCTCTCATGGAAGAACTAAGTAAGTCTCATTTTGTGGAATACTGAATGGGGGCATACTGTCTGTTCTCTGCTACTTAATATTTTCAGCAGGTTCATTTCAAGGAATGCCAAAGATGGCCAGCAAACCACCAGAAGCTAGGAGAGAGGCATGGAACACATTCTCTCTCACCGTCTCAGAGGGCAACAACCCAACCCTGCCCACACCTTCATCCAGAACTTCTATCCTCCAAAACACAGACAATATCAGTACAGAGTCACTGACCACCAGCCTGAAGTTAATTCACCCTGGAATTTTCCGTTTCCTGAACCAATGCGTGTGTGTGTGTGTGTGTGTGTGTGTGTGTGTGTGTGTGTGTGTATTTTTTTTTTTCCTTAATCCAATTTGATTGAGTTTCTGGCACTTGCTATGGAAGATTCCTCACAAATACTCTGTCAACTTACAGAGCATGAGGGATGGGGACCAGGATGGTGATAGAACTAAAACTTGTTACCTAGGAAAGATTGAAGGAGGCTGGGGCTATTTTACCAGCAGAATGACCACTTGCAGAAAGGAAGGAAAGGAGGAGTAAGGCTATTTTCACAGAAGCTCCTTGAGAGCAGGAAAGTTTCTATGTGCCTCTCACTGTGCCCAGTGCCTGTCAGATAGTAGCAGCTCTATAAATGTTTGATGAACAGGGGCGCCTGGGTGGCTCAGTCGGTTAAGTGTCCGACTTCAGCTCAGGTCACGATCTCGCGGTCCGTGAGTTTGAGCCCCGCGTCGGGCTCTGGGCTGACGGCTCGGAGCCTGGAGCCTGCTTCCGATTCTGTGTCTCCCTCTCTCTCTGCCCCTCCCCCATTCATGCTCTGTCTCTCTCTGTCTCAAAAATAAATAAACATTAAAAAAAATTTTTTTAATGTTTGATGAACAAATGCAATGAAAATCTCAAGCATCCTGAGTGATAAGCAATAGAACACGGTTGACAAAAAGAAGTTGGCGCAAAGGTTATTCCAAGAATATTACATAAACCAAGTGATTGCAGGGCTTCCCAGAGAACCTGACTGAAACAAGCAGCCAGACCATAATCGAAACCGTGCACACAACCAGATGTGAGAGGACTCTGCAGCCGCTGCCCTGAATACTGCGCATCACACTCTGGGCTACAGGTGTCACTTGTCACCGAGGACAGAGAAGTGTTCTACAGACACTTTGCAGCTCACGCTGGGTTTGCCCATACACTGTCATCCACAAAAGCAAATATTCACAATGTCTTCAGGGACTGGGCTACATGTGGGGTACTTCTGCTGCCAGTGATTCCAACAAGGAGGACGGCTTTCAAGGAAACAGTAACATCGATTACACGCTTGCTTTGTGCTGGGCTCCATGTAAGACGTTCCTCTTCCCATTTAGTCATTCCAGCAACTCCAGAGACGCTATGATATGCGCACAATGTGTCAGGCACTGTGGGATCGTATGTGTATGGGATGTTTAATAGCTGTGTGTCTTTGGTCAAGTTCCTTACCTCCTCTGTGCCTCAGTCTCCCAGTCTATAAAGTGGCAATGATTTTTAAATGACCTACTTTACAGATTCTTAGGAGGATTTCTTATCTTGCTAAACTAATGTATATAAAGTAGCTAGAAAGATCCTGGGCATATAATACCCCCATCCCAATTCTACAAGGCTGATGTGCCATTTTGTGATGCGGAAACCAAAGTGTAACCTGTGCGTGATGACACAGAGTGGTTGAGTCCGCATTGGAACAGAAGTACATCTGACTCCAGAGCCTGACATCCTAGACATTCACAAGATTGACAGTAGAAGCAAACTATGTTGAAGTGCTTCAGTTATACCTACGGTATAAAAGCACAGAGAGTTGGGGGCAACAAAGAAATTATCAGAGTTTTCAAAACATATTTTCTGCTTAGTTTTGCACATCTGTTCACCAAGTTCTTAGGAACTTCAGTAGTATTTTTAAATTTTTTTTAAAGTTCATTTATTTATTTTGAGAAAGAGAGAAAGAGAGTCAGAGAGGGAGATAGAGAATCCCAAGCAGGTTCAGTGCAGTCAGTTCAGAGCCCAGTGGAGGGCTAGACTCATGAACCGTGGAATCATGATCCCAGCCGAAATCAAGAGTGGGACACTTGACCGACTGAGTCACCCAGGTACCCCTGGAACTTCAGTAATTTTAAGTATTTCTTTCATATACGATCAATTTAAAAAAGCCCATAAAGGCAGGGGCACCTGAGTGGTTCAGTCCGTTAAGCATCTGATTCTTCGTTTTAGCTCAGGTCATGATATGGTGGTTTCCTGAGTTCCAGCCCCCCCCCCCCCCACTCCACCCTCTGACTTGGGCTCGACCTGGCGACACAGAGCCTGCTTGGGATTCTCTCTCTTCTCCCTCTCTCTCTGCCCCTCCCCCGCTCTGCTGTCTCCGTCTCTCTCTAAATAAATAAACTCAAAATTGTTTTAGGGGCACGTGGGTGGCTCAGTTAAGCATCCAATTTCGGCTCAGGTCATGATCTCATGGTTTGTGGGTTCGGGCCCCGCATCGGGCTCTGTGCTGACAGCTCAGAACCTGGAACCTGCTTTGGATTCTGTGTCTCCCCCTCTCTCTGCCCCTCCTGTCCCAATCAAAAATAAATAAACATTAAAAAATTTTAAAAAGTTTTAAAGCTCATAAAGGTCAATAAAAGTAATCAATTTGCAAGTTGCTTGGAGGCTGAACGCAGAATGTCTGAGCTGGAGAGGCAGAAATGCTCTTCACGCAGGTATGTGCTTTGGTGCAGCAGAATCGCGTTGGACCCTGTCTAGATTGGTGACAAGTCAGCTTCGGCCAGTGCTGCCCATCCCACTGGGAACATGAAGAACATTATTGCCTTTCTTCCCAGAAAAATGTGTATAAAATTTCAGAGGGTTCATAGGCCACTAGACCCCATTTCTGAATTCCAGGTGAAGAACCCTTCTTGATCAGTGACTCCAAACCTTTTAAAAAGCCTGCAGTCAGGGTGCCTGGCTGGCCTTAGTCAGTGGAGCATGATCTTGGGGTTGTGAATTCAAGCCCCACCTTGGGTGTAGAGATTATAAATAAATAAATAAATAAATAAATAGCCTGCTGTCATTTTTTTAGTGCAGCAAAAAAAAACACCATAATCCACCTGTACCACCTCCCAGTGGTCCAGAAGGAATCGAATATCTGCTTGCTACTATGTAAACTTGCGTGGACACCACATTTTTTCATCCAGCAAATACTTATGGAGTGTCCACCATGCATTTGGGCATCGTTTCTAGAAGCTGGTGATATAGATGTGAACAAGAAGAACAAGGCCCTTGTTCTCAGGGAGATTCCAGGGATGAGACTGACAATGAACATAAAAGGCAAGGTATGAAACGAAATAGGATAAGGTGACCAGGAGTGACTGGTGGGCGGCTATTTTAATCAGGTGAGCAGGGAAGATATCCCTGAGGAGTCATTGGGGCTGATACCTGAGTGCCCACACAGAGCCAACTGTGTGGAAAATTAAGAAGCTGCATTCCAAGGCAGAGGAAATAACAAGTGCAAAGGCCCAAAGTAGGTCATGAAGTTGGTCTTACTGGAATAAGGAGGAATAGAGACAGGACGGGAGTAGCTGGCACATAGTTAGAATAGAGACAGGACGGGAGTAGCTGGCACATAGTTAACACTGAATTTGAGGCCTCAGTAACTGTGACAGTGCACTAAGTCTAGATTCTGGGTGTCAAATGTGAATAAGCATCAATAATTACTTAGTAACTCAGGGGTTTTTAGGAAGAGACTCTGTGTGTAATCATGAAAATCTAGAAAACCAGCACTTTTTTTTTTTCAATTATTAAATACCGTAACAGGAAGACCTATGGGCTACAGATCAAGTTTTAGGAATTGCTGAGCTAGATGGCTTCTGGTGGGCTCAAAACCACCCCTATTGGGGGAAAGCTCAGACCCGTCAACCTCTGAGACGCCCCACTTCAATGCCTACTTTTACTTCGACCCTCAAATATTCAACATGTCTGAATGATTTCCAAATATGTACCTACCTACTTTGGGAGAAAAGGCCAAGTCCCATGTGTCCAGCAGAGATCATTCCAGTTTGGGAGCAAAAATAAAAGTAATTACAGTTCTGACTATAAGTCAAAGCTCCAAAAGGACTTCCTACAAGTACTTTAGAAATGTGAAGGTTTTTCTTTTCTTCTTTTTATTTTTTTTTTAATGTTTATTTATTTTTGAGAGGCAGAGCGTGAGCAGGGGAGGGGCAGAGAGAGAGACACACACACACACAGAATCTGAAGCAGGCTCCAGGCTCTGAGCTGTTAGCACAGAATCTGACATGGGGCTTGAACTCATGAACCATAAGATCATGACCTGAGCCGAGGTCGGACGGTTAACTGGCTAAACCACCCAGGTGTCCCAAGGTTAAGGTTTTTCTAAAGAGATTGTGCCCCCCACGAGAGAGAGAGAGAGAGAGAGAGAGAGAGAGAGAGAGAGAGAGAGAGAGAGAAATAGGAACTTAACTGGAGAAAACATCTGCCGAAGTTTTTGCCCTGCCTCAGAATTTCAGGAATGTCACTGTGATGGATTCCTCTTAGCACAGACGAAATCAAGGGCAGTGGATGGTGGAGAATTCTATCACCCAGAGCAGCAGCCATTTCACTGCAATTTAAGCAAAACATCAAGGGAGCAGTGAGTCCCTGAAGGTTCTTGTTATAAAGTAATGCCAAAAGCTGGTTGCACTTAACTTTGAGTAGCTCTGCATTTTTAACCTGTATTGAAAGAACACAGAGATCTTTTCAGGTTATTATTTAGTTCATGGAGAAATTTAATAAATGAAACACATTAGCTTGATATCAAAGGAAGAAGAACTGAAGATCTGCCCCATCATCACTGCATCAAGGCTGCAGGACGGAACTGAATGGAATAGTATCTATTATGCATTTGGAAACATATGGCGAGATTAAAGGGTTAGCTCCAGAGAACGTTACTGCAGTTTTTATATTTTGTGTTTGACAAAGGGCTTTCAAACATTTTACTTGATCCTCATAATAACGCTTATAATTAGCATGTTAGGATTCTTGTAGGCTATAAATGAAAGATACATATCTTAAATACACGTAAGCATGAAAGAGAATGCATTGGCTTATGTAAAATGTGCGACGTTCAGGCCTGTCTAGGTCCAGAGACCAAACAACCTCTCTCTACCTCTCTCATTAGTCTCTTTCATTCTCTCTTGCCCCTTCCCTCTCTGTATCTTGGCTTCATTTTTCCAACACGTCAGCAGCATCTTCTCTTATTGTAGACGGCTTCGTACAAACAGCTAAAGCTTACATCATCCTTGTAGGTTGCAATTCCAGATGAAGCAGAAATCAGACCATGTGTAGAGATTTTTAGTGGCCCTGCTTAGGCCACGTACCCATCCCTTGAACCAATCTCTATGAAGAATGGAGCTAAGGCTACTACAGTGGCCAGCCAGTGGTTTTGACTGAAAGCCCAGCCACAGCCACATGGAATCAGGGTTGGGGCTCCTATCTCAGCAGTGGAATGAAGAGGAGTGCTAAGCTGACAAAAGATGCAAATAGTCAGTGTCAATATTGTTAGCTCCATTTTGCAGATTAAGGAATTTTAACCGTGGACTTGACCAAATTAAAAAAGTCTGCCAATGATGGCCTCAAATTTCTTTACCAGAAGATTAAATCTTCCATTCCATGAGATAGATGAGGTTTAAAGTGCACAGTAACACAGTGAGTTAAACCCACATGAAAGCAAAAATGTTATAAGATCGTTCTCTGAGAGTCAGTCTTATTTAAGGAGATGAGCACAGTGTATATATAAAGGAGGAAGGAGAAATGCAGAAAGGAGAGTTATTTGAGTCCTTGTCATTTCCCCTCTAGACTGCAGACTTCTTGAAGAAAGAATCTGTGACTTCCCTCCTTTATCCCCTGCAGGGCTTGGCAAATGATAGCAAATAGCAGTAAATGTGAGCTGAATAAAGAGAAATAAATTAACACCCTTTGCTTGTCCTCATTTCCTCGGTAAATTGATGTGAGTTCAATATATCACCTTTAATGCTATGTCCATCTGAGAGACAAGACTGACCTTCTGCATTGGCAGCAACTGAGCAGAGGATTTGACAGGGATTTGAAAGCAGTGCACATAACCTGGAATCATGAATTTACAGATTAGAGCTGAGTTTTAAATAGCATATGATTCAACTCTTCTAATTTTATATATCAAAGAATGGATGCCATAAAATGCATAGCAAGCCCTAAGTGTTCTGTGGGGGAAAGCAGTAGAGGTATGTAGGCTACTGTCCTTGGTTCTGAACCACTACTCCCCGCAGAGTCTCTTTTCGTGATGTTGGACACTTGCAATCCTGCCCACTCTCTCCTGCTGCAGTGGGTTTTCCTGTATTTTTATTTTCAAGATGGATGGGGGGAAAGATATGTTATTTACTACCTCAGAGAAAACAGAAGTGAGCCTTGCATCAGAAACTTTTGATCGTTCTCTCATATGTCTGACATTTACCCTTTCCTCCCCAGGATTTGCTTATGCTGTCCAAAGAAGTGAATCGATTTGCCCCAAGTTCCCAAATGAACCAGAGGTCCCAGGTTTCCTAAATCCTCGTCTGGTGCATCCTTCCCTCCTCTGCCCTCCCTCACACACCTTACTGTGTCACTGATATTTGAAAATTCCATTCTAAGAGTCTTAAGGCCAAGGCATGGCCACCCCTCTTAGATGCCTGTGTATTTGTTGCCTGCGTCTGCATAATAAATCAGCCCCAAACTAAGGGACCTAAAACCAATATGTACTATTTAACAGTTCCTGTGAGTTGGGAATTCAGAAGGAGATGAGCTGAGAAGTTCTGGCTCAGCCTCTCTCATGCGGTTGCAGTAAAGGTATCAGCCCAAGCTTCAGTCAACTGGAGGATTGTTTGGGGCCAGGACCGTTGGCAAGGTGGTTCATCACATGGCAGGCGAGCTGGTGCTGGTGGTGGGTGGAAAGCCTCAGCTCACTATGTGGGCCTCTCAACAGTCGAGTATCTTAAAATGTAGCAGCTGACTTCCCCCGGAATGGCCACTCCAAGAGACTAAGGTAGAAATGACAATGTCTTTTATGACTTAGCCTCTAAAGTCATACACTATCACTTGCATCAGCCCAGCAAACTAAGCTGGCACAAGAGTGTGAATACCAGGAGGCATGGACCATTGAGAGCCATCTTTGAGGCTGGCTCCCACAGCCTCTTGTGTGCATTCTCACAGCACTTGAACCACTGTACTCTAATCACATTTTAGGGGCGCCTGGGTGGCTCAGTCTATTAAGCGTCCAACTTTGGCTCAGGTCACAATCTCATGATTCGTGGGTTCAAGCCCTGCATCTGGCTCTGTACTGATAGCTCAGAGCCTGGCACCTGCTTCAGATTCTGTGTCTCCCTCTTTTTCTGCTCCTCCCCTGCTCTCATACTCTCTCTCTCTTAAAAAATAAACATTTAGGGAAATTACATTTTATTCGCACTATGCTGTGGCAGATACAGTTATCTGCCTACCAACAGCCATTATCCCCATTCTCCTTGCTAATAGAATCCTGATTTTGTGCAGGTATTGGAAAGCACTTTTTCCAGGCATCAGCAAACTGTGGTCCATGGCCTGTTTTGTGCAACCCTGAGCTCAGAATAGTTTTAACATTTTTAAAGGTTATAAAAATTAAAAGAAGAATGTACAACATAGATCATATTGTACACAAAGCCTAAAATACTTGCTACACGGTACTTTACCAAAAATGTATGCTAAGCCCTGGTTTAAGTTACCCATGGTAACCCCATTCCCAACTTTCTCTGCAGAGTTTAAATCAGGCAGGTCCCAATTTTGACATGAAGGGTACAAAAAAAAGGTACTGGACATTGGGGGGCTTCTGGAAAGAATTTTGCTCCCTCATAAGAATGGATACATGAGAGGAGATCCCTTATACCTTTCATCCATCCTGCCTTGAGGGCTATCTGGTGAGAATAGCTGTGTGACAGCCATTTTGCCACCATGAGGGGTAAGCCAAAAGCGTTCTGGAGAAACTGACCCAGACACCTGACATCGTTGAACTGTTCACTTGACTAATCCCAAAACAGTCTACTCCCAGAGTTTTGTTACATGAGAAACGTGCAACTATCTTTAAGGCCTTCTTTGGGAATTTTGTCACTTGTAACTGAGAACATTCTAAATTATATATACCCCCCTCTAGACTGAGGTTTTTTTTTAATGTTAATTTTTGAGAGAGAGAGAGAATGAGCAGGGAGAAGCAGAGAGAGAGGGAGACACAGAATCTGAAACAGGCTCCAGGCTGTGAGCTCTCAGCACATTGGCCCAATGCAGGGATTGAACCCATGAGCCGTGAGATCATGACCTGAGCTGAAGTCAGCTGCTTAACTGACTGAGCCACCCAGGTGCCCCTCTAGACTGAGTTTTGAGGGGTCAAAAATCTATGATTCTCACAGAATCCCTATTTCTACTCTCAGATCTGCCATAGAATAAAGCCTTAAGTATTGGTGGTTGTCTAGGTCATAGTTTCTCTACTCCAGCACTATTGACATATGGGGCCAGATAACTTCTTGTCTTAGGGGGCCTGTCCTGTGTGTTGTAGGGGGATGTTCAGCAGCATCCCTTGCCTTCACCCACTAGATGTTGCTTACACGCCTTCCTCCACGTTGCGATAAACAAAAATGTTCCCAAACATTTTCAAATGTTCCCTGAGGGACAAAAATCACTTCTGGGTTGAGAACCACTAGTCTAATTTCTTATATCCTGATTCTTAGGATATTAATTTCTAGTGCAGATTACTTATTATGCAAAACTTCAGGTTCATCATGGGGTCCAGTCAAACTGTAGTCAAGGCACAGAGGCCTTGAGGACGGTGAGACCCTGAGAAGGCTACATGGGATCCCAAGGACAAAGGAAGAGGAGGAAAGTGGCCACCCTAGAAATCTCAGCTGGGTCTGAAGCTGGCAGGGATAAACATGACCACCCTCCTCTTCTGGTCCTTTTTGGTATGGAGAAGTTATTGGAGCATAATGAGAAAAGTTTCTTTGACTGTGTCTTAGGCAAAACATTCCTGGGGACCACAGAGAGCCAGATGACAATGAAGAAAAGAAAGAAATGTGATCTTGCCGGTGGTACCCAGAGAGCTCAGGGAGGCTGTAGCCCTTTGGGGCAAAGAGTTTGATAAAGGATAGGGTAGGATGAGAAGATAGCACATAAAGGTTGGAAACCCACAACCCAATGCTGAGAAAACTGTATGAATGTATCAGGGTGGTTCTCTGTACCGTGCCTGTCTCTTTTGAAAATACAACAGAAAAGTTTCCATCAAACTGTTTTCTGTCAAATGCTGGCCCCTGACAGATTGTGGCATATGGTGGTTTGCCTTTTAAGTCACTGGGGTTTTCTCGCTCAACTTCACCAAACGGTGGCTGTAATTATGGCAGTAAATGCCTCTCAAATGACAGCTTTTTTCCCTCCTTAGAAGAGTGAGCGTTTTAACAAGGATGTCAAGTAGACCACAAAGAACTATGTGCTGCAGGGCTTTTCTTGGAAGAGAGGCTAGAGAATGCCGTTCATCGCTCAGAAAGGACGCTGATTTCCTCAAAAGGGCTGCAGCAAAGACGTGAAAGGCTGGAGCTCCGATCCAGACTCGCCCCGTGCTGAGCTCTGTGACCTTCCTCAGGCAGCGCCCTTCGCCTCTCTGAGACCTCGTTTTCCCAGCTTGGAGTTGGCAGGATCACAAAAGGTCATCTGCAAGAAAGAGCTTCCTTAACTGCACCAGGATCCGCAAGGATGGTTATCCTCATGACCTCCACAACTCCCATCTCTCTGTGAGGGGTCAACAGTCTACTGCTGGCTTATGGAGGGCTCGTGCTATGTGTTCATGCGCCCATCAGGGGCCTTTAGGTATTGGGTTAATGCACATCCAATCCTCAATCTCTTGCTTAAAGTTCTTCCAAGAGCCCCCTTGTCCCAGCCATAACTTGGATGGCAGGGACCGCGACAATCCAGCCCTCCTCATGCTCAGCCTCCGATCATGGTGCTTTGCATGTTCCGTCTAGGCTGGGGCCATCCCACAGTGCCTGCCGTGTGCTGCATACACGACTTCCTCTGGCTTCCAAGACCTGAGGCATGAGCACCTTTGGCGCAGAAAATTCTCCCTCTTCCCCAGCTCCTGACTTGACTAAATCCTACTTTTTCTTCAAGTCCCAGTTTGAAATTCACTTCCCTTGTGTTGTGGGCTAAATTGTGTCCCTGTTCAGATCCGTACGTAGAAGCCCTAACCCCCAGTACCTCAGAATGTGTTTGGAGACAGGGCTTTGAAATGGATAATTCAAGGGGCGCCTGGGTGGCTCAGTCGGTTAAGTGCGTCTAACTTCAGCTCAAGTCATGATCTCACAGTTTGTGAGTTCGAGCCCCGCATCAGGCTCTGTGCTGACAGCTCAGAGCCTGGAGCCCACTGCAGATTTTGTGCCTCCCTCTCTCCCTGCCCCTCCCACGCTCGTACTCTGTCTCTCTGTCAAAAAATAAATCGACATTTGAAAAAAACACTTATCATATGGACTTATCTCCTTTTTACATTCTAGCTCCCCCCCTTTTTTATGTGTGAGGGGAGAGAAACAAGAACGTTACTTTAATTCAACATCAACAATGACCTTGTGTAACAGCACAGGAAAGAGGTAGTGGAGACAAGACACTCAGGCTTCCTGTTCCCTAACCAGCCTTGACTTGAACGGCAGGGCCCCAGCAACCTGGTGGCACCGCACCTAGCCTCTCGATGGAGGGGGAAGGGGCAGGGAAGTGGAAATCTGAGGCTCAAAACTTAGAGAAGGGCTGATGGTAAGCCTGAGGAGAGGCTGCGTGGCTGTGGGCAGGGCCCTCGCACAGGTCTTGGGCCGTGAACATGCCCCTGGCCCTGCAGAGCATGGAGTCCTCGGCAGTGTCATGGGGGTGCTTCTCGGACAGGATGCCCAGAACAGCTGGAATGATGCACTGGCAGGCGTCCAGCACATCACCACACCATCTCTGGGAGGTACTGGTGGATGAACATGAGGCCATGTTGTCATCCCAGTTAGAAACTGCTGGCAAGCGTCTTTGATCTCACTGATGCTTGTGTCCTTCTCCACCAAAAGGGAATTAGGATGACGGCTCTTGTTAAGCTCCTCTGTGCCGCCCAGCAAGAGGCCAATCACCATGTCCTCCTCGCCACTCACTGCAATTAGCTTCCTCCTACTTGCCGCACTTGCAGGTGGGTAGAGCTCAGCTGCTACAGCCTCTATGTTCCGTCGTCCTTTTAAGGTGGCCGGGTTTCTGTTGGTTGATGAAATGTCTTGAGGAGTAGATAGATGACTGAAGGTCTTGAGGTCAGGGATCACGTGTCTCTGCATCATCAAGACCGACCTGATTGCCCAGATGCATATAGGAGACATGGAGTATGTTTTCCATAGGTGGATGGAAATGAATGAAAAAATATCCTGTCAGTTTTCCAGATGATTTAGGCAAACGAAAATGCTCATTGAAGACCAGGCACGGATTTAGAGCTGCGTTTTTCTTGGCGGTTTACCTAAATTCCCTAACTTCTAATCAAAGTATCTACACCTCACTGGACCTATGACGTCATAGTCCTAGAACTGTTAGTAGTGAAAGGAAATTTTCTGGCGGGTTTTCCATTACGTATCTTGGTTCTGTGTCTCACCATTTCTGCATCACACTCCCCACAGGAGTCAGGATGGGGAAGATAGAAGAGATAAGAAAGATTCTTTGAGTAATTAGGAATCCACAATTAGGAAACTGTCAAGTAACTAAAGTTGGTACCTCCTACAAGCATTTATACTAATTCCATAGGAAAGCAGCTGGTCACCATCTTCCATGAAACCATCAATCATAGTGCACACTGACAGAGTTTAAAGGCGTAAGTCTGAGATTAGAGAAGTTCTTTTAAAAAGTGGAATACCAGGGGCGCCTGGATGGCTCAGTCGGCTCAGCATCCAATTTCAGCTCAGGTCATGATCTCACGGCGCGTGCATTTGAGCCCCGCGTCAGGCTCTGTGCTGACAGCTCAGAACCAGGATCCTGCTTCAGATTCTGCCTCTCTCTGTCTCTCTCAAAAATAAATTTAAAAAAATTTTTTTTTCCAGTGGAATACCAATTCGTGCTTTCAGTAATTGAAATTACCCAGTAATACCCAGGCTAGCTCAGTTTTTTTGGTATTTGGATAGCAAACAACTGAAAGCCATGACAGCCAGAGGGAACAATTAAAGGGGAAAAGAAAATTAAGAGCTCACAAATACATTCAGTTTTCTCAACTTTGTCAGCCAAGTGTTCCCTTTAATTACTATTGATTTTCATAATAGTTTATTAACCCAATATGCCAATTCAAGTTTGTCACAGATTATTGTGCATGTAGGAGAATCCATTGTACGGCATTGGAGGGGAGGAGAGGCCAAGTGTTTGGGGAAATAAACGCATCTCCTTAAACATTTGTATCTGATTTTTAAAATTGTTTTGCTGGGGCAGAACTTTATTTTATTTTAACTGAATACATCAGTCATCCTGACAGCGTTTTAGCTCCAAGCATTAGCTTCTGAAGTATTATACCAAGAGAAATGGAAGACAGAACTGATTTGATAAATCAAGTCAATAAAACCAGCTTGTAAGTTTCATTATTAAAACTTTGTAAATGCAGCACAGGACTTGTATAGAGCTGAGAGAATCAATATTCTTTTTTTTGCCATTTAGGACCATTCTCGAACCTCAGTTTCCCCATGCATTAAAATGGGGCTTTGTGATCTCTACCTCACTCTACCATCCAGAATTGGCATGGGGCCCAAGTGAGATCGTAGAAGGGCTTCTTAAAGTTTAATGTACACCACAAGTTAAGGCATTACAGGCTTCTGTGTGTACCAGAAAGTATCTGTGAAGAACACAGAAGCCTCTTACAGTAAATGCCTGGAACCAGAACTTCCCAAGATTTACCAATCCTGGTTAATAAAATAGAAATTAAACACCAATTACCATGGGAGGGAAAGTGGATTAATGTGGCGGCACTTTACCTGAATATTAATTATGAGTTGGGAGATTCCATTACCAGGCTCAGGCAGGTCATGCTTTATTGGTTCGTCAATAAGAAGCTCACGCTAATGGGCTGGCATAAAACATCCTCTGAGGAATCAACCCTGGCTTTCCAGCCAGAGACCATAAACTCAAAATAATTTACATGGCACAAAATCTATTTCCTTCCAGTCTGTAAAATGGTAATGAGAAACACCAGGCTGGGCAGAAAAATGAGGATTTAAAAGGTCATGGATGTTTCTGTCTTCCTTTTCTTTGTTAGGGTCAAAGCTACTGATACCTGTCAGGCCTAGAATTCCCTAGAAGGCAAAAAAGTAAAAAGGTGTGGGTTTGCATAGGGCCTCTGAGGCAGGGCAGTAGGTACATGGTACCCGAGTTTGCCAGCCTGTGGCTCAGTTTCACTCCCAGGTCATGTTGACTCTGACCTTCTAAGGCAGGACTTGACTCACCATGTCACGGTATGTTTTTGTACCCTGGCCTCCTCATGGAAGCCACTGCCATCAGCTGTGTGAGGATGGCTTTCAGACCCTGCTTCCTCCCCAGCGCCCTTAGTGAACATTGACCACTGTGCCAACAATGGGCTCGTGTCCCTCAGCACCCCCGCCCCTGTGCTGTCCCACATTCCAGCATCAGTCAATGGGGAAAAGTCCCTACACTCATGAACCTGGTCCCTGAGTCCCAAAGTATCCTGCTGGTGTAAAGAGTCTTAGAAGCTCTTTCAGGAACTTCTTGGGCTCTGAGTTGTCTCCTCTCTTCCCTGAGTCTCAAGATAAATTCACTAGACGAGGTTGAGTGACAAAACTCTCTATTGTCCGTGTCCCCCCATTTTCCCCTGCCTCTCCACACACAAATACATAAATAAATCCTCACTTTCCTTCAGCCAGTACAACCAAAGCCACCTAGGGGTGCCTGGGTGGCTCAGCTGATTAAGCCCCTGACTCTTGATTTTGGCCCAGGTCATGATCTCCTGGTCGTGAGATCGAGCCTTGTTTTGGGCTCCAGGCTGGATGTTGAGCCTGCTTAAGACTCTCTCTCCCTCTCCCCTTCCCCACTGTCTCTTTCCCTCTCTCAATAAATAAAATAAATAAATAAATAAATAAATAAATAAATAAATAAATAAAAAACAAAAAAACAAAGTCACCCAATAGAACCATTTATGAACCAAATATCTACAAGAATCTCCAGACTATAACCAAAAAGAGGGATGGCCACAAGTGTTGGTGAGGTTGTGGGGAAACTGGAACCCTCACACACTACTGTAAATGTAAAATGGTACAGCCACTTTGGGAAAGAGTTTGGCATTTCCTAAAATATTAAACACAGAGTTACCACATGACCCAGCAATTCCATCCTAGGTATGTACTTGAGAGAATTAAATAACTAAATTAAAATAATCATAAAAATAATTAAAAATCCACACAAAAGCTAGTACAGTCATGTTGATAGCAACATTATTCATAATACTCAAGTAATAAAAGCAACCCAAATGCCCATCAAATGATGGACGGATACATAAAATAGGGTATAGCTATACAAGAGAATTTTATTAACCTATAAAAAGCAATGAAGTACATACAGAAACACGCTACAACATGGATGAACCATAAACATACTGTGTTCAGTGAGAGAAGAACAAAGACACATACTGTCTGATTCCATTCACTTGAAATGTCCAGAATAGGTAAATTCATAGAGCCAGAAAGTAGATTGGTAGTCACCAGGGATTAAGGGAAGGGGGAATAGGGAGTGACTGATAGGTATGGGTATCTTTTGGGGGTGAAGAGAATGTTCTGGAATTAGAGAGTGGTGATGGTTGGTAAAACGTTGTGAATATTCTATGCTCTGAAACGTTCATTTTATAGTATGTGAGTGACATCTCAATTTGAAAAGATTTTTTAAAGCTGAGGAATCGGAAAAAAGAGTCACCAGCTCCCCAATTCCTTCTAGCAAAATCGGACCTGGGCTGAGCTGATACATTCCACTATCCTTACTGAGGACTGCAGTTAAAAGCTTCAAAAAGCTGGCCTGCCCCCGCCCCCCATACTTCCCCCACCTGCTTGCTGATGCCTGAAACAATTCCGTGGAGCTTCTTTTCATCTGAGTATCTTAATACTTTCCTGCTCTCCACATTTGTGAAGCCATCTGTGGGACCAATCTTGTCTCTAAATGAAGATAAGCATAAAACAGTACTTACCCCCTCACTGGGTATCAAACGATAATGGTTTGATGGAAAGGTTGCAAAAAACAAAACAAAAGAAAACACGCCTACACAAATCATTCTACGTTTGACCTAAAATCCCAGATTTTTCGCTCCCCTATTCTACATTTGAATAGGAGCTTTGAAAGATCTTAGGATATGCATGTGGCTCTTATTTAGTAGAAAATTCGATGAAAATAGTGAGCATGACGTAGTCACTTAGTTGATTTAATACTGACTTTGAGAGAAGCCAGAGATAAGGATCTGAGTTGGCTAGGACCACGCATTGTTCATAAAAGCCATGAATTTGGGAAGCCAGAATGCCACGATTTGAAGTCTAGTTCTACCACGTGACTTGAAGCAAGTTCTACAAACTTTCTGGCCTTGATGTCCTCACCTGGAATATAGGGATACTAGCAGCACCTACCTCACAGGATCACTGTAGAAATTCAGTAAGTGAACACCCATAGAGCTTTTAGAACATGTCTAGCATATGCTAAGTGTTCAATAAGCCTCAGCTTGTTGTTATTTCTAAAACTGGCTAGGGAACAGCCCTACCTTTCGCTGTATCCTTTCTGTGGAAGACTATTGGGGAAAGTCCAAGAGGCTTGACATTGAGGTAGGTGACCTTGCTCTCCCCCTACATTCCCTGTACTCCCCCTGAAGCCTGTTTTGGGCAAGCCCCCAAATCAAGCAGAGGCAGGTGGCTCTTGGAATGTGGCATGTCCTGAGCCTCTCAGGGCTGCATTAGTAAGTTCCAAAAGAGGGTTAGAGAGGGTGACTCCAGGGCCTGGCTGTCCCTAATCCAGTCCAAGCTAGATGCTGTGTCCCCATTCGTCCCCCACAACATGACAAGCAGAGAGAGAACTGCAAAGAACATCCTGAACTCTATTTCACTTCCTCCTTTATAAACAGAACAACTAGATCTGGGCACTATTTTTGGTATTTTTGGCCAGTATGACAGAATAGGACACTCTAAATGGCAATTGAAAATAACTTTCCCGCCATTTGACCCATCACCGTGTATCGAATTGCCAATTTCTCTGCGCACTTACCACTATCTGAAGTTCTCTTGCTCGTGTTCTTGTTTGCTGGGACGTAGAATTTTTGTATGTAGAACGAGGCTTCCAGGAGGGCATGGTTCTTGTCCTTCTTGTCACTGCTGTATCCTCAGCACCTGGAACAGTGCCTAGCACAAAAAAATAGGCATCCAGTGAATAGTTCTGGAATAAGTAAACGGTGTTCACCCCAGCACTCGGCACAGTGCCTCTGTACTCGACAGGCCTCTACCGGTGATAATCTCTCAGTCTCCATTCTCTCCTTCTGGGGGAACCTGTCCATGCCCCCCCCCCCCCATCAGCACCTGCTTCTGAGGCCCCTGCACAATGCGGGACGAGCTGGAAGGTCTCTCTCTCTGACACCACCTCATGATATCGTAGCTGACCGCAACTGGAGTAGACTCCGTCCCTAACTAAGACACTCATCATTTCTTTCTTGGAAATTTGGGTTTGGCACTCAGAGACTCTTTTTGATAAGAGTTGGTGCTTACAATGAGAGGCTGGAGTGTTCTGGTCTCAAGTCTGATCAAAGCAGAAGGAGCCGGTATGCAGCAAAGAGGATAAAACTACCCGCAGAGAGGAAGTGAGGAGATGAGAAAGGATGGCAGTAGAGACAGAAAGAGACAGAGTCCGGGCAGGTGGACTGGCTGATCCGAATGTGCTGACTTTTCAGTGCTCACCTAGTCCCTGGAGACCTGGCTGTACTTCCTCAGTTACAGCCTTGGTTATTTCTTTCAATTCACAATTAGTTTGGCTGGGTTTCTATTTCTTGCACACAAACCATTCCTGACTGCAAAGTCCTAGCATATAGGAGGCATCCTCAAACCCTCCGTTGACATAAATTCATTTTCCACTTATTCATTTACTCACTTACTCGACAAGTATTTATTGAGCCAGGTACTGGGCTAGAAGACAGAGGCAAACAGGTGTGCAAAAAGTAGACACCGCCCCTGCCCTTGTGGGATTCTGGCAAGGAGACAGCAATTAATAGAATTAAGACAAGGAGAGGAACAGTGAGTTCAACTTGGCATCAGACCCTGCCTGGTATATATCAGGAATGGCGCTAGGTTATGCAGACACCTAAGTCATCGTTGATATTAAGGGGACCACAGTCCACTCAGAAGGAAGAACCCTCATATTGTCCTTTAGCGAAAAGTGACACATATTCTATCTGATTGGACCCTCAGGCTGCTTCCATGAGATTCGTCTTAGAAGATGCCTGTCTTACAGGCAAGTCTCTACAACTGAGCCCCAAAAGGGTTAAGTGACTTAAAGTCAGTGAGACTAGTCAGAGGCAGAGGCAGATTATTAACTGCTGTCTTCTGTCCCCACAACTCTGTGTTTTTCCTTTTTGCCCTCCTACAAAATGTTGCCTCTTCTGTGAGACGGCAAGTGTGCAAGAGCCAAACACACTGTATAGCCCTGCAGAAACTCAGGGCACAAGGCCTCCGGGCGGGGCTCGGCGGTACTATTTTTAGGATAAACTCTGCCAAAACAATGCAAGCAGCAAAGAGAAGAGGCAAAGAGAGAAGTCAGCTCTCTCTGCTGAAGCTGCTACAGTGGGGATCTTAGCGGGTCTGCTTGCAGCACCAGACCCGATAGAGCCCCAGGGGGCCCCCTAGGCTCAAGTTTATGAGGCAGTCCCTTCCCCAAACCTCTCAGGGTCTGGGAGCCCGGCTGCGTGTTTAGGCACCACAGGGAGACGACGATACGCACTGAAACTCCAACAAGGCTCATCACAATTACATTCAAGGACTCAACTAAACTGTCCCCCCCACCCCACCGTGAGGGTCTCGTTTTCCTCCCTTCTTACCTCACATTAGTCACAGGTCATAGACATCACCTTTCATGAGGCTGTTTCTACACTCAGCCCGGGCTCCCGGCTGAGAGCACAACATTAAGTGTGCATTCTGTGACTGTGTTTCTCAAAGCATGGTCTGTGAAACCCCTGCATTCAAATCAACTTTATCAAAATAATTGTTAAGACGACTAGGCCCCACTCCAAACCGGATGAATCAATATTTCAGGTAGGATACCGGCTGTTTGCCCAAGGGATACAAAAACACTAATTCAAGGGGATACATGCACTCCTATGTTTACTGCAGCATTATTTACAATAGCAAAGATATGGAAGCTGCCCGAGTGTCCAACAAATGAATGGATAAAGAAGATGTGGTATAGGGTCGCCTGGTTGGCTCAGTCAGTTAAGCATCCGACTCCTGGTTTTGGCTCAGGTCATGATCTCACAGTTCGTGAATTCAAGCCCTGCATGGAGCTCTGCACTGGCAGCAGGGGACCTGCTTGGGATTCCCTATCTCTCTCTCTCTCTTTCTCTCTCTCTCTGCCCTTCCCCACTTGCACTGTCTCTGTCTCTCTCAAAATAAATAAACTTAAGAAAAAAGATGTAGTACACACACACACACACACACACACACACACACACACACTGGAATATTATTCAGCCACGAAAAAGAATGAAATCTTGCCATGTGAAACGACACGATGGAGTTAGAGTATATTATGCTAAGTAAAACAAATCAGTCAGAGAAAGACAAATACCACAGGATTTCACTCATGTGTGGAATTTAAGAAACCAAACAAATGAGCAAAGGAAAAAAAAAAGAGAGACAATCCAAGAAAAAGATTCTTAAGCAGGGTGCTTGGATGGCTTAGTCGGTTAAGTGTCCGACTCTTGTTTTCAGCTCAGGTCATGATCTCACAGTTCGTGGGATCGAGCCCCACATCAGACTCTATGCTAAGGGTGGAGCCTGCTTGGAACTCTCTCTCTCTCCTTCTCTCTTTGATCCTCCCCCAGCCATTCATGCTCTCAATCTCTCTCTCAAAATAAAATAAAATAAAATAAAATAAAATAAAATAATAATAAATAAATAAATCACTGGCTTAGATAACTGATCTCCAAAGCACTGGGCAAGGTGATAGAGAGACAATGAAAAGCAAAAAACAAGCAAGGTTACTGGGCTTCTCAGAGTAGGTTAGATGCCCTGTTGTATACTACCCAACACCTCAACTTCATTGATTCATTCATCCTTTTATCCACTCAACAAATATTTATTTAGCACCATGTCTAGAAATTTAGCAAAAATATTAAAAAGTGAGCAAAGAAGAGAGAGGAGGCAGTCTCTGCCCTTAAGCAACTCATCTATTTGAGAACACAGATATTACCTAAACATACAAAAGATGATAAGGTGCCAGTTATGTAAGTACTACCCTGGAGAGGTACATGGGGGAGATTTGATCTGATCATGTGATGTGGCAAGGATGCCCTAAAGACATCTGAAGAGTTGAGAAGGAGGGACGGGTAAAGCGAATACCCAAAACAAAAGGAAAGGACAACGCATAAGCCAGTCCATGTGGGAAGAAGCAGGGTGAACTCAATGAGCTGCCAGAGGATAGAAATCCCAGGAAAGAGAGCTGCTGGGAACAGAGAGGTTCATAGTGAGCATGGAGAGGTGGCCAATGGCCAGGCCATATAACAGTTTAAAACCCGTGTTGGGGAGTTTTCCCTCTCGATCCTCAAGCAACAGAAAGCCCACTAATGCATTTTACTTTATTTTAAATTGTGTTTTATCTTAGTGAATAAATTTTTTTAGTGTACAATTTGTTATCGTTGACTGTATGTTGACGATATTATACAGCAGATCTCTAGAGCGTATTCATCTTCTTTAACTGACACTTTATGCCCCTTGATTAGTACCTCCCCTTTTCCCTCTCCCTCTAGCTCCTGGCAACCGCTATTCCACTCTTTATTTGATTTGAATCTGACTATTTTAGATACCTCATATAAGCAGAATCGTGTAGTATTTGTCTTCCTGTGACTGGCTTATTTCACTACAGTAATGTCCTCAAGCTCCATCCACATTGTTGCATGTTGCAGGATTTAGTTCTTGCGTAAGGTTGTTTAGTATTCCATTGTGTACATCTACCACATTTTCTTTATTTGTTCATCTGTCAGCGGACATTCAGATTGTTGTCACAACTTGACTATAGTGAATAATCCCGCGATGAACACGGGAACACTAATATCTCTTCCACATCCTCACTGCAATTCTTTTGGATACGTACCCAGAAGCGGGACTGCTGGATCACAGGGCAGCTTTATTTTTAATCTTTTGAGGAACCTCCACACCATTTTCCATTAACAATGTACAAAGGTTCCAATGTTTCCACGTCTTCACTTCCCCTTGTTGTCTTTTCTGATACCAGCCATCTTGACAAGCATGAGGTAGTATCTTATTGCGGTCTTGAGTAGCATGTTGCTAATAAATAGTAAGGCTGAGCATTTTTCATACAGTTCTCGGCCCTTTGTCCTCTTTGAAGAAAGGTCTTTTCAAGTCCTTTATGCATTTAATCAGGTTATTAGTTGTTGTTGTTTTTTTTTTTTTTTGCCATTGAGTTGTAGGAGTTCCCTATATATTTTAGAGATTAAACTCTCAATGGATATACGGTTTGCAATACTTTTTCCCATTCCATAGAATACTTTTTGACTCTGTTGGTGGTTTCCTTGCTCTGCAGATGGTCACTGACACTTCTTCAATATAGCACTTTCCAGCATGGCACAGCTCACTGGTTGAGAATGATCTACAATCGTCTCCCAACACCTTTTGCTCATCTTTTTTTCTCTTTCCTCATAGCCCAGCAGAGTAGACCACCACAGCGTGGCGTGTTCACGCCACGCTTACTAAGTGGGGCTGACAGGCAGAATGGAGCAATGGGTCGGCTGACTTGGATTAAACCAGTTTCCACATCTTCTTGGCTTTGCGTGCCACAATGGCAGTGACCATGCTGTCATCAGGACTCCAGCACTCTACCGGATACCCTGGCCCAGAGAGGGGAGTAATAAATACCTGTTGGGTGAAGGGCCCAGCTCAGGTAAAATGGGATAATAAAAACAGCTTCCAAGGGATTTGTGAGAGAGGTGACCCTATAAGTACAGTGCAAAACACATGCCAGGTTCCCCCCACCTGGCCCACACGCATGCACGTGCACACACACGTCTCTCCCACACACACGCACATACACACACACCCAAAAGGGATTCGACAGTGTGAGCTGCTGGTTCCCACCACCGGCTATCGCAATTTAAAACAAAGGGTCTGGGGACACCAGGCTGGCCCAGCCAGAAGACTATGAGACTCTCGACCTTGGGGTCTTGAGTTCGAACCCCATGTTGGGTGTAGAGATTACTTAAAATAAATAAAGAAATGAACTTTTAAAATAAATAAATAAATAAATAAATAAATAAATACATAAATACATAAATACATAAAACAAGGGGTCTATTAAATATTAAATAACTACTGAACAATCCAGGTGGTGTTGTAAGTGATGGAGAAAAGGAGATGTCCTTATTAACTACTATCTCAAAGTTTCTGAGACAGTCTCAAATTTATCCTGTTAATTGTTACTCTTCTAGGTGCCATATCATATATTTTTTAAAGTTCATACCTTTGGTGTTCAAGCAACTCAGTACCTACTATTTAAACAAATTCACCTTTGTACTTCAAGTTCCTCTGCTTTAGAGACACGCCTTGGTCAAAGGCTGAACGTTGGTCTCCTGTGCCTTTGTACTGATGTGTGAATGAGGTGGCTATGGACCTTGGAAAGCCTTGTGGTGGGGGAGAGGGGTCACAGCCTAGTCACAGTTGTGGCTGATTGTCACCTACCCTAATCCTTCTCCTCCCCACCCCAGAGCTCTAACACGTGCTCGTATGTGACCTTGGATAAATTACTTAACCAGACTACATGTCAGTTTCCTCAGCGGTCCGGCAGGGATCAGAAGAGTCATGGTAGAAAGGTAAGGAAGTAGGTGCCCCGGTTTGCCTGGGACAGTCCTCGTTTTCTGTTGATTATTCTAGTGTCACTATAAAAATGCCCTGACACAGCTGATAAATTATATAGTTGTTTCATTAAGAACATGGGTTTTGCAGGATGCCTGGCTGGCTCAATCCGTACAGCATGAGACTCGTGATCTCAGGTTTGTGAGTTCGAGCCCTGTGTTGGGTAGAGAAATTACTTAAAAAAATAAATCTTAAACAAACAAACAAACAAACATGGGTTTTGCAGTTAAACCAACTAGGATTTGAATGACAATTTAGTCCCTGAGTGTTGTTAGCAAGTTACTCAACCTCTCTGTACCTCTGTTTAAGCAGAAAATGGCAATGATAATATTTTCCTCAAAGAGTCATTATAGGAATAAATGAAAATATAGGCAAGAACACAATGAACAGGAGCTGTTATCCACCCCCCCCCCCGTCTTCGTCATTGGATACTATTTTCCAGGCTATGTTTGAGTTTCAAGTGTGGGAAATACACCTCAAAGTAAAATAAGCTGAAAAGAAAAGCTAAACATAAAACTGAGCTGTCCGGGGGGTTCCTAGCTTCAGGTGCTGCAGGGGTTCAGGTACTTGTGTGTGTGTGTGTGTAATATTTATTTTCAAGAGAGAGAGAAAGAGAATGAGTGAGGGAGGGACAGACAGAGAGGGAGACAGAGACTCCAAAGCAGGCTCTAGGCTCCACGCTGTCATCACAGAACCTGATGCAAGGCTCGAACTCACGAACCATGATATCATGACCTGAGCTGAAGTCGGACACTTAACTGACTGAGCCACCCAGGCACCCCTGGAGTTTTTGATTTGAGAAGGAGACAGATCTTCTGTCTCCCCGTGTTCACACCAGTCTTTGGAAAAGGAATCTGAGCGGCCCCAACCGGGGGCCCACTTATCCCCACGTCCAGGGACAGGAAGCATGCCTAATGGCCTGCCCGGGGTCACATGTCCACCACACAGCAAGGGAAACAGGTGCCCTTGATTCACGGCTCCATCATGGCCTCTGACAGAGACACACAAAATTTATTTCCATTCCATGAAGAGCCAAGGAGAAGAAAATAATGGCTAAAAAGAAAAATAACTTTTTTTCCACCATGGTGGAAACCTCCAGGAGCTACAGCCGCTTCCCCCCTTTGCTGCAGCATATCCGTTATCCTCTGCTCTGAGAGCTGCTCTGAGTCTTGAGATCCTTCTCTTAGGAGTGCCTCACCTGGGCTCCACTGGGCTCAGACTGAGTGGGGGAAGAAAGCAAGGTTAAGGTAACTGTCTCCCCTACGGTCTGCCTTGCCAAAGTCCTGCGAGTCTCAAGCTCTCTCCAGGCTCCGGAATCATGTTCACATCCCTTTGGCCTTTTGTAAGACTGCTAACAGCTTCCCACTGTGCTAGTGTGTGGGTGCTTCCCAGGCCCTGTTGCTTCAGTAACCCTGTCCAACTCCTCTCCACAAAGTGACTCAACTTGATTCAATTCTTGGGCATGTCATCTGTTTACAGCAAAGAGCCTCATAGTTTGCCTTCATTTGTCCTCTCTCACCCCTCCCATATTATTATACAAATATATGTCATTGCAGAATATGAAAATATTAAAAAAGAAAAGAAAATTTATACCTAATCTTACCCCTAGATGTGACAATTACTTACATTTTGGGATATACCCTTTCATATTTTATTCTTTGCATCTTAAATACAGATTTTTTTTTAACAGAAGTGCAGTGATGGTTAGATGTTTAAATGAAAAAAATCTCAAAAGCAAAAAAAGAGTGTAAAATAGCTTCTTTTCCTGTTAAAACAGGTAATTAGGAAGGTAATGTTTTCAGATTCAACTTCAATCATTTAAAAGTTAACTTAATGGCTGTAGAATTTTATGGTGATGATTATAATTTCACCTTTTTCAAAACAACTGTATTTTGAGAGTTCTCTCTCATAAAGAAGTGCCTGAACTTTCAAATTTTACTCAGGCCGGGAAAATTCAATGTGGGGAATATTTTTTGACTTGACTAGCTTTCTGTGAATTTCTCATGCTATCATAGTAGAGAAAAAAAAGGAAAAATTGAAAGGAAATGGGACATTTTCTAATTTCTATTTCCATCTGTAGTTGTTATATTTAGCTTTAAATAGAGTATAACATTCTCCCTAGGTATTTCACTTTGAAAGAATAAAAAAAATTTCCCAGTAACGATGAGTATTTATTTTATTTTATTTTATTTTATTTTATTTTATTTTATTTTATTTTTATTTCATTTTAAGAGAGAGAGAGCAGGGGAAGGGCAGAGAGAGAGAGTGGGAGAAAGGCAGAGAGAGAGTGAGAGAGAGAATTCAAAGCAGACTCCATGCTGTCAGCACAGAGCCCGGTGTGGGGCTCGAACCCACAAACAGTGAGATCACGAGCCAAAATCAAGATTTGAACACTTAACCAACTGAGCCACCCAGGCACCCCATGATGATGAGTAATTTTAAAAACACAAAAGTTACATACTGCACGATCTGAATGGAATGCTGATTCGGCAATGCCTATTAAACAGGAAGGATTTGGGCCTCTGTACCCGGCCAAAATCTGTCCTATAGCTGGCCCCCAGGCATGGCTGATACCACTCACAAATGTCCTCACCAACTGGTAGTTCCTCAGATGCAATGAAGAGGAAGGCCACATCAGAACCCGACACGGGCTGCAGTGGAATGAATGTTTGCGACCCCCAAGATTCATATGTTGAAATCCTAACCCTCAACGTGATGGTATTAGGTGGGGGGTTTTGAGAGGTAATTAGTTCAAGAGGATGGAGCCCTGGGGAATGGGATTCATGCCCTTATAAAAGGGACCCCTGAGATCTCTCTTGCTGTCTCTTTGCCATGTGAGGGTACAACGAGAAGCTGGCTGTCTGCAGCCTGGAAAAGGGTCCGCACCAGAACCAACCATGCTGGTACCCTGGTCTCACACTCGAGAACTCCAGAACTGTGAGAAATACATATTCGTCATTTAAGCTGCCCCATCTGTGACAGTTCATTACAGCAGCCCCAAATGACTAAGATAATGTCCTTTAAAAGGAATATGACCACATTTGTGGGAAACATTTACTCATACAAACCTTCTGGAGCATCCAAATTCACACTCAACCATTTCCATGATCTGGTATCTTCACCTTCTTCTTTAAGGTGAAATTGATTGCCCATCTCTCATAGTTTCTAATACTACTTAGGGAAGACACGGAAAATATAGATTTTTCTCCCTTGCTAAGAGACAGTTGTCTCCATGCTCATTAATTCAGTTTTCTAAATCGTTGACTTTATAGTAATTCCTAAGGGATTCCTTCCAGACTGCATCATCCCTGTCAGTCACCTCATGGCTCCAGACAAGTGTTGGCATGCTGTAAACCCTCCTTCTTGGCGTTGGCCTTTCCCGGCTGCAAACAGAACTGCTAGGTCAGCCAGACGTCTGACTCTCGAATCTCCATAGTCTTTGCGAACGCTGGCTGGAGCAGGGTCGTCCACAGTTTTTCCGGTTGCCAGAACTTGCAGGATATTAGAGCTCTTGAAGACTTTCTTAAAGTGATGAAAAGACGCTGGAACAGTTAGCAGTGAGGACAGTGCAGACTCCACTCCAGTTGAACACTCTCTGGTGGTATCCATGAGAGTGTGCACAAAAATCCTTCCATCCTCCTGGCCTCACGTCAGTCCCCTTTACTTCCGGGACTTTGCTCTCAGAAACCCACATTCTCCGCAGATCCCAGAAGACAGCCTTTGGCACCGTGTTGACATGATGGTATGCTTCTTATCATTTGTTAGCATCGAACTGCCCTCCACACACACCACATCCGGCCATCCTGCAGCTCAGCATTGCTACAGATGCTCTTCATATTCCTATTTCTACTACACTGTTCCCACAGGTATGTTCTCCATCGAAGCAGAATAAATTGTACACGTTAGGCATATCTGGGGCCCACCTGAGAAGTACCTGGGGAACCCCAGCGTGCCATGTCCTACTCGTTGAGAACCATGGGTCCAGAGCCTGAAGTTACCGAGACAGTTTTACCAGCTTCATTCCAAAGAACACACCGAAATTCATACTGATTGGCGGTGTAAAAACTTGGTGCCTTCTGTTAGAACGTTAGAATGGCTAACTAGGCTCCCGCCACACTAGCTTGGTTTCACTGTTTTTGTTTCTCAACCACACCAAGTGCATTCAGGTCTCAGAGGCTTTGCTCAAACTGTCCACGCTACTTGGATACCCTCCCCATAGATCTTGATATCGCTGTTTCTCTTGTATCATCCAGGTCTGAGTTTGAACATGACCTTCCCAACCGCCTGTCCGAAGTACCTCGTGCGTTTCCAGTTGCTCTCTGGCATGTTGCCCCATTTTGTGTATTTGTGGGTGCTTGGAAAGTTACCATATTTATATGCTTACTGTTAAGGTTGGTTTCAGGGTGAGTAATGTGTAGTCTCTCACAGCTCCACACTTTGAAGCATGCTCCATAGGGTTTAATGCTCTCCTGTTGCCATCATGACATTTTTAATGGTTTTTATCTTACCCCGGAGACCTGCATTTTCATTTTGCATCTTAGGTACAAAATGCTTTTTTTTCCCCACTGTTTCTTTGCTAATACAGTATACGCCCTAGGAAAACAGGGATCTTCTCTCTTTGCTTCCATATTGTGTTACCAGCACTGTAGGGAATATCACAGGTGGCCAATAAATATGTGTAAAAAGTTAACCATGCGATTATCATATGACCCAGCTATTTTATTCCCAGGTATATAACCAAGAGAATTGAAAACAGGCGCTCAAACACTTGTACACAAGTCTTATAGTGGCACTATTTACCATAACCCAAAGGCGGAAACAACATGAATGTCCATCAACTGATGAGGGGACAAACAAAATGTGGTATGTCCATACAGTGGAATATTATTCAGCCATGAAAAGGAATGAAGTACTGATACATGCTACAACACAGATGAACATTTGCCTTAGTTAAAATATTACGTTAAATAAGTCAGACACAAAAGGTGACATGTTATATAATTCTGCTTTTATGAAATAACCAGCACAGGCAAAATTCCTAAAGATAGGAATCAAACTGGTGGCTGCCAGAGGCTGGGAGGGGCAAAAGAGGAAGAAGAGGCTGCTTAATGTATACGGAATTTTATTTTGGGGTGCTACTGCTGCTTGGAACTGGATAGCGATGGTGGTTGCACAACAGTGGGAATATATTAAATGCTGCTGAATCGTTCACTCTAAAATGGTTAATTATGGAGCACCTAGCTGGCTCAGTCGGGGGAACAAGTGACTCTTGATCTTGGGGTTATGAGTTCGAGTCCCATGTCGGATGTAGAGATTACTTAAATAAATAAAACTTTGAAAAATAAAATAAAATGGCTCATTATGTGTTTAAAAATGATTAATTTTATGTTGTATAAATTTTACCTCAATTAAAAAAAAGAAGACTGAAAAATAAAGTTACAAAACTACAAAACTTGTTTCAGAACTCTTTCCATGACTAAGCCCAGAGTATTCTTAACCTAGTCTGGGGCTTCAACAATTTCAGTTCAAAGCTTTGAGTCTGTATGAAGATAAGAACACATTTACACCATTATTTGGAAAAACATTTGAAACATTTGCTTCCAACAAGGTGACACAGGACATTATTATCATCATAACGCTAACCCTATGACTATGTCTTTGGGTATTGTTGTCGTTTGTTGGTCTCATGCTATTTTTATTAAAAAAAATATTTTTGAGATAGTTGTAGATGCATGTGCCGTTGTAAAAAAGTATACAGAGAGATCCCGTGTTCCTTTCTCCCCAGTTTCCCCCAATGGTACCATCTTGCAAAGCTAGAGGATAGCATCACAACCAGGAAACTGACGTTGAAAATAATCCATCTAACTCCATCAGATTTCAGTGGTTTTACATGTACTCATTTGTGTGTGTGTGTGTGTGTGTGTGTGTGTGTGTCCTGCTTTCATATCGAAGTAGAACAATAGTTCCTTTTAGTACTGTAGTCTGTTATCTAGTAAGAAATTCCAGAGAGATTGTGGCACCACCAGAGTAACCACAAGTAAATGGTTCCAAATACAAGTTAAAAGAAAGAAGTATTTCTAAAGTAGTGGCAGGGGCTTAGCAGTCTGGAACCTGTTAGTTCAACCATGGCTTTTATATACACTTGACCCTTTCAGCACCGTGGTTCTTAGAAGGGCTGCAGTATTCTGTTCAGTTCAACAATATGAGGGACACGGTACAGTAAGACTTTATTCTGTCATTTGAGAAAATAGGCAACATAAAAGTTGACAAACATTGAGTGGTAGCCTATAAAAGATGCCAATTAGTTTGTTTTTAGTTACGAATAAAACTTGTTAGTTCAGCCTGCTAATATGTAATTGGAACCAGAACCTCAGGAGAACTAATAGACATAAAGACACTTTCAGTGCTTACTGTAGGGTCTTTTGTGTGTTAATTATGAGTTCATTTGAAGATTCTAGTGAATACTCTTTTCTAAATGGTATTGGTTGAAGGATTAGACATCTCATTTTTGCCTACTTGGCATCCATCCCACCATCTTCTACTATTGGCATCTACATTTCCCTTTGGGGGGCTGCTCATCTCCTCTCCTGATCTAGTTGCTTTGGTGGTGCTATCCACAAGCCCCCCACCTCCCCCCAACCCCAACACACACTCATGGCTCACAGGATGAGCCCATGACTCAATCAACACATTCCATCCCTGTGGACAAAACAATTAGTTCAGAAAATATACACACTCAAAACTGGTCACAGAGATGTAATCCCTGATCTCTTGCCAGAATAATTAGGACAAAGAGTACTTTTCCAATGGACTTGAAAGTACTCATCTGAAGACAGAGAGCATCAGTGAACACCAGCAGGGCAAGCACGCTGTATATGAAGCCAACATGGAAGAGAGAAGACCTGACAGTTCTACATGAGCATCTTGAACCAGCTATACCTGAAGCTCTGAACTTACCAATCACATGAACTAATAAGAGGATAAACTACTTTTTGTGTGTACCTAAATGAATCTGAGTTTGTTTGTTTATTTATTTATGCATGGCTTGTCACTTGGACCTCAGTGAGAAGGATCAGTGGCAAATAACATCTACTAGGTTACACGTGGGGCCATAAATCCTTAAGCGAATTTATTATTTGTCCTCCCATCATTCAGCAATTTTCTTATCTTCTCATTCATCTGAATTACCGCCTGCAATAATTTGCCTGACCCACGGCTCTGATGCTTAGTGTAAAAGAAGTATCTCAAGTAGAGTAAATGAACGGCACTGCGAGTACATTAATGCCTCTGACCCTGTAACGTGCTCTTTTAAAGAGGTTATGCATGTCCCGTGCTGCAGCTGACAGTCTGTACTGCTTATTTAAGTTCCGTAATAAAAAGGCGGGGGCCCCCATTGTTTATTTATATGATGCAGGCAGCCTCTCTCTAAATCCTAATTCAATCTTCAGTCACTGTTTCGTAGGCTAGGAGCTCTAATGACTGCACGAGAAATGTTTGCTGCCTCAGATGGTGCTATTAAAAGAAAACTGTTCCCAAAGAAATTCTTACCTCCTGATGGGGGGGGGGGGAGCTAAATCACTATAAATTATGGAAGAGGAAATTGCCAATGCGTCTTGCTTTCTCTTTATTGGAGGCATTGTTTTATCACAACCGTCAAGCAGAGCATACGCCTATTTTGAAAAGCTTTTTACAGCTTTGAATTAAGCACAAATGAAGAAGTAAGAGGCTGCATAATCAGAGGCGCTAACAGAGCACTGCTCTGCAAGGCAAAGGCAGGGTTTTACCATTACGCTTTCATTCATGAACGGCACCAGCAAGGCACAGACTGTGAGCAAGGAGAGAAAGCCACCGCATGATACAGTTCAGGGAAGCAACCAAGGAGATCACCAGAGACCTGGAAGGAGAGTAAGAAGCATCTTGAAAAAAACAGCTGAGACCTTTAGAATTTCATTCTCCTGGAGCAAGAAAAACAACGCGACAGGGGCGTGGAAGGCTGATTTGTTTCAACTGAGTAAGCATGACCAGCCAATCACTCTGGCAATGTTGATGTAAACTTTGGTCTTATAAAAATCGCAGAAAGGGTGCTGCGTCTCTTTTCTGTCCGTCTCAGGTGATGTCAATGGGCTCGGCTCCTCTGTAGCCACTGTCCACGTTAATCACGCCGTGGATGTGTTTCTGGCAAAGCCAGCAGAGGGAGTTCGAGATTAATGGGTGGGTTCCAGGATCTACCAAGAGAACCATCCTCCGTGTTCAGGACCTCCCAATCCGGTGCGTGAAGGTGACTGTCCCCATTGCCTCTTTCCCTACCCACCTCCCTTCATCTGCGTCTCTTTTCCTATCTGCCCCTGCACAGCCCTACTCCTCCTACCCAAATTGTCTGGTCATTTGGAAACATTTTACTGAAGAGTTTACAGGTTGACATTCTTGTTGGCAGATTCCATGAGGGATGAGGCATGCCCCAAAGTGGGTCAAACGTTAAAAACCATGCTGAATGAAAGAATTTTGAATGCTTCAGATCTAATGGTAAGTGAAAACACCAAGTTACACAACTGCACATGTAGTCGTATCTGGGGTACATAAAGCTTATTTTTCCAGGGGCGCCTGGGTGGCGCAGTCGGTTAAGCGTCCGACTTCAGCCAGGTCACGATCTCGCGCTCCGTGAGTTCGAGCCCCACGTCAGGCTCTGGGCTTATGGCTCGGAGCCTGGAGCCTGTTTCCGATGCTGTGTCTCCCTCTCTCTCTGCCCCTCCCCCGTTCATGCTCTGTCTCTCTCTGTCCCAAAAATAAATAAACGTTGAAAAAAAAAAATTAAAAAATAAATAAATAAATAAATAAATTTTTTAAAAAAGCTTATTTTTCCAGACTTTATTTTTTCTGAAGTTTATTTTATTTATTTTGAGAGAGGGAGTGAGTGAGTGGGGAGGAGCAGAGAGAAAAGGAGAGAGAGCGAGAATCCCAACCAGGCTCCTTGCTGTCAGTGCGGAGCCGGACGTGGGACCCATTCTCAGGAACCATGAGATCATGACCTGAGCCGAAACCAAGAGTCAGACGCTTAACAGACTAAGCCACCAAGGGGCCACCCCCGAGTTTTCTGTTTTGTTTTGTTTTTTGACATTTTTTTTACATTTATTTATTTTTGAGACACAGACACAGAACACAAGCGGGGGAGGTGCAAAGAGAGGGAGACACAGAACCCTAAGCAGGCTTCAGGCTCTGAGCTGTCAGCACAGAGCCTAACGCGGGGCTCGAATTCACAAACCGCGAGATCATGACCTGAGCCGAAGTTGGACGCTTGACCGACTGAGCCACCCAGGCGCCCCGTTTTTTTTTTTATTTTTAAATAAACTGTATCCCTGCAAATGGGATTGCATGCTTTAGTGACTTAGCCAGCCAGGTGCCCCAGAGCTTTTTTTTTTTTTTTTTTTTTTAATCATAGGAAAAAATAGAAGCTGTTAAAATTAACAATGGTTGAATTTGAGGCGTGATGTGTGTGCCTGGGGATGTGGGATGTGAGGGATGATTTTGTTTCTTGCCATTTTTTTTAAGTAAGCTGTATATCCAACATGGGTCTTGAACTCACCACCCCAAGACCAAGAGTCACCTGACCTACCGACCGCCATGTTTTATGCTTTATCGTATATTTCTATATTTCAAATGTAATATGCTGTATGCAGTATATAATTGAATATATACAGCTTTATAGTCACAGCGAAAAACAAAAGGTTGTAAATGCTTATGTATACTTTCTACGTTTGTGTAGAATACTCTCTTCTTTATAATCCCATGGGAAATGTTCACGCGACCACACTAAGTAGCACCCCAGAAGGAAAGAAGAAAGTGAGTTCTTATTGAATTCTATGTGCTAAGGACTATGTGAGAAGCTGTAAGAGAAGAGAGAAGCTTTTTGGCTAGCTATTATTCCATGACCTCAGGAAGCTTATAGTCACTTATACCATCTTATGTCCTTATTGTCTGTCCAATGACTTGTATTGTTCATATGACCCTGAGACAGACAGTATTCTCTTGAGTTTGACAGGTAAGTTCCCATAGGTAAGTGACCCCGGGCCACTTAACTATTACATAGCTGACTGGAATTGCCCTGGATTTTCACTTCCAAAGATTCTCCTCCTTCCCAAATTTGAGTCATCAATAAGAGTCATAATTTTTGCCATCTGCTAGCTCATAACTATTATGTGAGTTATTTAATCTTTTCTTTATATCAACATGTCTTGAACTGAAATTTAGCTTTCTTTTAAGTTTATTATTATTATTATTTTTTTGGTAATCTCTATACCCAACATGGGGCTCGAACTCATGACCCCAAGATCAAGAGTTGCATACTCTTTCAACTAAGCCAGCCAGGAATCCCAACTGAAATTTATCTTAAAAGAAGCTTTATACCACTAACGTAAATGCAAGTTGGAATTATTATCCATAAATAAAAGGTAAGCATTAAATAAGCACAGTAAAAACAAAGATTATTTGCTGACTCTGCTGGGAAGGCTCTGAAGCTCTCTCTGTTATAAAAAGCAGAGCAGCAAGTATGAGAGATATGTTAAAGACACACTAGCACCTCAGTGAGGTCCTCTGCACATAATCAGAAGGTCTGCACCAGGACTCAAAGGAAAGGAGGACCTATGTATGCAATTTAATGAATACCTTACATGACACCAATCAGGGCTTTCAGAAATATGATTATGTGATTCAAAACAAGAAGAATACTCCAGCCAAAGTAGAACAGGGAAACCTAGCAGTTAGAAGACCAGACCGAGGTCAAAGATGATATAAATCTAATTTTGCAACCATGAATCTCAAGATTAGGGGAATATGTTTTTTTGTTTTTGTTTTTGTTTTTTTGGATAACAAATCATTACTTTGCAACATCAGTAACAAGTGCAACGTGAAGAAGAAATTTTTTTTTGAGAGAGAGAGAGTGTGCGAGCAGGGGAGGGGCAGAGAAGAGAGAGAGAGAATCTTAAGCAGGCTGCACGCTTAGCACAGAGCCTGATGTGGGGCTTGATCTCATGACTGTGAGTTCATGACCTGAGCTGAAATCAAGAGTCAGCCATTTAATCCACTGAGCCACACAGGTGCCCCCAAAAAGAAATCTTTTAGGGGCTCCTGGGTGACTCAGTCGGTTAAGCATCTGACTCTTGATTTGGGCTCAGGTCATGATTTCACAGTTTGTGAGCTCGAGCCCTGCATCGGGCTCCACAAAGATAGAGCAGAGCCTGCTTGGGATTTTCTCTCTGCCTTTCTTTCTGCCCCTCCCCCTCTCACTCGCTCTCAAAATAGGTAAATAAACTTTAAAAAATAAGTAAATAAAAATAAAAAAATAAAACAAATTATCACCAGCGTTCCAGTAATCATCTCATTCATGGCAAAGACGGAACAGAGAAGGTCGTAAGTCTTTTGACATTTCCCTGCTGCCCCCAAATTAGTTGGTTCTTATTGTCAGCAGAGGGGCAGTTCTCAGCGACAGCTCAACAACTGAGTGTTTGTCTCTTCGCTATTTAAACCACCCAAACCCTCAAATAAATTTAGTGAACAAAGCAAAGGAATCCCAACGACATTTCCTTCTATTCACAAAAACTTCAACTTCTATGTTCAGTAAATTAATGGCACTGGTTAACCAGAACGACATTACAAAACGGGGCAGTTGTTATTTACCATAGCCATGTAATAAAGTGTCAAAGGTTATCACAACAGGATATCTGTGTTTAAATGGAAAGAGATAAAGAGACAAAGTCAAGCCAGCTATCCCTGTTTTGTTTTCCAGCTGGAGGGAAGTCTGCTGAAATAGACTTCTAAATGTCTAAAGCTGCAATCTCAGCACAGACAGTCCATTTAATGTCCGGACTCCTTCTTTCCTTCCAATTCTGAGGGACAGAGGCCAACAGGAGAGTGTAACTATTTTATGTGAGTACCTGCAATGTGTAATATCTTACTGGCATCTTCTCCTGATCCATCTTTGGCATGCATTTTCACTCCCAACTTAGAGAAAGAGGGTACTGAGGCTCTAGAAGCTTCTGGAAACAGGGCTGATGAGCCTGTGTTGATGGCTGTTTGGGGAACATGTATGTCAGCAAGGCTTCACTTTGACCATCTCTACGCCTCTCATCTCATGATCTGCTTTCTCACAGATTCCCCCATTGTCTATGATGATTCCAATTACCATCATTTCTTTAAAAAAAAAAAAGATTTTATTTTTAAGTAATCTCTGCACCCAACATGGGGCTTGAACCCACAACCCTGAGATCAAGAGTTGCATGCTGTACTGACTGAGCCAGCCAGGCGCCCCTAACAACGCTTCAGCTATATTTTGAAAGTGGCATGTCTTTGGAGCACCACTCATCCCTCTCTGTCTCTTTCACTTACAGATGAAAGACACTGGACCTTAGAGAGGTTTAGGCTGCATATGTAATAAACGGTCAGTTGGATTGGAACTCACATCGATTCTGTTCCTAAGCTGATGTTCTTTCTCCCTTGTGCCTTGCCTTCTAACTGAAAAATAATTTTGTATTCCTTTTAAGATTGATTTTACAGGTTCATTATAAAAATTATTCAAACTATATGGTAAAATGCAAAATAAGAAAGTAAAAATTATTCAAATGCCCACCATATAGCAGTTAATTTTTAGATACAGTGTTTTACAGTTTTTTTTAATGCAATTTAACAAAGTTGGAATCATCCAGGAATTACATGTTTCTGTATCTTTCTTATTTTTAGTCAACATATTAATGTCATTTCTTTTTTTTTTTTAATTATTTATTTATTTTTGAGAGACACAGAGTGCGAGTGGGGAAGGGCAGAGAGAGAGAGAGAGAGAATCCCAAGTAGGCTCTACCTGCATTGTCAACGCACAGAGCCCAAGGCGGGCCTTGGACTCAAGAAACTGCAAGATCGTGACCTGAGCCAAAGTCTGATGCTTAACTGACTGAGCTACCCAGGCACCCCGATGACAATTTCTTATCAACTGTTTTAAGAATATGGCTGCTGACACCTGGATGGCTCCGTCTGTT
Source organism: Felis catus (assembly GCF_018350175.1). NCBI lineage: Eukaryota > Metazoa > Chordata > Mammalia > Carnivora > Felidae > Felis > Felis catus. The sequence goes on along the minus strand of NC_058369.1, from coordinate 33,532,463 downwards.
AAGTGTCTGACTTGGGCTCAGGTCATGGCCTCACGGTTCGTGATTCCGAGCCCAGCTTCGGGCTCTGGGGACAGCTCAGAACCTGGAGCCTGCTTCAGATTCTGTGGCCCTCTCTCTCTGCCTTTGCCCCGCTCATGCTCTGTCTCTCTCAAAAATAAATAAACATTACAAAAAAATTTAACAACATGGCTGCTGATCATTGCAAATGAGTCCTTTATATTGATGTACCAGTTAATTTAAACTCTTCGAGTAACATTTTAATACAATTTTGGTTATCAAAATCTTTCATCTTAGATGCTTATTCCATAAGTGGAATTATTACAGAAACAAGTGATAGAATTCAAAAATTAAGAACATAGGTTTTTTTACCAGCAGTTGCAAGGGCAACAGTGTAGGCAGCAGGGACTCCCTACATAGAGAAGATCATTACCAAAAAATTTATGTGACGGGCTCGAACTCAAGAATTTTAAGATCATGACCTGGCCCAAAGTCAGTTGCTTATGGGGGTATAGCTCAGTGGTAGAGCATCTGACTGCAAAGTTGGATGCTTATTTGACTAAGCCACCCAGGCATCCTTAGAGTACTCTCTTTTTTTTTTTAATTTTTTTTAACGTTTATTTATTTTTGAGACAGAGAGAGACAGACCATGAACGGGGGAGGGTCAAAGAGAGAGGAAGACACAGAATCTGAAACAGGCTCCAGCTGAGCTGTCAGCACAGAGCCCAATGTGGGGCTCGAACTCACGGACCGCAAGATCATGACCTGAGCCGAAGCCAGATGCTTAACCGACTGAGCCACCCAGGCGCCCCTGAGTACTCTATCTTTAAAATAACAGGAGGAAAACCATAAAACAACACAACCTAAAAATGACATGTGCCAGAAGATGTTTTAACCATTTCTACCTGGACCATGAAAAGTTACTTGTAAATGGAACGTAAGATAGTACGTTATATCCAGGTTGTATCCACAATGTTCACTGACATTTTCCCAACCTCCTCCCTTGATTTTCTTGGGGGTGGACTTGAATACAGCTGCTGTATGAGTCCAGCCAGGATTTTTTGGAGCCTGTAGTTGTCAACTTGTATCAATGTCTCCTCTGTAGCACATAGTAGATAAAGTAGATAAAGTAGACAATTTTAGCATAAAGGTACTGGGGGGAAAAAACTGGCAGCAAGAGACCATGTACCAGCAGAGTCTCAAGAAAAAACAAATCCAATGACATCTGAATCCCTTACTGAGATGAGCAAACCTCCTAGATGTAAAAAAATCACATTTGTACTTAATAACCGACTTACAACATGGGAGCAGACGGGAACCCTTCTAAGGCTGTGTGTGAAGTAGAATGTAATGTACAGAGTTTGGCCCAACACCACAGTTGGCTTCTTAAAGACAAAGCATGGAACTCTCAAAATGCATCTTCTTTGGGGTGCCTGGGTGGCTCAGCTGGTTAAGCAGCCGACTGGTGAGTTCAAGCCCCTCGTCAGGCTCTGTGCTCAGAGCCTGGAGCCTGCTTCAGAATCTGTGTCTCCCTCTCTCTCTCTGCCCCTCCCCTGCTAGTGTTCTCTCTCTCTCTTTCTCAAAATAAATAAATAAATAAATTAATTAATTAATTAAAAAAACACATTTAAAAAATGCATCTTCTTTAATAACATCGACATTCACCAGACTGGCTTATGGGTTGGAGAGAATTTCTCTAGAATTAACCCCCCCCTTATAAATTGCCCACATCTGGCTTATTTTGCTGAAATTTTTTTTTCTGCCATTCGGCTTTGCCAGACTTAAAAAAAAAACCAAAACTCCCTCCCACCGCTCCATCCCATGATCATTTTACCCTTAAAGCCAAGGAACAATGTCAACTTTTGCCATGCTTGAGGGAGAGGAGAGGACAGAAGGGGAAAAACAACAACAACAACAAAAAACAAAAAAACAAAAAAAAACACCCCAAAACCCAGAAGTCTCAGAAGAAGAAGGCCCTCATCATAGCTTGGAGAGAATGTTTAGGAAAAATAAGATTTATCCCACATCTTGAAAACTGGATGTTATAGAACTGGGCAGACATGATTATACTGCTTTCTTGTCCTGGATTAAATTATAACCAACAAAGGATCAGTAAAATTGCAATTGATCTTGGCAAGATTGCTTCTGTTTTGTCATTCAGAGTTGAGCTGCTCAGGAGAGTTGCCTCCCTGACTTCCAGGTAGAATACAGAATCTGCGTCACTAACTCGTCCTCTTCTTTTTTTTAACTTTTTTTTTTTTTTTGAGAGACAGAGACCGAGCATGAGTGGGGGAGGAGCAGAGAGAGGGGGAGACACAGAATCCAAAGCAAGCTCCGGGCTCCGAGCAGTCAGCACAGAGCCCCAAGCAGGGCTCAAACCCATGAAACCGTGAGATGGTGACATGAGCCAAAGTCGGAGCTTAACCGACTGAACCACCCAGGTGCCCCTAACTCCTCCCCTTCTTTTGCTACTTTGCACAGCACTCTTGGCTATTTGTCATTTTTTGCAAGTGGGGATGTGCGCATAGTGAGTGGGTGTGCATTTGCTTTCTATTTGCACGACAACAGTGACACTCCCAGAGCACAGTCCTTTTGAGTCTCAGGGCAGCAGGTACCCCGCGTTGCTTACTCAAGGGATGCATTTCATTGTGCCCTTCTTCCTAATTTTGTTTTACGGAAGCAAGAGGCACACCCAAGAAAACAAATAAACAAAAACCGTCACATTTCTTAGCTCCCTTGCTGCTAGGCAGCCAAGACATCGTGGGGACAGAGAGACAGGAACTGCTGAGTGGAGCTTTTCAGCAAAGCATGGTCATCGGGTGAGGAGTCCTCTGGAACACACATTTTTCCTTTTGTCATTCCCCCCTTCCTGCCTGGAATGCAGACACTGCTTGAGAGGGAGCAGCAAGCTTGGGACCACAAAGGTAGAAGCAGACAGGGTCCCTGATGGCCTCTTGGAGCCACTGTATGAGCAATGCACTGCCTATGTCTAGACTTCTAATTATGTGAGAAAAATAAAACCCTTACTTGGTGTAAGCCATCGCGTTTGATGTTTCGGTCACTTCCTGCCAAAAGTCATTCCTAGTGATATACAATAGTGCTCCCAGTATACTTTGAACAGTGCCTGGCACATGGTAGACATTCAAGCTTTATGAAGGGAAGAGAAGGTGGGCCATTTAAAGCCATTCCTATCAGGTCCTAACACGACTGTGTTTGCCTTTGTAGATGCCAATTAATCGTATTTTTCAACCCTGAGGATTGTTAAGTCAATTGACAAACAGACACAGAAGATAGAGACTTTTTTTTTAAATGACCCTTCATCAAGCAAAAATAATATAAAAGCTGGGAGAGGGACAAAACATAAGAGACTCTTAAATATGGAGAATAAACAGAGGGTTGCTGGAGGAGTTGTGGGGAGGGGGGATGGGCTAAATGGGTAACAAGCATTAAGGAATCTACTCCTGAAATCATTGTTGCACTATATGCTAACTTGGATGTAGATTTAAAAATAAAAAAAATTTAAAAAGCAAATAAAATAAAATAAAATGACCCTTCATGTATTCACTCAGTATTTCTTGAGCTCCTACTATGTGCTAGAAATCATGCTGGGAATTGGGGATAAAGCAACAAACAGAACCAAATCCCTGCCCTCCTGGTGCTTCTATTTGGTCAGGGAAGAAAGGGAATAAACAAGATATGTATCCATGTTAGAAGTTGGGGAGCAATTTAAAGAAAGTGATCAGAGGGGCTCCTCGGTGGCTCAGTCAGTTAAGTATCCGACTTCGACTCAGCTCACCATTTCATGGTTTGTGAGTTCAAGCCCCGCATCGACTGTGTGCTGTCAGTGTAGAGCCTCATTCAGGTTCTCTGTCTCCCTCTCTCTCTGCCCCTCCCCTGCACGCTCTCTCGCGCTCTCTCTCTCAAAAATAAATAAACATCTTTTTAAAAACTTAAAAAATAGGGCGCCTGGGTGGCGCAGTCGGTTAAGCGTCCGACTTCGGCCAGGTCATGATCTCACGGTCCGTGAGTTCGAGCCCCGCGTCAGGCTCTGGGCTGATGGCTCAGAGCCTGGAGCCTGTTTCCGATTCTGTGTCTCCCTCTCTCTCTGCCCCTCCCCCGTTCATGCTCTGTCTCTCTCTGTCCCAAAAAATAAATAAACGTTGAAAAAAAAATTAAAAAAAACTTAAAAAATAATAACAATAAAGAAGGTGATCAGAAAAGGCCTCCCTGAGGCGTCATCCGAGCATAGACCTAAAAGAGTCACACGCGAATATCAGAGGGAGTCCAGTCCCAGGCAGGGGAACCGGCAAATGCACAGGCCTGGAGTGGACACGTACGTGTGCCTCGGGCTTCACCATCTCAGTGCCAGCCTGACGTCAGATGTCAATTACCAGCATCCACATCTTTTTTGCCAGAGGGTTTTCTCTCGGCACTGAAGCCTGCTCTGCCCACGCATACAGCTGGCTGGTAGTGTTCAGATTAACGCTGAGTGGAGACAGGAGTTGCTGGTGTATAAACACCCCAGGCCCCGGGTCTCTCTGGAGGGCGAACGCAGAGGTGCACGTTGTCCACTGGCTCCCCGAGTTTGGCTCCCAGAATTGATATCAGGGGCCCAGAGTGGTAGCTGGTGTGGTAGCACACCTTTATTAGGAGACTCCCCCTTCCTGTTTCCCTTCCCAATGACCCAGGGGTATTTCCTTCACTTTCCAGACAAATGATTGACATTCAAAATCCTCTTCTCCAAGTCTATTCCTGGGTGGGGAGGGGGACACGAACTGAGAGGGGCATGTCAGGAGGCCAGCATTGCTGTAGCTGAGGGCGGGAGAGAGGGGGAGGGGAGTGGGAAGGCAGGAAGTCACAGAGTGACATGAGGTCACGGAGCACAAAGCCCGTGGGATGCTGGAGATCTCATCTCTCACCCCAAGTGAGATGTGCCGCCAACGGAGGGGAGGGTTTGCGGTGGAGTGACGCACTCTGACTTACGTTTTGAATGCTCGCTCCAGCTGCTGTGTTGAGAACAGATTGTAGGGGGATAATGTTGAAGCAGGAAGACTTAGGAAATTCTTCCAATGGATGCAGGTAATAGATGATGAGAGCTTGCATCGGAACAGTAGCTTTTGTTAAAGCTGGAGCGAAGAACACTGCCTAGACACAGTGCCAAAATTATCTTCTTGTCCCTGTTCACCTCGAATGAATTTATCCTCCTAGTAGAGAACTGGAAAACCTCACAGCGCACAGCCCTGGGCAGACTCAGCACTCAGGAAGTTACCCACACCTGGGTCTGAGTCCCAGCTCCCCCTGCTTACTGCTAATGTAGCTTTGCACAAGGTGCCTCATTTCTCCAGGGCTAAAAATATTACCTCCCGGGTAGAGCTGCCGTGAAGACCAAATTAAATGAAAGAATGTTTGTAAATTGCTGAGTGCAATGCTTGGACCAATAAATTACAGCTGTAATATTATCATTCTAATTACCATATTTCATCCAATGGAAGACTCTCGTGTTAGTAATCCGTTGTTATTTATCTCCCTCCAAGGAAAAATTAAAAAAAATGCAATTGAAGTAGGACACTATACCTTAATGACAGTCCTACATGACGCATGAATAAGACATATCAGTGTCTCGCTTTTCTGAAATCTCTTTCGTCTGTTTCAAGGCATTTGGCCATTTCTCCCTCCTTCAGCTGCATGGCTTGATGTTGTGATCAGAAGTACTTTTATGCGTATCTGAGAAACAGTGTGAAGTCAAGAATAATTGGCAGCTTCATTTCCTTGAGGATGCCTCGTCTTCTGAGGTTCCTTCCACAAACATTTAGAAGAATTGATGTGTTCCTCCTTTGACGAATATCTGTTTCAATAATATCATTTGCACCCTGCTACTCTGTTTCTGCATCCACAAAAAGTGTGGATATAATGACTTTTCAGTTTAATGCTGAATCATTGTGTACTCTTTCATAAAGTATATTAAATGTCACTTAAATCCCACACGTATAACTCCAACAAAGTGCAAAATGTTCTGGAAACAACAATGTTGAACAGGTATGACCAAGTTAACAGAATCACAGGTGAGAACAACTCATGACCTAACAGAAAGGAATACACGTGTGCACCAACACTCATGTGCTAGAATGTTCATAGTTGAGAGGCACCTGGTTGACCCAGTCCGTTGAGTATCTGACTTCATCTTAGGTCATGATCTCACGGTTTGTGAGTTCGAGCCCCACATCGGGCTCATTGCTGTCAGCACAGAGCCCACTTTGGATCCTCTGTCTCCCTCTCTCTCTCTCTCAAAGATGAACATTAAAAAAAACACACACACACAATGTTAATAGTTAAAAAAAAAAAAGAATAAAGGAGTGTCTGGGTGGCTCAGGTGGGTAGCGTCCGACTCTTGATCTCAGCTCAGGTCTCGATCTCAGGGTTGTGAGTTCAAGCCCTGTGTTGGGCTCCACACTGACCATGAAGCCTACTTAAAAAAAAAAAAAAAAGAATAGAACGTTCATAGTAACCCTATCCCCAAGAGCCTCAAACTGGAAACTTCCCAAATACCCATCAATAGTAGAATGGATACATTTTGGCAGGCACATACCATGGAGTACACAGCAATGAAAATGAATAAGCCAGCACAAGCAACAACATATATAAATCTCACTGACACATCATGGAGAAAAAGAAGCCACAATCAAAATATAATTCTCTTTATAGGAAGTTCAAGAATAAGCAAAACCCATCTATGCTGTTAGAAGTCAGGAGAGTTACGACTTGGGGAAGGGATGGATAATAACTGGGTCTGGGCAAGAGAAGAACATCCAGGTGTCGACAATGTTCTGTTTCTGGAGCTAGGTGCTGCACACCTGGGTGTGAGCAATTTATGAAAATGACGATTTCTTGAACAGAACACTTCTGAGTTGTGCACTTTTCTGTAAGGATATTATAGATCAAAAAATTTCAAATACTGGGGCGCCTGGATAGCTCAGTCAGTTGAGTGTCTGACTCTTGATTTCAGCAGAGGTCTTGATCCCAGGGTTGGGGATTGAGTCCTGCTTTGGGCTCCATGCTGTCAGTTTGGGATTCTCTCTCACCCTCTCTCTCTGCTCTTTCCCCCACTCATGCTGTCTCTCTCAAAATGAATAAATAAACATTAAAAAAAGTTTTAAATACTAGGGCACCTGGTTGGCTTAGTCGGTTAAGTGTCCGGCTGCAGCTCAGGTCATGATCTCATAGTTCATGAGTTCAAGCCCTGCACAGGGCTCTGTACAGCCTGCTTGGGGTTCTCTCTCTCTCTCTCTCTCTCTCTCTCTCTCTCTCTCTCTCATTCTGTCCCTTCCCCACTTGTGTGCATGTGCTCTCTCTCTCTCTCAAAACAAATAAACTTAAAAGAATTTTAAATACTGAAAGAATATTTTACATGCTGAAGCTTCAGAACATTATACATACATACACACAACAGGTATGTATATATAAATGAAAAAAACAGATCTTTTTTAAAAAGTTTATTTATTTATTTTGACAGAGAGAGAGAGAGCGTGAGCATGAGTGGAGGAGGGGCAGAGAAGAGGGAGAGAGAGAGAATCTCAAGCAGGCTCCACATTCAGCACAGAGCTCAACGCAGGGCTCAACCCCATGAACCAAGAGCTCATGACCTAAGCCAAAAACAAGAGTTGGATGCCCAACTGACTAAGCCACCCAAGCACCCCGGATCTTTTTTCATTAGGCCAAAGAAGTGATGCCTAAGTAAAAGACGATTCCTTCTCATGCTGTTTATCATACAGTTTTTATTTATTAAGCTTTATGCCAAACCAAACAATAAACACTTGGTTCATTCCTTGCCTCTTGCGTGTAGTTGCAATAGTAACATTCTCTTGACTAAGAAATGATTTCTTTTTATGATTTTGTAATGTTTTCATTTTCTGCCAAGGTCATTTCTTGCTCCAAACACACATCCACCCTATGCACCGAGGTTGCTCCTTGTTCCCGGCCTTTATCCAGTGCCAGTTTTCCTCAGATGGTGAGGACCTCCCGCGGGTGCAAACCACGGCAAGAACACAGCCGACGACACGAGCATTTGTGCCTGGAGAAGTCTGGAAAGCATTCCCGGAGACGTGTGTAGAACAGCAGCTTCCAGCACAAAGATCCGTCACTCATGAGGTCAAGGCTCAAGTCTTAGATGAAATGAGAGCCATGAGCTAGAGGAAAGCTCACGCTCTGATGGGATTCTGTTTTCTCTGTACACTAGTAAAGTTGTCGCTTCTCATTTACTCTGCAATTTACCAAACTCCTCGCCTCTTCCCCTCAACTTCTGCAATAGCCTGGGGGGCTGAGAAGGCTGAAGGCTGCTCCCCAGGAACACCCAACCCTCTCTTCCTGTGCAACACAGTGTAACTTCTCCCACCTGCTCTTAGACCCTTGGCTGCAAGATTCAGTTCACATCTCTCCTCACTGAATATACAGTTAACCCTAGAACAACCCGGGTTTGCATTACACGGGTCCACCTGCACATGGGTTATTTTCAATAAATACACTGCAGTAATATAAGTGTGTTTTCCTTACGATTTCCTTAACATGTTCTTTTCTCTGCCTTACTTTATCGTAACAATACAGTGTATATAATACATGTAAAAAACAAAATATGTGTTAATCGACTGTTTCTGTATCAGTAAGGATTCTGGTCAACAACAAGCAATTAATGGGTAAGTTTCAGGGTAGACAAAAATTTATACACGGATTTTTGACTAACTCCTAACCCCCATGTCGTTCAAGAGGCAACTGTATTAGTACATCCAGCAGCTGAATACCACTGCTAAACTTCCAGTTATTCCAAATGGGTCTGAAGAATCACACAGCCCAGCCCACACTCTGTACCCACAAATCAGGAAATATCATATAATGTTGGTATTTTATGGCATGGTGTTTCAGTGAAGTTTGTTATGCAAATGGAGAAGTGGAACAGTAACAATTTGATTCAAATGATGAATAATTAAAAGGAAATCCACTGAATTTGTAGGTTTGGGGAAAGACCGGGAAACTTATTACCCCCTGAGGATCACAGAATTAGGCAATGCAAATGAATCTTAAAAAAACCATTAGACCAGCTTTTTGCTTTCAAGTTTGGTGGTTCCAGGGCTCAGTCCTTGGTCCTCTGCTCTCCACTAAATGCTCTCTGCCCTGGTAATTATTATTATTATTTTTTTTTTTTTTTAAGTAAGCCGTACACCCAACATGGGACTTGAACTCATTACCCTGAGATCAAGAGTTGCACGTTCTACTGACTGAGTCAGCCAGGCACCCCTCCCTCCCCCGGCAATTACTTCAGTTCCATGTCCTTAAACATCGTCCATACACCAATCACTCCCAAATCCTCTCTCTAGCCCAGACTTTTGTCTACTTATTCAACCACTTACTCAATTTGGGGACATCTAGGGGAAATGTTGGCATTAACGTGGCTACACTTCACTCGTGTCCTTCCACGCCTGCACAGCTTGTTCCATTGGCAGTCTCCTGTAGCCCACCAAGTGTCAACTCCCTCCGTTCAATTGCTCTCACCAAAAACCCTAGATTCATCCTCGCCTTCTCTCTTTGTCTCACTTTCCATACCCTATCCACCAGGAAATCCTGTTGGCTGTACCATCAGAATGTATCCATGATCTGTGTTCTTTTATGTGATGGGCAGTCAGGGGTGGCCACCAGAAGAGACACAGGAAAAGCTCAGAAAAACAAGGTTTATTATACGCAGAGATCCTAGAAGCAGGAAGTGTGACAGGCCACACCGGGCCATATGAGGAACACCAGGTTTTGGTCAGGGGAAGGAGACAGGAAGATGGGGGGAAATCTAGGCCAGAGCTTTTACAGTGCTTTCTGCAGGGAAAGCAGGGCAGGGCAGGGTAAATAGTTTAGGATTGCCAAAGTTGAATAATTTCTTAGGGTTTGAGCTATAAGGGTGGTCCCTAGTTATATATTTGTGTGTGTGTGGTTTTAATTGCATTTATTTATTTTTTTAAGTAATCTTCATGCCCAATATGGGACTTGAACTCGAGATCAAGAGTTACATGCCTTTACTGACTGAGCCAGCCAGGCGCCCCGGCCCCAGTTGTACATTTGTATACGTGTGTGTGTGTGTGTGTGTGTGTGTAACATTTCTTCCTTTTCTGTCTTCCTCTAAATGGTGAAGGGACTGGCCTAGACAACCGTCTTTTCTTCTTTTTTCATTTACCTATTTCTCCAGCTGATCTCACCTTGTCCCATGGCTTTAAAATCTACCCTCTTTATGCACAACTCTTGGAAAAAACAAAAGAAAAAACAGCAAGGGAATTGCTTAGTATTGTGCAATGGCAGTGAAGGAGGGTACTAGTTCAGATTTCACTTGGGGGCACAATCTTTAAAGCACTCTTTGGTGAACTTAGAGCAGAAATTAAACAGCCTTTATCCAAAGTAAAGACTCTACGTAGAATAAGTGGCCCAGAGTGTGAAATTGATTATCCTATCCTTTTCTACTACGTAGAGATATTTCCCACTGGAAGAATTTAAGAATGCAAATGTGTTGGGGCGCCTGGGTGGCGCAGTCGGTTAAGCATCCGACTTCAGCCAGGTCACGATCTCACGGTCCGTGTGTTCGAGCCCCGCGTCGGGCTCTGGGCTGATGGCTCGGAGCCTGGAGCCTGTTTCCGATTCTGTGTCTCCCTCCCTCTCTCTCTCTGCCCCTCGCCCGTTCATGCTCTGTCTCTCTCTGTCCCAAAAATAAAATAAAAACGTTGAAAAAAAAAATTAAAAAAAAAAAAAAAAGAACGCAAATGTGCTCTGCTGGCCCACATGTAAGAGCAGGCTGTCCAGCCCAGCTGGATTTCTGGGAAGTAACAGAACCTCTAAAGAAGGTTAAGGCCATTGTTCTCAGCTAGGGCTCTTTTGTCTCCAGGGACATTTGGCAATGTCTGGGCACATTCTTGATTGTCACAACTCGGGGTGGGGGGTGCGAGCAGTGCTTAGTGGGTAGAGGCCAGGGACGCTGCTAAACATCCTATAATACAAAGAACGGCCCCCACGACAAAGAATCACCTGGCCCCAAATGTCAAGGGTGCTGAGAGTGAAAAATCCTGGGCCAGGGGTCAGTACCTTCTTTCCCTGTCTCCACCCCTCAACCGCATCCCATGTGGATCTCTCTTCGCTGCAATGATCTGAATTAAATAGTTACGGCTCTAGCAACTTAGACAACTAGCTTTCACAGTCCGGGTGTGGGTTTCTGAAGCAGCTAATCTGCGAAGATTGCCACCCATGAGGCACACCTCCTGGTATTCACACCCTCATGCAGTCCTCCACTCTTGAATCTCAACGGCGCTGTGACTCACTCTAACCCGTGGAATGTCACCAACGTGACGCTCTGCCTGAGGAGAGCCTGGGGGCTTCTGCTTGGGTGCGTTGGACAGCTCTGAGGTGCCGTGTAAGACAAGAAGTCAACTACCTGGCTAAGGAGACCAAATAGAGAGGCTGCGTGGAAAGGACATATGGACAAGGAGAGGCTCTGAAATTACAGAGAGACAGACAGACAATCAGAGAGACAGGGCGGTGGGGAGAGACAGAGATGGAGAGAGGGACAGAGCGAGAGAGAGAGAGAGAGAGAGAGAGAGGCCAAGTATGCCAGCCCAGCCCAGCCTTCCAGCTGTTCCTGCCAGGCATTAGGCAAGAGAACCTATTGAGCCTGCAGATACCTGCAGCACCAGGGGAGACCACAGGGGACAGAAGTCCTGCCCGTCTGAGCCCAGGCCACTCACAGAATTGGAAGAAATAACAAAAAGACTGTTGTTTTAAGCCACTGTGTTTTGAGGTAGTTATTTATACAGCAATAGACAATTACAACTGCTTCTATTTTCGGGCACTTGGGTGTCTCCGTCAGTGACGTATCATGATCTCAGGGTTCGGTAGGTCAAGCCCCACGTCAGACTCTGTGCTGACAGCACGGAACCTGCTTGGGATTCTGTCTCTCCCGCTCTCTCTGCCCCTCCCCCATTTGCACATACGCATGCTCTCCCTCTCTCTCAAAATAAATAAATATTTTTTAAAACCTTTTTCTTTTCTTGAAAATGAGATGATGGGACAAGATCATGATATCACAAATTCTTTTTATTTTTATTTATTTATTTTTGATTTTTTATGCTTATTTATTGATTTTGAGAGAGAGTCCATGTGTGTACTTGTATGCACACAAGTTAGGGAGGGGCAGAGAGAGAGAGACGGACAGCATCCCGAGCAGGATCCACGCCCTCAGTCCAGAGCCCCAAACAGGGCTCAATCTCACAAACTGTGAGATCATGACCTGAGCCAGTATCAAGAGTCGGACACTTAACTGACTGAGCCACTCAGGTGCCCCTCACAAATTCTTCTTAGCCTCAAAATCCTCGATCTAAACAAAATCTTATCTAGAAGCATAATATGTATGTATCTGCTAAGAATGCTTTTTTTTGGATGCAAGTGACAAAAACCCAATTGAAATAGTTTAAGCAATAGTAGTTTCCTTTCCATATGTGGCAAGAATTCTGGGGCTAGATGGTTGCTAGATTTGGTTCAGTGGCTCCTCGAGGTCTGATCCAATGTTTCTGTGATTTCAGACATTCCCATCATGCTCATGGTCGCAAGGTTACTGACATGACACCGGCATTGAAGGGAGGAAGAAAGGGAAGGTCAGTACCAGCCACGTAAGCGTGTTTTTAATAAGGGAATCAAAGTTTCACAAAACTTTGAGCTTCAGGGACTTCTCATGTGTCATGGGACAACAATGGGTCATATGCCAGGCCACAACTGCCAACAAGACTGGGAAATTGAGGGACAGCGTTGTTGTGAATGACTTTGATCACAGGCCACAGCTTGGAGTGGGGCCCGTTGCCACTGCACACAAAAATCAAGATGCAGGAAGGAAGAAACGGGATGACTACGGAGCAACAGATAACTAGCTTCTGAAACAATATGGAAAGCACAAGATGGAGATGATCTGACTAATTTAGAGGAAGAGGGTCTTGATTCCTGTCAATTCAGCCTCGCTTTCCTCACTATTGTCCTCTACCACTGTGAAATTCCAAGGGGGCCTCCAAGAAAACCCCGGAACTCCAGAAAGCCAAGACAAAAAAGCAAAAAAAAAAACCCAAAAACCCCACTTGACTCTATCTTAACATTTCTTTCTGCTCTGACCTTCTAGAATCTTGGAAGAACTTGCATATTGGAGGAATCGTAAGATCAGCGTGGATGGACTGGAAGGGGGCGGGGGGGGGGGCGGGGAAGGAACTGCATGAGCCAAGAGAAGCAAAAGCATGTTCATTTGTCCTTAGCTGCCTCCTTCTCTGACCTCATCTTCCCCAGGATCCTTTTCAAGGACTCACTCTGGTTTCACTTTTGTTTTCTTTGAGGGTTGAGAACTAGAAAGGCCAGATCCAAAGGCTTGTTGAAGAGATGATAAGAGAGAGTTTATGGATGAATCTTCCTAATGCTCTTTCTTTTTTTCCTTCTCATTTGGAGGTTGGCATTGACCAGATGAAGTATTTTCTTTGCAGCTAAGAATTGCTGAGTCAAGAAAATATGACACTTTGCTTTATGGGACATACACTCCACCGGTAATACATCTATTGTGGAGTGGAGGGGTTGCGGAGCCACTGTGCTGATATATGCTCTGAAATATGAAGGGAGAACCCTAATGTTCTTAGTTCCACAGCTGCCGGATTTTTGGGATAAGCTCTTGGTTTCTATTAGAAACCAATGAATAGACTTTATAAGTGCCAAATCACAGTAAGCCAAGTGTAAACAAATTGATTAACGACGCTTGGTAGCAATTAGAAAGTCCACGGGATTATTACCCTAACAAACTCTGTTAACGTGAGGTAGGGGTTTTTTGTTTTATTTGTTTTTTTCAGTAAGACAAAGGATGGAATTTGAATGATACATGTGATCCTTTAGAACCAGAGCATCAGAAACCTTCCATCAAGGGCCACCTGGCTGGCTTAGTGGGTGGAGCATGTGACTCTTGACCTCGGGGTCATGAGCTCAAGCCCACAATGGGGGTAGAGATTATTTTTAAAAATTAAAAAAAATTAAAAAAAAATTTTTTTTTCAACGTTTATTTATTTTTGGGACAGAGAGAGACAGAGTTTGAATGGGTGAGGGGCAGAGAGAGAGGGAGACACAGAATCGGAGACAGGCTCCAGGCTCTGAGCCATCAGCCCAGAGCCCGACGTGGGGCTCGAACTCCCAGACCGCGAGATCGTGACCTGGCTGAAGTCGGGCGCTTAACCGACTGCGCCACCCAGGCGCCCCAAAAATTAAAAAAATTTTTAAAGAGCTTCCATCGACAAGGAAAACCTTTCCATGTGCAGGTGAGATGGGGACTCTCCACAGGGTTTTCAACTATCCCAAGCACTATTTGTAAGGCTTCCTATGAAGACAATGGGAGATAAATGAGGTAGATACACTTGCCCTTTAATGTGAGAGTTAAAACGACTTTAAAAGGAAGTTTAACACGATGGTTGTATAATCTGTAACAAACCAACAATTCAAGGAGAGACACTCAAGCACCACCCTTACTTGGCTTCATGCCTTATGACAACTGTCATTAACCCTTTACTGAAATGGAGGGTCACTAAAAACCCTTATATGTCGGGGCGCCTGGGTGGCTCAGTCGTTAAGCGTCCAACCTCAACTCAGGTCACGATCTCGCGGTCCGTGAGTTTGAGCCCTGCGTCTGGCTGGAGCCTGCTTCAGATTCTGTGTCTCCCTCTCTCTCTGCCCCTCCCCCATTCATGCTCTGTGTCTCTCTGTCCCAAAAATAAATAAACGTTAAAAATTTTTTTTAGGGGCGCCTGGGTGGCGCAGTCGGTTAAGCGTCCGACTTCAGCCAGGTCACGATCTCGCGGTCTGTGAGGTCAGGCTCTGGGCTGATGGCTCGGAGCCTGGAGCCTGTTTCCGATTCTGTGTCTCCCTCTCTCTCTGCCCCTCCCCCGTTCATGCTCTGTCTCTCTCTGTCCCAAAAATAAATAAACGTTGAAAAAAAAATTTTTTTTTTAATTTTTTTTAAATAAAAAAACCCTTATATGTCATCAATATAGGACAATTTGTCAACAAATGGAGCATCATCATACAATACAATGATGATGATGATGATGATGATGATGCCAGTGGTGACGTGACAGCTTCTGCCACTTATTGAGAGCACATTATGTGCCAGGAGCTTGACAGGTTTTATCTCATTTGGTTATGATGATATCCCTGTGAGGTAGATTGTAGTATACGAATAGACACTGTTAGGATACTAGATGATCCCCATTGCACAGAAAATAAAACTAAGAGTCTAAGAATTCTAAGTATGTCCGAGGTCACCAAGATACTTAATTATAAATCTTCTGATTCTAGAGGAAGTGAACGTAAGCACTATGTCTGTTAAAGAGCATTTGTGCCGATAGGATCAGACTCCTGGTTTTAAAGATCCTCTAAAAACAAGAGTTAGGTGTTTCAAAATCCACCGAGCCTGTTTCTTACTGGAGAAGGGGTTCTTTCAATTAAGTTTCGATTAGGTTGTATTTCTAAATTCACAGATTCACAGTAAACAAACATGTCAAGCTCAAAGACAACCTAAAGTATATACTAATTTGGCTGGCTAATTGTTAATGTTTCATGCCATTTGAATTTTACTGTTTTTTTGTTTTTTTGTTTTTTTTTTTTTCCAGGAGAAAAGCCAGGATGGAATTTAAACTTCTTAACAAAACAAAGATAATCATAATAAATTTCCCTTCTGGAAGGAAGGAAAGAAGAAAGGAAGGAGGGAAGGCCGGAAGGGGGAAGGGAGGAGCAAGGGAAGGAAGGATGGAAGGGAGAGGAAAGGGAGGGAAAAACTCTCACAGTGTCCTAATCAACATCCCCGGGGTGGGGGGAAGTAGCGAGAGGAAATCCTTCATCAGGTTTCTGAGATGCCTGTGAAAAACATCATTATATTAGAATTCTTGGTCAAAGATGAAGAGAAACTCCCTTCTCCCTACCAGCCTCTGACCAATGAGCTCATTTTGTAAGGTACTGACCAACAGGCTCAGAACTTCAAGAGAGTTCAGTTAGAGCTAAATTTTCATCAAAGCCCCTATTACCTTCCATTCAAAATCCCAGTGAGTAATGTGTTGGGACACAGATCTTGTACACGCTGTCGGATTCTCCTGACTGAGACTTCCTCTCTGGTCAGCGCCTCACTCCCATGGGGTCAGCCTTCTACTTCTGGGGCAGGGGATCTGCTTCTTGTGCAATTGCCAAGGGGTTGGATTATATAACATAAAGAGAAGAGAATTATGCCACCCTCGGCCCTGGCAGGGTAAGCTTTCACCAGTGGGAACAGGAGCTGGGAGGGAGCGGGAAAGACAAATTTCCCTTCCTTTCCCTCTTCCATGGGCTACTTCTAGGGACACTTCTTCCTCGCAATCCTAGCAGAAAAGTACCGCGTACAAAGCAAACAAGCCTGGTGTGCAGTCCACATGTCTCTTTCTGACCGGCACATAAGATAAAGCATCGCGTGATTTCCCATCTTTCTTTGCCTGGCTTCCTTTTCCCTCACCATCACCTCCCTGGGTTTGAACCTCCCAAATCAGAGTTTCAGTGCCTTACACATGGGTGTACAGCTAAAGACCAAACGCTTGGAGCTGGGTGTGGCCATCTGTTTTTCCCAACGGAATGTGAGCGGAAGTGGTATATACCCGAAATACCATACTTGCCCTTAAAACAACTGAGTACACACTTCCCTTCCTCCCCTCTTCCTCTCTCTGTTTCCCATCATCCTTCCTCCCTCCCCCCACACTGGGTGGGAAGTAGCAATAATTGGGGTAATTTTGGAGCCTACAGATCAATGACCTACCACGCCACTATAGAACCATCTATCACTGAGTTTTCAAGGGAGAGAGGAATAGACTTCTATACATAAAGTTAAAATGCATTAGATGCTTCCATCTTTGCCTCAAGCTCTACTTTCTAAAGAACTTAAGCTGAGACCAATAATAATCAGGTATGGTCTGCATTTAGTTTGCCAGGTATGTTCTGGTGAGCCCTCTTGCCTTGAATTATACTAAATGTACTGGCTGAACTGTAAAGGTGCTACTCAGACTTAGGAAGACATTTACATCTGAAATTAAATGCTTCCACGGCCGGGCATCACGGCCAAAACTTGGAGCCAGGTTTTCCCCTTGCAGGGTGACCATCTTTTATGTTCTAAGATGATTGACAGATGACATCCAAACACAGGCATCGATCTTTGGAGCAGTGAGCGCTGGTTTCCTTTATTCTCAAATAAAGATAGGACAAAGATAAAAAGCATGCTCAAATTATCAGGGTATTGAGAAAGACAAAAAGGCTTAAGAAGCTCTCAGGCTTCCACTCACTTCCCCTAGGAAAAATTAGTAAATTAACCCTTAGGGATGTAATAGCCTGTGCCAGGCATTGCCATGGCCTTTTCTGTTCAAAGCCCTTTAACATGAAAGACAGAACACTACAAGGCAAATGGCTAAGGTCTTGCCCTGCTGAGGCAGGATCAACCCAAAGTCCTCCGGCAAAATACCTAAACCTAAGGACAATGTGTCTGGAAGTAAAGATTAGAAGGATTGTGAACATGTTATGAGAAGGGAAAAAATCCAGACATCTCCCTTTGATCAGCAATTGTACTTCTAGGAATTTACCTTGAGGACATTACTAAATGGTTAGTCAGGCTTACCATAAAGTGCTGTTTATGGCAGGATTGTTTGTGTTAATGTGATATTACAAAACCCCCAAATACCCGATGGTTTGTAATGTGGCTTTGCAAATCCTCGTGTATATTTGTGATACAATACTAGGTAGTCACTTGAAATGATGAAAAAAGATTTGCATTTTTTTTTTTTAATTTTTTTTTTCAACGTTTATTTATTTTTGGGACAGAGAGAGACAGAGCATGAACGGGCGAGGGGCAGAGAGAGAGGGAGACACAGAATCGGAAACAGGCTCCAGGCTCTGAGCCATCAGCCCAGAGCCCGACGCGGGGCTCAAACTCACGGACCGCGAGATCGTGACCTGGCTGAAGTCGGACGCTCAACCGACTGCGCCACCCAGGCGCCCCAAGATTTGCATTTCTTAACATGAGAAAGGAGTCCCTGAAAGATGTAAGCTTTTTATTTTTATTTTATGTTAGAGAGAGAGAGAGAGGGAGGGAAAGGGGCAGATAGAGACAGAGAGAATCTTAAGCAGGCTCCATGCCCAATGCACAGTCTGATGTGGGGCTTGATCTCACGACTGTGAGATCATGACCTGAGCCGAGATGAAGCGTCAGACTCTCAACCAACTGAGCCCCCAGGCTCCCCAAGATGTGAGCTTTTTATTTTTATTTTTTTAAAGCAAGGATTTTTTAAAAAATTTTTTAATGTTTATTTCTTTTTGAGAGAAAGGGGAGGAGGGGCAGAGAGAGACACACACAGAATCCAAAGCAGGCTCCAGACTCTGAGCTGTCAGCACAGAGTCCAACGTGGACCTCAAACTCACAAACCGTGAGATCATGACCTGAGCCGAAGTCAGACACTTAACCGACTGAGCCACCCAGGCGCCCAAGATGTGAACTTTTTATTTAAAAAAAAATTGTTTTAAATTTTTTTTTAACATTTATTTATTTTTGAGACAGAGAGAGACAGAGCATGAATGGGGAAGGGGCAGAGAGAGAGGGAGACACAGAATCCGAAGCAGGCTCCAGGCCCTGAGCTGTCAGCACAGAGCCTGATGCGGGGCTCGAACCCATGGACCGTGAGATCACGACCTAAGCTGAGGTCGGACGCTCAACCGACTGAGCCACCCAGGTGCCCCAACAATAAATGAATTTATGGCTCTACATAAACTTAGAGCAGGTTCCAGAATACAGGCTCCATCTCCATTTTCTGTAATTCTTTCGTGTGGATGCTTCATCTTCAGCCTGGCAGTCAGGGAGCTAGCTGGTACGGTTCCATATCCATCCAGATATACCACATCCAAAAGCAAAAAGGGACCATTTCTTCTGGAATCTCCTTGACAGTAAGAAAACCTTTCCTAAGAGCTGTCCTTCTTACCAATGTCTCATTGGCTAGACCCGGCTCACATGTCCAGTCTTTAGCTAATTACTCGATGAGAGGAATAGAGAAACCGTGATTAGCTTAGACTGATCAATCAGAATTCCCTCTTGAGCTGGAAATAGGTTCACCTTTCCTGAAAGATGGGTGCTGAGCAAAACTGAAGCCCTGTTGGTGTGGAGGAAGAGAGAACATGTTCATTTATTTATTTAGGGAGAGAAAGCAAGAGAGAGCATGTGAGCGGGGTGGGGAGGGGTGGGCAGAGAGAGAGAGAGGAAGGGAGAGAGAATCCCAACTCCGTGCAGTTAGTGCAGAGCCCCACGTGGTGCTTGATCTCATGAGCCCTTGAGATCATGTCCTGAGCTGAAATCAAGAGCTGAACTCTTGGGGCGCCTGGGTGGCTCAGTGGGTTAAGTGTCCAACTCTTGATTTCCCCTCAGGTCATGATTACAGCGTCATGGGATGGAGCCCCAGCTGACAGCACAGAGCCTGCTTGGGATTCTCTTTCTCCCTCTCTCTGCCCCTCCCCTGCTCATGTGCACACACGTGCGCTCTCTTTCTCTCTCTCTCGAAGTAAACATAAAAAAAAAAGAGTTGGACACTTAACTGACGGAGCCACCCAGGCGCCCCGGAACATGGCTTTTGAGTTAGGCAACTGTCAGCTACACTGAATCTAGACTAGTAATTGCTTTTTTAGATGTTTCTATCCAACTGAATCATTCATCACCGCTATGAATAAGTTGTTAGGTATGTTGGAAAATGGAACTGCTTTTTTCCTTCTTTCTTTTCCTTCTTTCCTTCTTCCTTTCTTTATTCTTCCTATTCTTTTGTTTTCTTTTTTTTCCTTTTCCTTTGCCTTTCCCTTCCTTTGGAAGTTGCTCCTGAGACTCAAGAAGAAGAACTTATGTCATGCCAGGTTTTTCTTTTTTCCTTTCTTTACTTTTAAGGCAGCTTAAAAGACAGACAGGATCAAATGCTGTCAGGCTGTGGAACGACTGGCAGTCTCATACTTGACTGGTAGGAGTGTAAATGGGTACAAACACTTGGAGACTCTGATAGGCTCTACGAAAGCAAACCTTCTCCTGTGACCTCAGAGTTTTGCTCCTGGGAATTCCAAGAGAGATGTGGGCATGCACATGCAAGAGAAGGACCAACGCAGCCTTCCTCACAACCAGCCCAAACTGGAAAACCAGGTAGAAACTGCAATGCCAGCATTTCAAAGCCGTGTGTGTCTACTACTGAGCCTAGGACCGCCTCAAATAGGACGATTTGGACTTGTAGTTTTAAAAAAATGAATTCTAAGTCATTTTGTAGTTATCGTTGTTAAAGCCTGTAGGTGGTCACGATTTTTAGCTGTATGCAATCAAATTAAAAAAAAAAAGCCTAATTAAAGAAAAGTTTGGCCTCTTAACTGTTCAATGAAGAAATGTGACTTCAGAGGTTTGGAAGAGATCCTTCGAGTTGAGCTTTTTATCCGTTGATTTGTTTTTCTCCTTTTGCTAGCTTTTGGACTTCACTTCATTAACTTTCCCTTGAATTTAGGTTGAATGCCTTTCACTAATCATAATAAAATAATAGAACAACTTCAGACAGACTCATGGTCAAGTCAACGGACAATGACTAATTAATTCCTTCGTGAAGTGCTTTTTTTGTATCTCTCTGCGACACATATTAGAGATGGGTCTACGGCACCTCAGACTTGTCTTATTCCAATTAGTCCCGGAAGCCTGAGATCATGTCAAAATATACACGGAGTTAGCTCACTCCTCTGTGACCAATAGGATCTGGTGCTTAAGGCTACAAACCTTCAAATCTGATACACCAGGGTCGGGTCCTGGCTCTGTCATTTTCAGTGACATGACCTTGGGCAACTTATTTAACTTCCTTGAAATCTGGTTTCCTTATCATTAAAATGAGACGACTACCACCATCATACCACCACCTAATACCTTGGGTTTTAAGGAGGTAAATGAGGTAAAGCCTGAAGAACATTTTGCATATTCTTCAGCATGCAACCATACTTAATGCTTATTATTGTCTGGCACGAATCCAAGCTGACTGATATTCTATTTATTGTTCAAGTGTTCACTCCAGGTATTTCTGCGGAGGACCTGCTATGCACAAAGCACTCTGAAGGATACAAAGATTAAGCCTTTCGGCGGGTCCAAATGAAACCATTTTACTCTGGAATTCATTCTAAAGATACTCGATGTACATCTACAACGTGCCAGCCATTGTATCAGGTGTGGGGGAAACAGTGGCAAATAAAACTAAGCCCCCAAACTCCTGAGGTTTATATTCTATTGGGAGGAAACAGACAATAAACAACCATGACACAAAGACACAAGATGTTTAGAGTTAGTGGAGAAAGGAAAGGAGGTTTATGTGATCCGGAGGACCTGAGGAAGCCGCGATTGATTTTTGCAAAGCCTCCTGCTCCTTGCCCTTTCTGCCCTGATCTTTCTGACTGCTGAACTCCTGACAGGGCCAGAGTAGCCACATTGGATAATAGCACAGAAGCCAGGGGCACAAGCTGGAAGGGGCCTGGATCCTAGGGGCCACTCGGCACCAGCTGGTCCCGCATAAGCCACTGTTATTTTGTGTTTTTGTGTCGCTGATAGCCAATTTTCTTTTTTTTTTTTAACGTTTTTTGTTTTTTTTTGTTTGTTTGTTTTTTT